>NC_088885.1:310000-610000 GCF_037157495.1 Lathamus discolor | reverse complement strand
ATGCTTATGCTGCAATGTGCTCCACAAACACCCAGCAACTGCTTTCAGACTACTGAATTTGCAGGGTTTTCACTGGCTTAAAGCCTCATCAGTGATGGAGATCAGTATTTCAGTGATACAAAGCCAGAATTGCCTGTGAAACTGGGAGATCGGCACCCTCCAAAAAGCTTTCACTTCAAGCTTAATGTAGGGAAGGAACTACATTGAATAGTATCATTACACACTTAACACAGCTTATATCAACACTGACAGAAATTTAGCACCATTCCAAGACAGAGTGTAAGGGCTCTTCCATTTGTGGTCTTGGTATGCATGACAAAACTACCTACAGTGAATAACTGGGATGGAAGTAAAGGCTGACAGAAACTCAGACAGAAAAACTAGCTTGATTAAACAGCTTCGCCTCCACCTGCTGAGAAGTTTAAATATGCTGACTTAGGCATCATAATACGGTGACTGGAAAAAACATCAGACTACACCAGAAAACAAATGAGAAAACTCTTCTTTGAAGATGTTCATTTGCATTAATAAAAGAAATTCCAGACAGGAATATGGTATCAACTCTAACTTGCCACTAAATCTGTTCAGAAGCTCAACAGAAAACATCCAAAACCCAGAACAATGTAACCATCCTACATACAGAAAATCACAGGGAAAAAGAAGCAAATCTAACAGCTTCAAATGGATTCACAGTGAGATCTGAACTACTGCAAAATCAGCCAAAGGGAAAACACACTCATTGACTCAGAAGAGTCACAATTAATGGGTCACAGTGGCTTTAGTACAATTAGAGATATAGACCACAAATACTCCATCCAAGAATATCACTTTGGTTGCAGTAGTCACCTACTCATTCATGAGGCTGTCTGCATCTCTTCATGCAGCAGGCAAGCCTGACATTTTCAGCCAACAGAAAGAAAGAACCAGGTTTCAACTCCTACAGTATATTTATCAACACAAAAACCTGATTTCTACTTTGAATTTTACTCTAGGCTTGTAGAAAGATTGCCCCAAAACAGTCCTGCAGTAAACTGGCACCTGATCGTCCAAGGCTAAGGAACTAGAAACAGCAGCAGTGACTTCTAACAAGTCGCTGCTTACAAGATGAACAACATTTAGCTCACACCCTACTCATGCACCACGACAGCTCAGGACAATTGTTGACTTTTGAAGGCAGAATCAAAAACCTGTTTTAGCCACCTGATAACCACTTTAGCAAGTAAAACATATCCATTAGTTAGGTACCTTCTCTAAGATGTGGTTAAGTTCACACATTATATTGAACATCATCACATCTGAGCATCCCTGGCAGTGTTCAAGCCCAGGATGGATGAGTTTTGGAACAAATGGTCTAATGGAAGGTGGGAAGGTGCTGGAACTAAAGAAGCTTTAAAAGGTCCCTTCCAATCAAACCATTCCATGATTCTATGAAAACCAGAACATCATGCAGTGACTAATTATTCTAATATAAAACAAAAAGAAAAGCCAACAGATTATTAATTTCAGTTAAACTGCGACCTACAAACCTGTCACCAACAGGAACAAGAACCAGGCTCCAACACTGATCTCACCATAGTGAGCAAGCATACTGTAACAGATTAAATACCAGTAGAGTAAGTGTGTGTTTGTGTCAATGTGTGCACACATTTACATGCAAGTTCAGCAAGCACATTTTTATCTAGGAATCAAATGAAACCCTGGTAAGGCAGGGTAAGAAAAACCACCCAGAGCAATAAGATTTATGCAGTTAGAAATACAGCAAAAGTTCCAGCTGGCCTGAAGACAGCTAATACCATGACAAGATTAATTATGTAGGCAAGCATGCAAAACTCCACACAGCTTAAAAAAGAGACAGTGAAGATGACACCTACACAGTGCAGAGCACAGTATCTCATGAGATGGTTTTCATGAAATTCCCTGAATACATCTATTAGAGAACCAGTTTTAAATACAGAGGGATGTAAAAGAATTCATATTATTTGTTATGAGACTGTCATGAAACTGATATATGAAATAGAAAAATGTTTTCGACAGAATCATCGCTTGTTTAAAAAAATAAAGCCCAATTACGTTACAGGCAGATTTTGCCAGATTATGGGTTTGCAACCATACACTGAGGGAGAAGGCTCTTCCCTCAAAAACCTTTGGCAGGAACAAAGAACTTTCATAGATAAATTAGGCTCTGACCAAAATGCAGTTCAGTTGAGTTTCAATCCAAAAATCACCAAAGCTTTACAAAAACTTTCCTTAATCTTTCTAAGCAATATTTTAATATAATAATACAAGGTACATAAGGTTAGCTGTTAGAACTCAAGATTTGTATGACAACAGACATCTAGCAAGAGAGCACAGAATCATGGAATGGTCTGGGTTGGAATGGACCTTAAACCTCATCCAGTTCCAACCCCTTGGCACTGGCAGGGACACCTTCCACTAGAGCAGTTTGATGAAAATGAAGGGGGTGATTCTAATCAGAACATGATCCATCACCAGGAGACACCAGTATCAAACCAGGTCAAGTTTTCTTCAGTGAACAGTAAAAGCATTTTCAAGTCAGAATGTGCTTTTTGTTTAACATAGCTTCCCAGTCTTGCAAAATACAGCCCTCTCCTTGGCATCCATGCCAAACAACCATGTTTGGCCAAAGCATTTGAGTGCCTGTATAATTACAAATGAAACACTATGACAATACTAAAGCATGATTTTTTGCTTTAAGTTGTAATCTGCAGGTGATCTACAAGGCTAAAGCAACAATTGGAAAACAAACCAGACAATTTATTATAGGAGAGGTTTCAAAACAGCTTTTTCAGAATCAAAGCTAGCAAAGAGTTGCTCACAAATAGGAGCTGTGTAGGAAGGTCCTCTAGAAAGTCACTTGACTGTGTTTTACACTTTGCAAATCAGATGAATTTTAAACAAATAAATACATAAACTTTAAGAGTCCAACCTCTGAGAAAGCTCACGAAGCCCAAACACCTTCAAGTACACAGCTCTAGGAAAAGCCACCCTAAATAGTTATTTTTAAGTACATAAAGTCTACAGGAGAAAAGAATTTTTAGAAATGACAGCTTGGCATCCACTTGGGTGTTGGTTCAAATCCCACGTTACCAGCGTCATTCCAATACAAGGACAAAAGAGGGATTTCCTGATTCAGCGTTTGGAAAAGAGACGCTGAAAAGCAACTCTGTTCCACACCTCATTACACTGAAACAAAGAGAAAAACACACCCTCTACTTCAGCAAGTGTAACTACATTAATAAACAGACACAGATAACAGTGTCACAATTAAGCCTTTCCTTAACTGTGAGCTAGTAACTGTGGAAGTATTCCTGCTGGAAGTTCTCTTTTCTGAAGCATCTGCCTTCAGCATATAATTTCCTCCAAAAAGCCTCTACAGCAGAGATATCCAGAGAATACATTTTGGATTTCAAACAGACCAAATATTTATGTCGGGTTCTCAAGTGTTTTGACAACTACCTTATACTTTAAGAGATTACAGAAGGTTATGAAGGAAGCAGCCTATGAGGCCAACTTGACATTTTTTTCCCACTGGTGAGCTTTTGTATTTCAGATCAGTTGCTTTAAACCATGATTTAAAAGTCTTCTTATGAAAGCATCAAGAACGAAACTCAGCTTAACATGTACTTCTGCCTACTTTATATCTTACCCTTGGAGGAGGAGCTTGTTAGTTTTTACTCTACAAAACCAAGCTATTTCAGGAGCAGCGTGGTTTCAACAACTGATGAGCCTTCTGGAATAGGATTCATACAAAATTCATTGTCTCAACAAAGATTTTAAAGACAAATTGATGTTCAGTGACAACTGTTCAATAAGGAAAAGAAAGGGTTATCTCGGGTCTTCAGGTTCTTACGGGAAGTTTAAAAATACTACTAAAAGGAACCATACAACCTAGAGAAAACAAATACAGTTAATGAGATAGAAACGTTAAACTGTTCATCATGGCTAAACATTATGGAGTAACTCCAGTTACTGTCTAAAGGTTAACTTTTCAATGGTTCTTAAAATATTAAACATAAAAAGGATATTTTAACATCAACTTTTTATATTCGTGCGTGTGTAGCTCACAAATACTTCACCTGTTAGTTACATTTAATGTACCAGAACACCCAGAAATTAGCAAATGTTTACAGGAAAGACTTCACTAGCATTAAGCCTCAAATACAGCAACCTCACTGAGCTCTGCCTTCAAGAGCAAGCCCCACATGACTGCAAGGAGCCACTTCCAAAGCAATGCCCTCAGCCAGCTCAGAGAAGGAACCCATGTACCCTGAACCTGCTCCAGGCTATTTAACAACTACTTGGCCTTCTGCAGACCCAGATTTAAAAGCCCTCTCTCTCCAACTCCACTGGCACAAGAGAAGGCAGGAAGCCACCACACACTGCTATGGGCAGCCTCATCAGCTCCAGGGCAAAGACAGTAACTCAACAGCCTGGGGATAAGTATTTTATTGAATTCTGCAAAACTGACCTATCCCCCTGCAAAAATGCTGACTGGAAACACTGTCAGATCTGCTGGATGCTGTACTTACTGCTTCCTCAGAGACAAATATCACGCATAGTTAAACTGAAAACTGAGCTGTTTTTACAGCAGTCACTACAGCTGTACAACTGCACTGGCCAGCCCCCCTCAACAGGCTGATCTGCTGACTTTCTAGACTGTGTATTTCAAGACCAAGAAGCCAGGTAGCCAGGTATCATGCTATGCAGATCTATTAAGTTTAACTGATTATTCCAGACTAAACAGACAACTGGAAAACAGTTTCTATACAAACGCATAGCTGGAACATCAAGCCTCACAGATGCCTGAAAACAGCTGGGCAGAGATCCCAGATCCCAAACATTATTTGTTTTCTTCCTTATACCTATTTAGCAGCTACAAGCATTGTTTTTCCTAGTTTTTCATTTCAGAACAAACAGGTGCCTATAAATAAAGCAGACAAGCACTTGTGCAGTAAAAAGCAGCCATGCATGCATGACTCTTGGTAGTAGAAAGAGCAAGGGAATACTTTAGATTACCTCCAAGTGATGATACTTTCAGTATTCTTACTCAGCCAGCTCTCACCATAGACAGATGAGCATTACATTCTGAAGTTTTAACTTTTAATAACTAGATTATAAATAATTCAATTTACTATTACAGAACTGTATCACAACATCAGCTAAAGACCTCAACCCAAGTCAAAGCACACCATCTCCAAAGATGAACACAGCAACAATTACAATTCTAAGAATCTAACTGCACATTACATTACAATATTGACCAACCAGTGACCAGTAATACACAAAGTATTCCATCTTCTTACTTAAAATACACATATTTTTTCAGGGCATATTATTATCAGACACATCACTTGTAAATAACATAATTTCTCCCTCTCATTCCTCTTCAGGTGTTACAGTACTAAAAGATCAGCCACCATTTGGGTTAAATACTCACTTTCAAGTATCTGACTTGTATACTTGGGGGAGCAGAAGGAGACAATTAGATGTATTTATAAAACTGCTGCCAACCCCCCAGTAATTTCCAGACAATCATACGAAATCCTATACAAATGTATTAAGTCTCAGTAGTACGTAAAATAGTGTTAAAAGTAAAACTGGTAACAAAATTTTCTGGTAAACAACTCATTTTTAATCTAATTTTGGACCAACTTTTCCTCTCAACAGTGACCATTTTCTACAGTTCTCCTATGTGCAACTGCATTAGGCTGAACTACAGGCAAACTTAAGAACACCAAGGTAATGTCACACACTTCCTCCAGTTCTAATACATCACTACATCTACTGCTTCTGCTTTAAGTGACTTGGTTTTTGTGAGAATGAAACTTGGAAGTACAAATTATACCCCACTGTGGAATAATACTGAATGAAGACAGCTTCCTCCCTCCATCCTCCCTTTTTCCTGTAGGCAGCAGAAAATTAAATTTTATTTAAGGTTATATACAGATTTACAGCAAAAAATGAATTCTGTACTTGGATTCTGGATTACAAAAGACCTGTAAGCAAGTCCCCAAAGAAAAAAGCAACCTCAGATTCTAAAATTCTAATTCACTTTTTAATCTAAAGAAAACTAAAGTGACCTGAAATGAGTTTTCACCAATTTGACCTTGATTTCTAGCTCCGTCAATGATACTATTATGTTACAAGTTACATATACATGACTGCACAAGACATCCATGATTATAAACCAGAGCATTATCAAGCTAATCAAATTACAAAAGACCATGGTAGACAGCACCAAAGAGAGAGATGGCTACTATAAAACATTTATTATTATTATTGTTATTACTTTAATCACTGTACATCAAAACCAGGTCACATATCTAGTATATGCACGTATGCACTCAACCTTAGCAACAGCCTACTATCATACAAGTACTCAAACAATGGAGAAAAAAAAAAGCAATCTGACGTCCTAGCAGGAGAGCAGTCATTTTGGGTCATCACTGAAGCCTAAATGAACTGCTCTGCACGGCATTATCCATTCATCCTAACGAGAACTTCCCATTCCCTGTAGTCCATAGGGAACGTACTGTTTACATTTGATTTTCTTTACAACCATACAAACTAGGAAGGTCTGTTTAAATTAAAGCTTTGATTTTGTAGCATAGTTTTGTGGCCACAGAAGTGCAGGACATACAGGATCCTGCTGCCTGGTTATGTACAAGTAAAGGTTCCAACGTTACTTTTGGATGCCAGTTTGCCTTGTTGCACTCAACTGTAAAAGCAGTTCTACTGTTTTCTTCAACTGAAAATCCAAGTTCAAATTATTTCTATTCTGTCATACTTGCAAGTCACATTTTAGACTAGATCCACACCACTTTTTCCTTAGATTGTATGAACTACACAGTTCTCTTTCTTTATTCTCCTCATCTACTTGCATCCTGGACAACA
Source organism: Lathamus discolor (assembly GCF_037157495.1). Classification (NCBI taxonomy): domain Eukaryota; kingdom Metazoa; phylum Chordata; class Aves; order Psittaciformes; family Psittacidae; genus Lathamus; species Lathamus discolor. Next base: position 603,085 of record NC_088885.1, on the reverse strand, counting down.
CATTCTTTTTAGCCACTCCAGATTTAACAGCCTAGAAGGCGTATTTTCTCATAAGACCATACAAAAACCATATATCAATCAGCACCACAGCTTAAGAACTATGTTAATATACTTTTAGCAATCTCCACTTAAAACAAACTTACCTACTACCATGAGTGTGAATTCAAATCCTCTCTTCACAGACTTGCGGTAAACTTGATTTGGAAGATTTGCAAACCCCACATATCCTTCAAGGTTCTTCTGTTGCTATGGCAAGAGACATACAGAAAACTTAAAAGAGAAGCTTGTAACTTCTTCCTTTGCTTCCATTAGTTATTTAAACATTCACAAGAACAAACAGGTTAGAATAAAATCAACTTTGTTTCCATGCCCATCTGAAATACAGGCAACTAGTACAATTGTAGCTTTCTTGTACTCCCAAGGGTCATGGTGGTAATGCCCCAATATGATGGGGAATAACATGATTTTCTTTACTTCTGGGTGGCACAACTGAAGGCCTTCATGTTAAATCCAGATCTACACTAATGCAGCATGCACTTCAATGAGCCTGCCACAGAAGCAAAACTTCAGTTCCCTTGTACAGTGAAGAAGTTATTCAAAATACTGCCTACTATGAAGAGTGAGAATTCTGGATGTTAGCCATTACTGCTTCTCACCACATTAATGAAAACATTAAGGAGCTTAAAATGCCTCTTCCTCACTGTGCTAAACCTGGTGATCCTGCAGAGATTGGCCATGCTACTTTTAAACTGCTCTTCCAGCAGAATCCTAGAAATATGTTTGATATCACAGCAGGTCCATGGATTGTCTTATGAGACAAGACAGTTTAGTTCTTTTAGAGAGAAGCTGAAAATGCTTTTGGAGACAACTGTCTATTTAAAGCAACAGAGGTACTGCTTCTCTCGGAGTGATAGTTTCAGCCATAATATATAACTTAGTAACTACTAAGGACATGCAATCGCTACCCATCCTACCAGATGTAAAAGATCTAATCACCATCAGTCACTCTGCATCTTTTAATGCCTACATACCTTTTAATCTATATCATGCTTACCAGAAACAACTCATCCTCTCACTAAAATCTAGGTAACACATCTTTTGCTTAAAAGAGTAGGCTGACATGTAATTCTCATTTTAAATTCGTTTTATGTCTCTTCCACTTCATATATATCTCCACATTTAGGATAGTTCTACAACTAAGAACTTGAAGAACAGAGTATGAAATGCTAAACAAGAATAGATGGCAACTTTCAAGTTGTTTCCTCTGTTAAGTAGGTCTACAGCATTTACATGGCCAATTTTGGATAATGAAATGACAAATATTACTAACTAGAAATACCTATCAAGTGTTACACTTGATATAATGCTACATTTAGTGTATTTAGCATTTAATACTCCATAGGAAAAAGCCTTTTCAAAACCTGAAGTTGGATGCCAGATTCCGATTTCCAATATACCAATACCAACTGAAATGGAAGCCTTCAACATACTCATTTATAAGCGGCTGAATTTGTTCATAATTTGCTACTTCTAAAAAGACCAAAACAATCCAGCAATTGAGTTTCTTAAATTCCTCCAACAGCTTTTCAAAGAAGTTACTTATTACTTTTGTTGTGGAAGCACTGACTTCCACTGCATTGATCATTGTACCAGGTGAGATCTCATGTTTCTGACACTTACAATAGCTTCCCCTTAACTTTTACCCCTTCTTGATTTTCAACCAGCTCCTACTAAGCTAATGCTTGTTCTATATCCGCAACAGCTGTAATACATATTTATCAACATAATACTTACAGCTACTTTGTAAATAACACGTTTCCACCATTTTCAGCGTGGAGGGTCCAGAAGTAGTCCAGTAAAACAATGAATTTGAGCCATTGCAGCAACAAGTCCACAGAGATATAGCAACAATCCAGAAAAAGAAACAGGGGTGGCATGGGGAGAGAAAGAAAAGGAGAGAACAAGTTACTTACATTTGACCAGTTACCCACAATACTTTCCATCTAACATGCTTAGCATACAGTGGTTTAGGCAACCTTAGTTTAGTTGGCTTTGTATACACGACAGCTTTATTTCACAGTATTACATAATATGACCTCCATGCACTTAATGATCAATACAGGTAGTTATTCAATAGTTCTGACTAGTTATTCAGAGTGTTTCTAGTTCACCATACACTATCTGAACCTTAACAGGTTCAAAGATATTTATTTTCTTCAGAGATGTTCAATGGTACATGTAATCTCATTTTGCCACACTACCACATGGTATTTTTGAGTGGAAAAGGTACACACATCAAAGTCATCATCATCATAAATGTCTCTCAGGATTCTGCATTTCCATCCCACTTTATACATTCAATGATCAGTGTCAATTCCCTTCATTTGCAACACTGAGCATTAGGGAACTGCTACAAATTTTGATGTAACTGTCTTGGTTGAACAGCCAGGAGACAAAGAACAAATTAGGGGGCACAAGTGAAGAGTCCATTCAGTATCACCTAACTCTATGCATGACAACACTAGTCCTTCAATGTGGCATTTAAAAAGCACAGAAAATCAGCTCCAGTCCCTCTCTGCACCCTGAAGTAAAGTAACAAGACACTCCGTGTAGCTCTGGGAGGAGGACAAATGCAGCAGAACTGGAGCAAGCTGTACAGGCTAGAATATAACTAATACTGCAGATTCTGTAGCAGTACAAAACATAGAATCATGGAATGGCTTGGGTTGGAAAGGACGTTAAAACTCCTGCAGTTCTAGCCCCCCTGCCACAGGCAAGGACACTATGAACATGTTTGTCCTTTCACTATTCAAACTAAAAGCCTCTTCTGAGTCAGTATCTGCTATAACCTGCATGGGAGAAGTCTAGTAGTGACAGAGAAGAAATCACCACTTCTATTTCCTCAAAGAGCAGAAACCTATTAAAAGCCTTTTTTTAGAGTAAGACAAGTTGGATTCCAAGTGTGAACCTAGGGTCTTGCCTACATTAGAAAAAATTAAAACTATTCTCATAAAGGATGCAAAAAAAGGAAATCCTTTCAGTGCATGACCACAATTAGGAAATTAGGATCTCTTTCAGTCTCTAGGTACAAGCTGATGAAATCGATACTCAATAATGTCTATCACTGACCAACCGAATGCACTTTCAGTCCAACTGTTGCTCAAAATCTCTCCGGGCATAGTGAATGAGCATAGGCAAAGAGGGAGCTTTAGACTCTCTCTTTTCCTGTGCCAGACACTTTTGAGTTGATTAAAAGACAGTGCTGAAACACATGTGATGTCTAGGTGCAAAAAGATTCTGAACTATAAAGATCAGAAAGAGCAGACAGCAGAGTCCATCTGTTGAGCTACAGGCAGCATGTCCAGAGGGAAAGCAGAAAACTGAAGAACAACATAGGATGTAGCAGACACACTAACAAACTTTAACTTGCCAGCCTTTAGAGCCAGTGTAGAGCACAGAAGTGCATGCCTGAGGAAACCCTGCAGAGGCTGCATACAGACAGTGCTGCAGTTCTTACAGCAGGCCAAGAAATGCAAGAAAGCAAACAAGTAAAGGAAAATCACAGGATGGATTGGAAGGGACCTTAAAGCTCATCCAGCTCCAACCCCTGCCACGGGCAGGAACCCCTTCCACGGGCAGGGACCCCTTCCACTGGAGTAGCTCGCTCCAAGCCCCTGTGTCCAACCTGGCCTTGAGCACTGCCAGGGATGGGGCAGCCACAGCTTCTCTGGGCACCCTGTGCCAGCACCTCAGCACCCTCACAGGGAAGAGCTTCTGCCTAAGAGCTCAGCTCAGTCTCCCCTCGGGCAGGTTCAAGCCATTCCCCTTGGCCTGTCCCTACAGGCCCTTGTCCCAAGCCCCTCTCCAGGTTTCCTGCAACCCCTTCAGGCACTGGAGCTGCTCTCAGGTCTCCCCTTCAGGAGCCTTCTCTTGTCCAGGCTGCCCCAGCCCAGCTCTCTCCGCCTGGCTCCAGAGCAGAGCTGCTCCAGCCCACAGAATATCTTCATTGCCTCCTGTGGACTCACTCAAACAGGTTTACAACCCCCCAGAAATGGTGGGATTGTGTTCAACAGAAGGGCCTTACCTGCATTTCCCCCTCCCCTTTATGAATAGTAACAAGCTGACTCTTAGAAACGTATTAAAGACATAAGGACAAATAGAAATAAGTTCAGCTACAAATGCTTTAATTCAATGTAAATACGATCAGGCATTAACAGTAAAGAGTACACTATTGGACGGGTTCCATGCGCTGCTGTCTGCACAAGAAACATGACCAGATACTGCAGCACCACAAAAACCAGGTAGGAAGTGAGCCTTTCAGAGAAGACAGGCCTGTCTAACTTAAACATACATTAAGCATTTTACCCACATTGACTCTACAAAACACTCAGGCCAGCCACACATATCGACAATTCTAATGTAATAGTTCATCCTTCACTAGAATTAGCTAGACAATTCCTTGGAGAAAAAAATAAACTTTTTTATGTGCATTTTAAATTCAACTTAGTAGTACAATTTTAAAACCTTCCTGTTCTTTTTGTGCACTGTTGTCTTTATTCTGACTTTAAGCAGCAGCCTTGGTCTGTGTGCAGAAAGCATCCTGCAAACCATCACATAGCAACTTGCATCTAACTGAAATGACCCACTCGAAATCAAATCTGACAGTGAAGTGACCGATTATCTTCCACTCCATAAAGCAGGAGTCAAAATGACTACAGCAAGAAAGGGCACACGAGACAGGAAAGCTTGCAGAAAGAGGTCACCAAAACGGCAGCCAAAACTAGTTTCAGGCACAGCAGCAGGTCCACATCTCAACTACGCATTGCTTGGTGTGTCCATCACCACTTCTAATCATCCTTCCTTAGTCCTTGCCTTCGATTTTGCTATCATCAAGTGCTTATTCCAAACCGGTAGGAACTTTGAGGCAGTTTTAACTCACACTACTTCCATCTCCTCTGAAGTCAACTAAACCATTTTTAAGGAAACAGAAATCCTCCATAAAGCAGGTTCGTGCCTCAACCTGAAAACCATTTAAAGAGTCTTACTTAGCACCAGAAACAGAGCAGACAGAAGCCACAAAACATAGTATCAAGAAACACTCCAGTATCATGCTGGAATGTGTCTTTTAGTTCCTTTGCCACTTCTTTTCTATGTAAAGGAAATGCTGCTGTTCAACTTTTTTTTTTTCCAGTTCCTTCAGGCTCACCTTAGCATTGCATTTTCCTTCAGAACTTGCCCACGGATTGGGCAGTTAACACAAAGACTCAGCAGGTGGTGATAAATTATGGTTTATAGGTTATCTATTAAAACCAAACAAAATCCAGACCAACTGATTACAAGCAAGACATTGAGGTGCTGGAGCGGGGCCAGAGAAGGGCAACGAGGCTGGTGCAGGGCCTGGAGCAAAAGTGTGATGGGGAATGGCTGAGGGACCTGGAGAAGAGAAGGCTCATGGAGACCTTTTCGCTCCCTACAACTGCCTGACAGGAGGATGGAGCCAGGAGGGGCTGGGCTCTGCTCCCAAGGAACAAGGGATGGGACAAGAAGAAACAGCCTCAAGCTGCACCAGGGCAGGTTTAGATGGAGCTGAGGAACAATTCCTGCCCCAGAGGGTGCTCAGGCACTGGAACAGGCAGTGCTGGAGCCACCGTCCCTGGAAGTGTTCACACAACGTGGAGATGAGGCCCTCAGTGGCATGGATTAGTGGTGGCCTTGACAGTGCTGGGGAATGGCTGGACTTGATCAGAATATCTCAAGTTGCAAGGGACCGTAAGGATCATCGAGTCTAACTCCCTGCTCCACCTAAAACTCACAATACTTAAGTACCAAGTACCACTCCATTTAAACTACCTTAAAGGTCTTTCCCAACCTAGTTGATTCCATGATTCCCTCCCTCACACCAAGTCTCTGTGGGAAGCAGCAGCAACAGGAAGTGCATCTCACATCTGCCCAAGCACAGGAGAGAAATTGTCAGGAAGAATCCAACTGGCAGTATTCCAACTGCGGGATGCTGGGAAAAGCATTTGCAGGTGCGCACTCTGTGCTCCTTTCTGTTCTATGCCTTGAATAGCAACAGAAGTGAACTTGCCACTGGATACTATATCCCAGCCTCCTCATCGAGCAGCTGTAAGGATGGCAATACAAGAAATAGTATTTTTAGCCTAAAGGGCTCCTATCAAATCTAGAAAAATTTCTTGCACATGTAGGTGCAGAAATGCTAATGAGAGGTGAGTCACTCATGCAGAAATACTCAAGTATGTTCAACACACTCTAAGTGAAGCATGTTCCTCTTAAAACCATGAGAGGAATTACAGTACTTCACCTCTGCTGCTTCTGTTAACATGAGGCATTCTCATTTAAAGTAACTGGGATGAAGGGCTTTTACCAGATATTTCTGTATGGTGGATGCAAGTCATTTCCATATGGAAGCCATCTGTTTTTCTGGATATTCTCTTATTATCCTATACTGGTTTCTATGCTGAACACCTCAAGCTCTGACTTATAGAAGCCTTCAAAAGCTTTGTAGGTTTCACCATGACAAACATTTTGAGCTACAATTTGAAGAGACACGTCCATGTCACTGGTCTTTTAAAGTTCGTTGTATTTTTGTGCTGTAGAAAATTAGCCCAAGTACTTCTGAAAGCACCAACCCTTGTGTCTCAGGCAAGCAACTTCTTTGGAACAAATAAACTATATCTTGAGGCTTTGATCATCAACAAGCTGTTACCAACTAATATTTTAAAACCTATTTTTGTGGGGGGAAAAAGCAGCATATTGGTAGCTCAAAGTTAAGTCACTGTATTTTTTAATCATTTGAAGCAGTTCAGGTATTTTCCCCCAACATTCACCTCCCCCCATGACAGCATATTTTCTTGACAATAAAACACAGAGGTTAAGACTTCCAATTACAACCTGAATTTTCAGCATACTCTGAAATCATGTTTATTTCTGTTTCAATACTTCTACTCCAGGGTTCAAAGACAACCAGGAGAGGTCCTTAAGGATACTATTAAATTACCAATACTTAAAGGATTTTACTTTTAACTACTTCTACCCTGAGTTGTTCTGTATTTAGAATATAAAGAACTCCTGTGAGACCAAGAAGATAAAAAAAGATGTAGGTGCTATTTTAAAGAATTATGCCAATAAAAACTTCTCCATGTCTTAAACAGTTTAACACACAGCTGGCTGGCTGTATTGGTTTTAATTGTCTGTATTTTTAAGGCAGAGAGGTACCACAGAAAGATAGCTCTCATTATTATTAATGTGTAAGAAGATAGTAAGTAAAGTTCCAGATTGTTTTCCCACATGTTGCAAAGGCAACTTATACAAAACAATGATCCATACTGATAACAAAATTGTCCATACTGATGATAAATTGTATCAGCCAGGTTAAATATTAAGACTGTTACAATATATAACTGTTACAATTACCACTCATCTGTAGCATAAGTCAGCAGTTCAAAAACCTAAATTCTGATTTCATTTATTCCATGTCAAGGAATTAATCTTTAACTTGGCATTTACTGCATATGTTTTTCAAAGAGAAGGCAACCGATTTGAGAGCACCCAGCACACCAGTGGTCCAACTACCCTGGATAACAAAGCTAAAACTGCAAGGACTGAAGCCACAGCTCAGTAGCGCACATCCCAGTGATCCACAGCACCAGTTTCTCATTTTCCCAAGTACTTCTGTTTCTGGCATCAGTAAGGAGGCCAACTGTGAAGAGCATGCATTACACAGTCCAGCATGTATACCAGCAGAATAGCTCTCCGCGTGATTAGCCCTGCTCAAGTTTAGAGTGGGAGTTAAATCCTCTCCATAGCTGACTGCCGCACCAGGATACTTGATAGCCAAGATTTACAACCAGAAACAATTCAAAAGAACAGGAGTGTTGCTGCTACCCACAAAGAATTGAATATACAGAAGTGTCACCATTACCTACGGGGACACTGGATGCTTTGCAAGCATCTTGCTAGACAAGAAACCAGAGACATAAGGCTGAAGCCAAGTAAAATTCATGCACTAACCAGGCTAGTCGCCATCCACTGAACACTTCTTTGGAGAATTGGTGTCTTATTCACTTTCAAAGTCTTCTCCAAAATCAGCTCTTGCATACATTTGGACAAACAGGATGCCAGTGTCCCTTCATTGTTAAGGTCTTAAAACTCAACTAAATAAATTTGTTCTGCATAAAATAAGTTTGAACTCACCTGTTGAAAATACCAACTGTTTTAGGACTCAAACACGGCAAGTCTTAAAAGAGCTTTTACAGAGGCCCTGTTAAACACCTATGAAGGAACAAACACCAACCAGCTCCAAAACTAACTTGCTAATTGTATTTGAAACCACTAGTAAGGAAAAACTCCCCACTGAAATTCCCAGCTTTCCTTGCCAAATTTGTATAGGATGCCCATCACCCCTATCCTCTCCTCCTTTCAGTCAGCTGGTCTTCAGTGTTGTTTTGAACTTGCAATATTAAGACATTTTCCCTTTAACTGATTGAAAAGGAGATACCTTTTATTCACAGTGCACAACTTTCCAACACCTGAAAGAAGACTGAACCACCATTTCCCCTAGTTTCTGCCACAACCTCTTTATGGCCTTGTTCCCCATTATTTCAGTCTTGTCACTTACAAACTGCAGGCTCCTTCCACTGCTCTGAGAATTTACAGGATTGCAGATGCCCACAAAATTGCAAGGAAGAGCACTCAAGGTCAATACTTGGCACAGCAGGAAGGTCACAAAGAGCTTCAGGAACTAACACTATAGCAGTTTGCAGACTATTCTCCTCAAAGTTCTCCCTCAACTAAATGATAAAGAAATAAAGAACACAGAAGAAGGCAACAGGATGGCTCCCCTTTATCCATCATCAAGAGATTACTCAGACCTTGATTTCAGGGCATCTGGCAAAGCCTCCCAGTAGGAAACTAATCCTGAATCTCTTGGTTTGGTAGGATACCTTTATTAACAACAATGAGGGAGCATCTATCTCTAGAAGCAGGGCAGGGAGAAGACACTTTGCTTGGCCTCATTCTGCTTTAGAAATTTTCACTGTCCTGAACTTGAAAGCATTAAATTACATTTAAGCCAGCATCTGGAACTTAGATTTTGAGTCATATACTCTGAGTTTTGCATTCCTGTTTTAAAAAGCTACAGTAAGTATGGCTAAGACTGCACAGCCAGAAAAATCTCTACTGTAAGAAAGCTCCCAGAAAAATTACATTTCTCCAGCAACAGCTTTCAATGCCTCACAACTGCTTTGGTTTTTGACAAGTCAACTAAAACTGGTATCTCAACTTAAGATACCACAGTTAGCATCTAATTAGACCCTCTAAGCATCTAAGACCCTCTGCACTGCCAGATTTCTGCAGCCCTCGTTAGTCAGGGCTTGCACATCACTCAGGAAAGTCCTAATCCTGGTATCACTACCATGTATGTCACAGGTAAGGTTGCAGCAGCAGATAACAAGTAACCTCACCCATTCAGTGCTCAAGGAGTAAGTGACAGCCTCTGGAAAAAGAGGCACCAAACTCTGCCCACTTGGGCTTATCCTCAGCTAAGTCACCAGCTCAGCACCAAGGGGCGAGTACTACCTTCTTAACCACTAGCATTAATTCCTCCAACACGATAGGGTTTTTCTCTTTCTCTATCTTAACCACTGGCAGAGTAGAAATAAGTAAGTTGCACAACTAGATCAGCTACCAGGTATCTCTGCTGCCTTGGGCACACTACCACAACTTTCAGCCTACGTTAAGATTCAGTGCCTGGGTGGAAGAGAAAAATCAAGCTTGCTTCTCTTTCTGGCAGTGCCATGTCACACCAGTCTGACACAAGCACTGCACGTACCTGTCTACTGCCAAAATGCTCTGCTGAAGTTTCATCTCTTGCCTAGAGCATACTTGTCTTTCTTTTTTCATGCCAACGCTTCTGTGATCCCACGATATGAAAGGTTCAGAAAGCTCAACTGGTAGGAAGAAAAATAATCTTGAGGAAGAAAATCCAGGCAGCTCCTGTGAGTTAAGCTCCATGAACTGACTCGCTGTTGGGTTAGAGGCACCGCTGCAAGGCAGGGGAGAACAGAATTGCCTCCTTTCAAGCAGCTGGCCAACAGATTCACCCAGCAACTGTGCCATTGGGATGAGTTTAGGCTTCCCTCCTTATCGGTTCTGGTAACTGTATAACTAGGGAACAAGCCCGATTAGCCCACATACCCAGCTGAAAACTACCATTAGGTTAACGTTCTATTAAATTAGCAAGCTTATCTAACAATACCAGTTGGACATAACACAAAGAGAAAAAAAAAAAAAACCACACAATCAAGGCAGTATTTTACAGCTGCAGTCCAGCTATACCAGCATAAGCTATGGAATCACAAGATAAGGTTCCTAAGAAAGACTAAAAAGAAAAGCAGAGGATACTGCTGGGCATACTAAAGTTTCCTGCAAGCTCTGAAAAGAATTATACTTAAATGAGATGAAAACGCTCCAACTGGCCAACACTAGAAAAGGTTTGATTTAAGCTTTAAGTTAACATTAACTTCAGCATTCTTAGCAATTTCTATTACCTCACTTTTATTTAAAGTTCCATATGAATCAACCCATGTCTTTTAATGTACAAGATATAAAAAGAGTTAATATTTCATATGTTATTCTTCTCATAATGTGCCTGCCCACAAAGCAGTGGCAACCACTGGCACAAGTACCAATGTTCATGCCATCTGACATCTTCTCAGCATCAACTGCCATGACCTACGATGCTATTTCAGACATATGTCACACCAGAAGTTCTGCCACCAACAACTTCAGAAAGGTCTCTTTGTAATAACACTACCAGGTGGCAGACTGATTTCTACATACAAGACAATTTTGACTGGAATTTGATAAACTGCTACTCTGTAGCTCAACATTCACCAGCAACACTAAAGAGTATGCCTTATGTACCTAGTGTGCATTTCTCCTTTTCTGGTCATTGCTCCCTCCTGTCATGCCTCACCTCAAACCACTAAAAAAAACCCTCAGTATGTGATACTGTCTCCTTTGAGAACACGGTTCTACGATCACTGCCACCTCTTGGTGTTTTTTGTGGTCAAATGCAAGACAAGCCTAAAGTAATTTTTAATTTCTTCAGGTCTCGCATCTTTTGTATGATGCAATCATTTAAAAAGCCCAGTTTGAAGAATGCTGACACCAAAGCTAGGTTCTGTACCTTCATATTGATCCCCAGTGGGTCAAAGGAGGGAGAAATCTCCTTCATGTTTTAATCTAACACACACCCCACACCCCCCCCCAGCTTGTAAGTCCTAACATCTTCATTATGCAGGTTAAAACCAACAACCAAAGGAAAGGCATGCAACTGTGAAGTGTACAACATGGGCGCAGGGGAAGCAATTAAACCCCCTACATCTTGAGATGTGCTTTTCAACGCTGATGAAGAAAAAAATTCCGTATCTTCCATGTTACTAAAACATAATTCAGTTCTATTTCAGTTGCTTAAGTGCTTCCAAATGTAACGCCCATCACATTACTGGTCTGCAACACTGCTTCCAAAATTATTTGCAAACCCATTCTGAACTATCATTGCACTGAATGATAGAAATCTGGCAAGAAAACAGCCACACAAAGAGCCATCTGAAAACACGACACAGAGCTAGAGCCACTGAAGAACAGATTCTCCCAAAGTGGCTTTAAGAACAGCTACCGGGCAGTGCACCAGCATGCAACTGGCACGCTCCTTTCAGGCACATTTAGAAGCATGGAACAGCACTGAGGCACAAAAAGCAAAAGATTAAGTGGCTTTTGCAGTGAGGAACTCCGGGATGGATACCAGAACAAGGTTTATTTTCTATTTGTAATGTAACACAAAGCATGTCATACCTTACAGTAGCTTCACAGCCATGTTTATACAATGCAGCAAATACCTGGTTTTGCAGGGCAGCTGCATTAAACTAAAGCTGAAGGCAAAACTACAAGTTATGGAAGTAAATATTGATCTACTTCCTATTAAAAACAAAACAAAACAAAAAAAAACCCCACCAATATATACACAAATAGAAACCAGCTACCTGATGACACTACAGAGCTATCACGATGCAACCATGAAACTGGGGTGGAAGAAAGTCCAATTTGACTCACTCCAACATACATGAAACTCACTCTGACAATGTGAACAGGAAGGCTTTGGTTTCTGGGAACCAAGTTTCTCGCCCTCACAGTTGAGAAACTTCTTTACCTCGCCTATGCCACCAACCCCACCTCAGCAAGACACCTATTCTCCAGTTCAATATGCCAAAGCCCTCTTAGGGAATAGTTTGTGACCGCCCACAGTTTAACATTACCTCAAATTTGAATTACTAATTTAAACGAGACTTAACTAAACTACTTAACTGGTGACTAAATGCCATTCTAATTACAGAGAACACATTTGCAATTAACTGCTTTCTTTCGGGAGCTAGAGTACCAACTTACAGAAAACAGAACGTCGCCTGTACATACACATCTCTGGTCTAGACAGGTTAAGTGAACAGTCTGGCAACAAATTAAAGCTGAAATGTATGTCACGCTGCAGCTCCGAGTAGAAACCTCTCTCCTACTACACCTTCTCCAATACAAGCTTTCCTCCACTGACTCTGTGTTTAAGATAAGTTTTTGTATCTGTAGAGACTGTATTTTATAACTATTTGTTGTCTTACTGGGTTTTTTTAAGATAGTAGTAAAAACACCACCACTGCAACACTGAGCAACTAGAACTGAGTAACTAAAGTACAAGAATTATGAGCCTGACCAGCAGAACAAAGTAACGAAAGCACCACTAAGTTGGCAGCCAGTTAAAGAAAAAAGATTTCTCCTGTTCACATTTTGACATTTTTACCCAAAACCAAAGCAAAACCGATTGTATTTTAGCTTACAAAGACAGCAGATCTGATCCTTTATTTCTGCATAAGATACACAATCATTTTGTATCCACATATATGCAAACACACTTTTGTTTATCCTACTGAACATAGATCTGAAGCACCATTTTAACAGAGACTTGTCCTTATGGCTAAACTGAAGAAAATGCTGTGAGTTATTATCAGCACACAGACTGATACGCAGGGCTCTAGGCCCACTGGCTTCAATTTCAGAATGACTAAGTAGCAACCTTTTCTTCCATAGCAGCAAGAGCAGAAGAGGGGATGTTCTTGCATTTCAATTCAGGTTTCAACACAGACAAGGCAGACCTTTAAAGAATGGGTTTTTTGAAAACTGCTCTCCTCAGTAAAATTCCTATATATTGGGTTTTGTTATTCATATGTCTGCTTAATAAATAGATAGATAGATGCAGTCATCCAAAGCCAGGATGAAATAATGCTCTTTATGTTCACAAGCCACCAGCCCAGGATGCTAGTAATGTCACAGAGCAAGCAAGATACAAATGTTATAGACTAAGCAGGTATCAAGTGAAAGATGTTGCATTACATCTCCCCCAATTTCCAACTGGGGCAGGCAAGAACTTTAAAGCAGATGTAGACAGAATTACAAAGGAGAAATACTTTGTAGAAATATTATTTTGATACCTCAGTGGAAGTTCTAGCTAGAAATTATTACTCAGCACTTCAAAGCTACCATTACAAAAAAAAAAAAAAATCCCGCATCAGGAGATAAGGTCTACCTTTTAGCTGTGATACATAGCAGTGACCCAGCTAACTTGCATAGGAGCTGAGCCTGCATATTCGCACAAGCTGACTTTTTTCTGATCCCAGTATTATCACAGAACGGTTTGGGTTGGAAGGGACTTGAAAGATCCACCCAGTTCCAACCCCGCAGGTATTTCTACCCATGGAAGCATTCCTCTCACTGAACAGAACCTAAAGCCACTACCACCCAGAGAGAAGACTCCAACAGCCACGGAAAAGCGTTCAGTGAATGGGGACTCCTGACAGCCTCCGCTCAGTGATTTTTCATCTGCAGGAGGTGGCACACAAACTGCACGCAGAAGATTCCTGAACGCTGTCTTTCACACAACTACATTTGCACATAACTGGTTCAGCGCGAGGACAACAACTTCACGCTCAAATGAGCCGAGCTCCTTCGCTTTAAGTTGTGCATTAAAAACCTTCGTACATAAATCGCCCCTTTTCCCAGTCACCCTTCGATTCCTTTTGCAAGAACCGCTCAAACGAGGAGCTCACACAGAAACTGCTCATAAAGCATTTCCCACAGAGCTCCGGGGGGGGATGAGCGGGGGGAAAACTGGTGAATTTTAATCATTTAAAACATTTTTGCTTTGGTTTCAAACGCTACCGGCCGAGGCCCTGCTCCCGCTCCCGGCCCGCCACCGCTGCAGGGGCAGGACCGGCCGCGGCGAGCAGCCAGTAAAAGCCGGCCCCGAGAGGCATAAAGCCCTTAAAAAAAAGCCTTAAAAGAGGAAAAAACAAAGAGAGAAGGAGGGAAAATAAAGACAATCTCGGCAATGCCGCGGTGCCTTAGGCCCTCGCCCGCTGCCACACAGGCACGCACCCACCCGCGCTCAGGCGTCCCCGTCCCCTTCCTCCTCCTCTCTCCCCCCCCGGCGCCGTGATTTCAGTCCCACCCGCTCCTCTTCCCGCACATTTGAAGGCTGCTTTAATTCCTGCAGCAAATTCCTCCCTCCCAAATTTGGGCGCAAAAGGAGAAAAGGGGGAGGAGGGATGGGATGGAGGGGGAAGGGGAGAGAGCGAGGGAGAAGAAACATCTCCGGCATTCTCGCCGCCTGGCTCCCCAGCTCCGCGCAGGCATTATACAATTTCAGCGAGGCAGGAAGTGACTGCAGGGGGGGAGGGAGGCGGTCAGGGGGCCCGGAGCCGCATCTCAGGAGGAGGAAGGTGGGGGGCGGCAAAAGGGACGAGGGGGCCCCCGCTCCGCCCGGCCGCCGGTCCCCGCATCCGGAATGAGGGTCTCGGCGGTGCCCCCCCCGCCTTCCCTCCTCCCGCGCTGCCTCTTAGCCCACCCACCACGGAGGCCCCGCGGTCTGCCACGGCCGGCCCGGGCTGGAGACTCACCCATGGCGCCGGCCGGAGGCGGTGGTGTCTCTGCCGCTGCTGGGCTCCCGGCTGCCTGCCCGCCGTCCGTCCGCACCGAGCGGGCCACCCCCTCCTCCCCGAGCGCCTCCCGCCAGCCAACCCGGCGGCCGCCGCGGCGATTCTCCAACGCCCCCTACGCTGATTCCGCCGACGGGCCGCGGCCCTTCCGCACAGCACCTACGCGCTCCCGCCCCGGCGGACGGACGCACGGACTTAGCGGCTCGGCTTCGCGCGGCTCCGCCTTCCCCGCTCCTCCTCCTCGCTCGCCGCCTCCGCCCCGCTGCTCACACGCTCCCTGCCCGCCTCCCCGAGCACGCAACGGCGGCGGCCGCTTCCGGCTCGGCCCTTGCGCTCGGGCGTGCGACTCGCCGCGGCCCCCCCGTCTGTCGCCTCGCCCCTCCCCTCGCAACCCCTCCCGGGCTCTGACTGTTATCTCCTCCCGCTCCTGAACACAGAATAAAGTCACCGTTCGGCGGCCATTTTTAAACCGGGCACGCTGAGACGCGCCAAAGCCCCGCGGCGCTGCCTGTGCCCGGGACAAAGATGGTTACCGGCGCGGACGGGCTGAGAGAGGTGCTTTCAATGCCGCCGCCTTTCTCTAGGGCTATTCTCAGAGCGTCACTACGCCATGCGCGCTGTGCGGAGCACAGTGAGCGCTACGGAGCCTTACGTTCCCTCGGCCCACCCGCTCACGTAGTTGGCTTGCGATTGGCCGGCCTGAGCGGCGGACCGCGGTGGGAGGCGGCGGGGTCCTGCGGTGGCCCTTGTGCGGCCTTTATGCCATGGCTGAGAGGACCCCGCCGCGGGTCCGGCGTGCCCAGCCCCGAACGAAGCGCTCGGGTCCGTGGCCCCCAGGCCTCCGGGGGCTTTTTGACTGGGGTGGGCTCTGCGGGGCGGCCCCTGCGGCGCGGAGGGGAAGGCACTACCCAAGGGGTGGTTTCCCCGCCGTCTGGGCCGCAAACGGAGCCCGAAGCCTGGCGTTTGTTGTCATCAGTAAGCAATTATTTGGTGCCGAGACCCCCAAAATGAATGAGAACTCATTAAAATAAATACATATAAAATATCATTTGAACGTAGCTGTGTGGCAGGCACCGCATAAAATCCTTCTAGGAGGCCAAAGGGGTGCTGGTACATGCTGTACCCACAGACAGCCCTACCACATCCTGAGACCCTGAACTGGCTCCTCTGAAACGCTGCGACCACTCGGGGTAAGCGTATGCTGCAGTACAGGAGTGACACTGGGGAAGGACGGGCTCCGAATGAGGCAGAGGAATCCTGCCTTTCCTATTCCAGTACAGCTCACAACATTATATCACCTTTTTTATGCTTGGGACAGGTACCTTTGGAGCCTTTTAAACTCTGGGGATATGTTATGCCCCACCTGAAATACTTAAGACCTGTATTTATGATGTGTGATTTGAAACTTACCACGTTTGCTTTTGTGTAACAGATTTCGGAGCATGGCCTGTCCTTGCCTTTTTCTTTCACAGAAGGCATTTTTCTAAAGGAAAAGTCTTGGCAAAAAGATAAAAATTAATTATTTTCTTGCTTATTATCAACTTTGTTCTGCCGTAATTAAAAGCACATCTTAAGAGCATGCCCTTAAGCATGCCCATCCTTCATACTAGAAGGATGAAAATAATATAGAATCACAGAATCCCAGACTGGTTTGGGTTGGAAGGGACCTTTAAGCTCATCCAGCCCCAACCCCTGCCACGGGCAGGGACCCCTTCCACTGGAGCAGCTTGCTCCAAGCCCCTGTGTCCAACCTGGCCTTGAGCACTGCCAGGGATGGGGCAACCACAGCTTCTCTGGGCACCCTGTGCCAGCGCCTCAGCACCCTCACAGGGAAGAGCTTCTGCCTAAGAGCTCAGCTCAGTCTCCCCTCGGGCAGGTTCAAGCCATTCCCCTTGGCCTGTCCCTACAGGCCCTTGTCCCAAGCCCCTCTCCAGGTTTTTAATTTCAGCAGTAAAAGGGAAACTTTCATCAATGTGATATTTCTGTAGGTAGAGTTGCAGCATGGCCGAGGGGAGCAGCAGTGAAGACACGAGGATTGTCCTTGTTCCTCACCAAATTCCATTCCATATTTTCTTGTTTAATGTCTGACCTTTTTTTTTTTGGTGCATTTGATAAATACGTTTTATGACAGCAAGGAAAACGCATCATCTTTTCAGAGAGGTATGCAGAGCCCTGCACAATGTGGTTCAGCGCTGTTTAAGAACTGGAAGTGTTCCAATATACTGTGGTTCTCAGATGCCCAAGGGAAAGAGACTTTTATTATCATTGGTCACGGGGCTGCCAAATGTTATCTCATAAATTTGTGTCTTTCACAATGGATGAGGTGAGAAATAACCTTGTTTATTTATTCTGGTTGGCTTAGGTGGTAATGTCCACGGCAATGAGATATAGCTACATTGCTGTTGTGGTTATTTGAATACCGAAAAGAGACATCTTACACTACGGAAGTTGTTCACTGAATACAAAATACAGTCCCCGAAGCTCTCCCATAAAAACACATTGTGGGAAAATAAACAACACAAATAATACTTGTTTTTTCTCTCAAAAATTGCTCAAAAACATTTGGTTTTCAGATGTGCAATGTTGAGAAAGTAGTATGTAACTGATGGGGGATAGCTTCAAAAAGGGAATGCTGCTCTTCAACGAATTCCCTTTTAAGTGGGACATTACTTTGTGGATTGATCATTGGAAAAACAAAAGTGAGCTTGCACCTCTGAAGTCTACTGCAAAACTGGCACAGGCTTAATAAGGCAGCAAGATGCAAGTCAGTGGGCTTGATGTGAGGTTAATGTCCCGTTTTTCTGTGTTGTGAATAGTGGGGTGGGTTCTTTTTCCATACAATAACTTACAGCATTGGGAGGATTCTGCTAAATCATGTTCATTTTGAGAAGAACTAAAGCAAATGCAAATGGGTCCCTGACGTTTGAACAATACCATGTGCTGTGTACAATGTAATAAATCAAAACCTTTCTGTTCCTGTAGCAATGTGCTTTTCTTCCTTCCAAAGGAAAAGGCTTCACTAAATCTGTCACTGAACTTCAAAAACCTGAACTCGACCAGTAAATTTCAAGACTCTTCAGAGTCCATTTATTTGTGGTTTTGTGTGTTTTGTTGTTTTTTGTTTTTTTTTGAAAGACGATATAATCTTGTGGCTGCTTTTTGTGCAATTAATAAACAGCTTTGCAAACTCCAGTGTAGAATGCTACCTGCCATAACTCAGAACCCATCTGTGTCCTTGTCTTCAGATGCAGAAGTGAAACCCACTCACCTTATTTACAGCAGGGCTGCCGCCAGGTTCATTCCCAACCAGCCCAGCCAGTTTCAGTGTCTTCTTGCCAGTGAGACATACGAAGACTATTTTGTTTTCCTTCTTTTTAAATGTAAGCAGACATGACTCACTAGGTGAATTTGCACATAGCATCAGCTCCAGCATGGGATGAGGTGGAATTACTGTGCTTGCACCCTGTTGACTTGCTCCTGCATGGCAACTCCAATACCTCCTGGTATTTGTAGGGCACGTGTGCATCTCCAGACCAAATCACAGCTGCTCAGTCTGTCCAATGTATGCAGCACCCCTTTGAGCTGCTGGGCAAGTGTAACAGATCTTTGCATGCTAAGCAATGCCTTGCCAAAACAAGTTTCATTGCAGCAACTGGGTGATGTCCTGAACTCCCACTCCTGTAAACAATTGAGCTCCTGCAAGCTAGGAGGCTGAGAATGCTCAGCAGTGAATAACAAAGCATGCTACCCTCCTTCAACCCATCCTGGCACCTCAGATTTGCAATAACACCAGCACCATGACCACTGCTTGTCATGCTGGACAAAAGTGTCTCCTGTCCTTGTGCTTTGTTGCCTCTTTCACATCTGCTGCCCTTTACATTGGATGATCTTTTTGGAAATGCTGCTGTTTCGCTTCATTTGCCAGTGCAAGAAACAGCCTAACACAATGGTAATACAAATGCTAACAGTGTAGTATGAGGCATCTGGTGTCACATCTAATTGGGCCCTGATGTCTTGTCCATCATCCCTTCCCTATTTTGAGACATAGAGAGTCAGTAGGGCAACACAGAGGTTTCCAGGATCAGCCCTGTGTTTGTGGCCCTTTTCTGCTTTTAGAGGAGGGCTGTCATGAACCAGAAAACCCTTGCAAACTCACGAGCAGCACAGTAACCAACCCACCTAACTGTCATGTTGCTGCCATCACAACTGTTGTCTTTGGCTGCCACCTTCAACATCATTCTATGAATACACAAATGCAGCAACATAAAACATACACCTCTTGGGCCCCTTTTAAGTCTCACCATTTGCTGTTTATAGAAAGGCTCTGCAGCAGTAAGAAAGAGCTACATTCATCAGCAAGTGCTTAGAAAATGCTGTAAAAGTTATGGACACAGGCTTCCATTGAACAATTGCTAGGGGAAAAATACAGCATCTCTTGTTTTGTAGTGTGTTTACTGTATCGTCCTGTTATACATCCATTACTTCAATTATCTAAAGAAAGGGGCTTTGATAGATTACGACCCAATGATGTGATCCTTGTGAGAGGCACACACATGCACTTATTGTTGAAGGTAGAAAATGGTTCCTTTGTGTAGTTACAGTTGTGTAGCAGGGAATATAGATCAGTAGAAGCAGGAAGGCAGCCTCACCCTTTGACATGATCTCCTACCAGTAACTATTACTTCCTAGAGTGAGGAGGGATACAGCCTTCATGGGAGCTTCCTTTGTCCTCGTGAAGGACTAGCAGCTTGGGAAGTGCAGCAGGTTCCAGGAATGTTGCACTATTTGAAATGTTAATTTCAGATTAGAATGTTAAACTCTTTGAGGGTGCTGACTGACAGTGCTGGCTGAGCATGAACAGCTTTTGGAGCCTATGGAGCCAAGAAGCCACCAGCATCCTGGCCTGTATCAGCACCAGTGTGGCAGCAGGGCCAGGCAGTGGTTGTGCCCTTGCACTGGGTGAGGTCGCACCTCAAATCCTATGTTCAGTTCTGGGCCACTCACTGCAAGAGAGACATTGAGGTGCTGGAGCGGGGCCAGAGAAGGGAATGGAGCTGATGCAGGGCCTGGAGCCCAAGTGTGCTGGGGAACGGCTGAGGGACCTGGGGGGGTCAGATGGAGAAGAGAAGGCTCAGGGGGGACCTGATGGCTCCCTACAAGTGCCTGACAGGAGGATGGAGCCAGGAGGGGCTGGGCTCTGCTCCCAAGGAACAAGGGATGGGACAAGAGGAACCGGCCTCAAGCTGCACCAGGGCAGGTTTAGATGGAGCTGAGGAACAATTCCTGCCCCAGAGGGTGCTCAGGCATTGGAACAGGCTGCCCAGGGCAGGGCTGCAGGCACCGGCCCTGCAAGTGTTCACACACCATTGAGATGAGGCCTCAGTGGCATGGGTTAGTGGTGACCATAGCAGTGCTGGGGAATGGTTGGACTGGAGGAGCTTAAAGGTCTTTTCCAGCCTCAGTGATTCTATGTGATTCTATGAACAATACACTGCCTAATAGGTTATTTGTACAGCATTCCCGATGCGAGCTGGGGAGCTGAGATTTGTACAGCATTCCCGATGCGAGCTGGGAGCTGGAGCCTTGAGCGAAAGGCCCCTCTCACCCTTCCTCCACTCACAGGCAGCAGCAGCCTGTCTCGATGATCAGGAGCAAGGCAATGGTGTGCAGCACGCGTCCTGTCATTCCAGTTCTCCGTTTGTTTATTTGTTAATGAGTAAACTCCAGTGGGATTGGGCAGGTCCCAGTACATCCTCAGGAGGCTTTCTGTATGCCCAGATGTGTAATCATTAATGCCCAGTGCTTCAGCCGAATGTGGCCTGGTGAACCATTGTGTCTGAGCAGAGTCCGAGGGGCAGAAAGGGGCTGCTCAGAGCAAAGCCTTCAGAGAGTCAGGCTTACTCCTTGTTTACATTAGCTAGTACTTCGTGGCATAGCATAAGGTACTGCCATCATACTTTGCATATTACATTAGGAAAACATATACTTAGAGATGTAATGCAATGTGACATTTTATTACTTTTTATGTAAGTTCTGCCCTCCACAAGAAATATGATTTTTCTTAAAATGAATGAGTAAGCTTAAAATTAATTTCCTGCATAAATGCTAAACAGCTTTTGTTCATTGTAGAAGTATAATATTATAGAATAACAAAATGCTACAGACTAATTCTGTATGTACAATACCAGCTCTTTATTCTCTTTATTCGTATCAGAACATTGTTTCTACAGAAAGCAAAGTCAGTGACGGGTTCTGGTAGGGAAGAAGTGCTGTGTACCCCACGCCACTGCAGCCCCAGACGGCTGCCTTTGTGTTTTCCAGTTGCCCACCTTGATTAAAGGGCATCACCCCCAGAACGCTGAATCGATCTTTGTCCTTGCAAACACTCAGGTGATACTATGTCTAATACCTGACATTGGACTTGAGGTAGCAGTATGCCACATCCAGGCCTTGGGTGCCAGTGTTGAACAGCTGAAGCGAAGAGTTGCAGATGATTATGCTACTCGCTGGCATTTTGATCACTTTGTTCTGTTTTCTTTACGTATGAAAACGTGGCTCTGTCTTCTCACACTGTTTACTGAACTACCTGAAATGTGGAGTCCTCCCCACACTCATCCCAGACCAATGAGTGTCCCTTCGTACCACAAGCTGGACCAGCGTGCACCCTGCTCCCTCTCAGTAGACAGGTCCTGAGCCCACCGCTGTGCTGACTCTTCCAACCTGCGCGTGACTTGGCTCCCAGGGCCATCCTTTGAGGCTGCTCCTGGCACTTACATGAATCGATCAAGCAAAATGAAGTGCATATCACACCCATCAGGGGCACTTCACAGAGAGGAGGACCTGAACCACCAGAGTTATCTCATCTACTGCACATACACATGTAACTCGCCTGAGGTGGTCAGACCATCTTTCCTGGGTCCTTTTGACCAGCTGCTTTGTATGAACAAACTTACTGGTGCATCAGCACCAACACTATGCTTCCTGAAAGCCACTTTTCAATTCCAGATATTCCTTAGGTTGACCCTTAGGTTCCTGTCTAAAACCAGTTGTTGAGCCTTTGGGCTAGAATCAGTGAATACAATCTTTACAGTTCACTGCTTGGCTTTAGCTCCTGCTTTTGCCAGATGACGGCTTATTTGTGACCTGTCTTTTGGGCCCCAGTGACAGATTATCTAGCAGCAGCTATTAAGCTGAACACACCTATGCAAGTAGCTCCAGTTAATCCAATAAATCTACTTGTCCCTTGCAACAAAAGGGGATGTGAAATACTTATAATAAAAAACAAACTGTGCTTTTTCCTTAAGTCATGTGTAAGGATTGGTGTCTGTTTAACACGGGACTGACTGAAGCCTCCTTCCCAATCACAGTGGGAATTTTGCCATTGGTTTTTAAGGGTTATACAATCTCCAACAGCCAAATTTATGGTCAGAAAACATTCTCAACACTATGTTTAGTAAGAAAACTGCAAACAGCTAGGATAGGAATGTAACAGCATAGAAATACTCAAAACACGTTCTAGTTCAATCCAGTGACTTCAATAGTAGGTGCATAATGTGGAAAAAACAACCCCAGCCCTGAAATGTAGATAAGGAAAATGCTGAACCTTAATTCAGTTTACTTCTTTGTATTTGTATGCTGAATTACATCATCCCAAACTTCTCTTTCACATACAGAGAACAGTACTTAGTGCTTTTGCTCTGATGACTGAGCAATACTAGAAATAGAGCGCAGTTCTGAAAGAACCAGTTATGCAGACGTTTGGGATTCATAATGGAAGATAATGGTCTTTTTGATGATGAATCCACTATATAAGCCAAGAATATTTCAAGAGCTCATTTCAAAGTAGATCCATCAGCATAACCCAAAACATATCCTTGGTCCTCCCGATAAGAAAAGTTCTTGTGCTGTTGCAATAACAGAAAGTTACAGTGTCAGAGATGTTTTGAAGAAATTCTGTGCTTGTTACAGAGCCAGCCTTTGGGCTGACTCTTTTCATTGTTTCATGCAAAATGCATACTCCACATGAGTGCAGAAAAATGAGGGTTGGGGTTATTTGCATAATATCATAGATGTGTTTTATGAAACAACTTCTGGATCATGGGGTCAGTAAATGTCCGTCTTGGGTTAACTGGCAGTGTGGGCTCTTCCTACCCAGGATGCTTCTAAGCTCCTTGCCAACACTTCTTGCTTTTTTCCCCCTAACACTCTGACCTGTTATTCTGTAAAAGCCCTGGTTAAAAACTGCAGTCAGATATATGGAAAATGTGAACTGTTTGGTTAGACATTGATGGCACTTTTTGATAGTTAATTTTCTGGTCTACAGAGCACATGGGAACACCTCTGGTATGTAATAAATGCTAAATAAACCCACTTTTTGTTGGTCTATACCTGGAATGCCTAATTGCATGACTTCATGTTTTACGAATATACCTGTATTTGTAATGCCTATTCCCATTTTCAGATACTACTCATCTTCACCAAAGACACTGTGATAGAACTGGCCTATTGGACAGGACAGTTACGGAATAGTTGTTGCGTGTTCTTTATTTCCCTGAAGTATCTAAACGAATTGCATGTTACTGCAAGAAGGTTCAGTTGTGTAGAAAGCAAATATTTGCCTACATTTGCTGCCTTTAGAAAGTGTTTTGTCAACTTTATTGCAAAAAAGAATGGTAGTATTTTTCTACCTGTAGAGTGTTATTATGCAGCTTGTGCAGTTACGGTTGTGTTGATTAGCTGGACCAAAACTTCAATGTAATGAATTCCAGTTTGTGAGCCAGTGATCTCCCATTTTATGTCAATTTATTTCTTGGTGGTTTTCTGGCTTATTGTACTTATCTCAACTATTTTAAATGTCTGCAAATATCCCCATGGCAATGGAGTTCACTTAGCAGCAATATATAGTTATATGAATCATACCTGGATGGTAAACAAATGGTTTAAGGCATAACTAAATACCAAATGGAAGTTGATCTGTTTGGTAACAGCAGAAGGTGTTTATTGTGAATATATCCCAACACCTTGAAAACCCTTGTTCTTGAAGAAGTTGGTTTGGTCCCAGTGTTTTGGGGGATGTCCCCAAAAGAAGCCCTTTCCTTGCAGATGGGTACATTACCCTTAACTCTGTTGTGGCTGAGTCCAGGGAGCAAAGGTGGCTGTTGGAATTCCACATGAAAGAGCTGGGAGTCACTGAATTTTTATGATTATGGATCTCTTAGTGCTGTGGGCTGTCCATGGCAGAATAAATGGAGAAGAAACCCTTTAGTAAGGTTCTTAGCTTAAGCCTATGCCTTTGGCAGAAAGCAAGCTAAAGCAGCATTTATGGACCTTCAAAAGATCTAGTGTATGTGCACGTAACTTCCCAGGAACAAACAAGTTGCTGTTCCTTATAGTGGCATGTAATAGAATAAGATGACTCAAATACTTGCAGAGCATTTATTGCAAGATAACAGTATTTGATTTGCTTGGGCTACAGTTGGCAAAGGAGCCTTTTTCAGAGTGTTCATAACTACCACAGCTATGAAAAAAGTGTCCATTCAACTCAGTGTCTCACATGGACCCATTAGCTACTGATGTCTTGTTGCATAAATGCACACAGTTGCAAAAGTGACACAGGTTTTTAATGTAGGACGTCTTAATCGGTTGTGATAGCTACATGGCTTCTCCTCCGAACACAAAGGGAAGACAGTGCAGTCGAGGGTATTCTAATTCCATATCTAAGGCTCAGCAAACGGAAGAGAGAGTATTGAAAGGCTTATATAAACCACAATGTGATAAATCATAACAAAGTACAAAATTTAAACAGTGTTTATTCAGTGAATGTTCTCAAAGAATGGAACACATCAGTCTTGAACCAAAGCATACATTAATCCAGACTCTTGTTAATTCACAGTTTATTTATAAAATGATTCAATTTTTGATAACATCTCTGTATGGCAAGGTGCCTAATCTCTGGGGCACAATGGGGAGAAGTAGTTAAGCTAGCCTCCTTCTTCCGCTGCATCTACAAGCAAAGAAGTGGGAAGGAATCACAGCATTTCTCTGCTGACACAGCTCATGAAGCAGCACCAGGTGGGTTTTACTAACTTCCACTCATCAGAGGAAAGACAGAGACAACAGGAAATCTTGGTCAGAGGCTCTCAGAGCAGCCGACCAAAGCAAGCGAGGGACAAGATGGAGACCTGTTGTGATGCAGAGTCAACACTTTGACTTCAGACATGGAGGAAACTAAACAGAAGCAATCACACAGCATGGCGAAGTTAAACCAGAAATTACCTTGTGTGTTTTGTGCCATTGTGTGGTGAAAACCCCCGAGCTGTTTACAGGCAGCACAAACCCCATGGTTATTCTAATTCTGCTTTTCTCTTTGATTACTCGGCTGGGAAAATACTAAAGGCATATATATATATATATATGGATGGATCTGGACTGAAACAAGGTTCCTAAAATACATTTTTGTGTACAGAAATTCCATTTGCTATACATCACTGGCCGAAAAAAAGACATCTGATTGGCCACAGAGCATTTTTCTCCAATAGTTAGGACCTAAAATGTATTTCTGATACTGGAAAAAATAACATCGTGGTCATTTTGTCTGATGGATTTTACCACTTCCTCCTGACTGATTATTGAGGAATTTGGAATGCTTTCTGGCCAGCAAGAAGTATGTCTACACTAGGGAATTTCTTCTCAGGAAACACAGCCACATTAGTGCTATTAATGCAGGCTTTCTCACCTCCATTTATCTAATGCTGTCTGGCCTCTGTCACTCCTGGATTCCTCTTATCTGCTGCACAATGGGCCTCTATCCTGTAATTAATTCCTCTCGGTACAGGGGTTGGCAGCGCTTGCGGTGGGGTCCCAGCCATTACAGACATCCATATGTAAACATGAAGGAGAGAGCAGGACCTGAGCTAGCAGATACCAAGCCAGCAGCTTTCCTGCATTTGCATGGAGATCAGGTTGAGCTCCAGCTCCTTCAGATAGCGCTACACAAAGTGACCATTCACCCCTTCACCTGTGAGCCTTTGGGGCAATGGGATGCCCATCTTCGCTGGGGCAAGTAATGAAAGAAGGTAAGACCTGGCTGACCTGCTACCCATTACAGGCTGCTATCTCCTGTCAGCATGAGCTGAGGAGGTCCTTCACTCTCCACCCTCAGTTATTTGGTTTTGATCTCTAAACCGTAACAGTTTTATGTAACAAGAAACAATGTGTTAGCAAATGGAAGGGTGTTTTTAAGACTCTTCTCCTCAGCAAATTGGCATCACTGAGCATTACACATGCCCCTGGTAAATAAATTAGGAGATAAAGAGCATTAAATTGATAAAACAATTGCTGTATTTTGCTGATGGTTGGCATCTCTGCAATACAGCTGCTCCTCCCAGCCTCCTGGGAGCAGAGAAAGGGACAAAAGCAAGCTATGCAGTGTGACTGACTTCTCTTCCACCCCAGCAGCCTAAAGGCACACACACATATTTACTCATACTCACCATCAGATCAGAGACATTTCTAAAGGTTTCGTGTCATCTTAAAGGACTCTCTGTCACCCAGCCAGGAGTCAAAGGATGGTCAATGCAGGAGAACACCCAGGATGGTCTTAACAAACATTTTGACCCACGCAACCCATCACTGATGAGACAATCTCCCTCTATCTGTCAGAACATGTCTTCTTTCTTAGCATCTGGTCTAGCAAGTGCAGTTCTGCACCTAAAACAGCAGTTGGCCTTTCAACGAGACATTACAGTTTGCAGTCACCAGGGGAGAGGAGTCCTGGACAAAGGCTGTAAATAAAAGGAGAGGAATGTAGTGGTTTTGGCCTCCTGCCCAAGCAGATAAACCTTGACTGCTGCTGTACCTTGGCTTTCTTAAGAAACCTGGATTGCTATTTCAGATCAGAAGAAGGAAGTCCTCTCTTGTGACCCCTGGCATTGGCTGTGGCCATTCCAAGCTGGAGTTCACACTGAAGGCCAGCAGAGCCAGGACTGAACCTACAGTGTGGCTGTCTCCCATATGCAGTCCCCCCACACTGCCATCCACACGCAGGGTCCCAATTGCTCTAGCCCAGTCCCCCATGGTTCCTCCTCCACTGCTGGTTTCTGAAGGCTTTTCTGTAGTCACACCCTGTTTCCCAGTGCCTGTGTCCTATGAGGAACCCTCACAGGACATTAACATTAAGGAGGTGTTGAAAATGCCAGAGGGAACAGGAACGTACTAAGTAACTGGGTGATGGGCAAGTCAATTAGGCTGCCAGGAGTGAGAGACAAGAAATCTCACACATTCTAAGAAGTCACTCCTCAGGAAATCCTTCTGGATCATTGTTCCTATGGAGCAGGAAAACAAGCCTCTCACAATAGAAAACAGCTTCCCATCAGCAGCATTAGAAAATGACAAAGCAACCAAACCAGGGTGGAATGAGCCAACACTCAACAGTTACCCAGTAATTGCTACCAAAGGTCATGGGTGGCTGAGCCATAGTATGGAGGCTCTAAGATGAGAAGGGCCATCAGGAAGCCCTGATGCTGACAAAGGTGCTTACTTCTACATTTCAGTCAAGCTCAGGAGTATTGGGGAGGAAGAGACATCCTCCTTGTTCTAAATTAAAGACTTGCGTTTTAGCAAATCTGAGGGAAGTGTTGTGGTTGCTATGGATAAAATATATGTAGGTTCTAAACCTCAGGATTCGCTCTTTTAGAACACAGACAGCAAAGAAGGCAAGCGAAGTTAAAAGAGCGCAGTGCTCTGCCACATCCTCTGCTGAACCACCCAGTTCAGGGTTAGCTCTAGCTTATGACACAGAAAGTAGCTTTGACTGCAGTGGTAATTTGGCCCTAATATTCCTTCTAGTCCACTGAACTCACTAACCTATGGAAGGTCTTCAAGCCATCATTCCCCTCCCTTTTCATTCCCTATTTGAACTGTCAAATAGTTAATTTACCGCCTGTAAATCTGTGATAGTAGGAGGGATTATGTTCAAAAAAGGGAAAACCTCTGCTTTCTGCTTCATTTATCCTAAAACTAAATCCTTACAGAGTTGTCACATTCCCTTCCTTCCTGCAGATGTCTAAAATAGCTACCCTCCCCTAACATTCAGTTATCTCTGGTGTGGCACCATCACCTGTAGCAACACTGAGAACAATTAAGGTAAGACATCAGTGTTTTATCACGTGTGGTCTAATCTTACTTAAAGCAAGTCTGCTTGATGTAGTAATAAACTAAATACCAACCCCTAATCTTACCTTCTCCTGCCATAAAGCTCATATTGCTATCGACAATTCACCCACAAGGGAAGTCCCAACAACAGAAGATGTTATGGAGAGAAGTCTGGTGGAGACCCAGGTTTTGGAGTTACACTGGGGCAGCAGATACAAGGAGAAGAAAAAAACCCTGGAGCTAGATTTCATGTCCTCTGTGATCTTGTCTTCCTGTGCTATCCCTGTGGAAAATGATAGAGAAGTCCTTAGGTAGTGTTAATCCACCACTGGTGACCTCCTGAGCTCTAGGGAATTTATGGCTTTCTTGGAAGTCTCTGATGCTTTGCTTGGAGATTACAGGGAGATTGTTTCATTTCTGTGTTCCATGGAGGTTTGATTCACTGTGCTGGGGGGGAGCGGCAGCCTGTGCTCAGGGAGAGCTTCCAGCCTGAGAATGTCCAGACGTGCCTCATTCTCCTAATGAGATTATTTTTACTCTATCTTAAGGGTATGTTAGGTCTTCACAAAAACTGAGGTTTAGCTGCACATCTCACAGGCATATTATAAACATTGAATTCAGCTGCATACAGTACTGCTTCAAGTATATCAGAAACGTGATGGATGAGAAACACGAAGATGTGCCTAGGGTTTCAAGCATCTTTCTTCTTAGTGAGGTATTTCAGGACATCAACTGAACGTACATGTCTAACATTAGAGAAGCTTAGCAGGCTCAGAATATGTATAGCCCCATTTCCCTTCGGCCTGTGAGGCTGCATTACTACCAAAGCTGAATAAAGTATCTCCATTGAGCCATGGTAAACAGCTCCTATTCAGCACTCAGCCCTGCAATCACTCTGCTGGAGGGGTTTAGGTGTTGGTTTTTTTTCCCCTGCAGCTTTTTTCTCTCTGGGAAATAAGAACCTTCTCATGCCTGTTGAGTTCATCACTCAGGAATTTAATTCAGCAGTCACCTTAAAAGGCCATTCATTTCAACTTTAGGGAGGAGTGTGTTTGCTTCCTTTGCAAAATGTGATATCAAGGCTTATATTTTTCCCCCCATCTCAATTCATCTTACAACAGGAAACGCTGAAAGAGAAGGGTCCACGGTAGAACACAGCACATATTTATACGTGTGCTGAGTTTATATGGTCACCTCAACGAACAGAGCTGAAAGACTCACAAGTAATAGCTTCTTACTGGAGGTAAGCACACTGGATGCTCTTTCTGAGGGTCACAGGCAAGGAAAAAGGCACAACCTCTTTTGGCAGGGTGCTCTTTAGGCACCTAAAGAGATCAAAGAGCAAAGAAAAGTCACATCAAAGCTAGGTACTGGTGTGGCTGCAATTCCACTCCTAACTACCTGGCTCCCAATTATACTGATGCCAGCCTGTATCTGTCACAATTAACACTGGGAGGAGGATGAAACAAAAGCCTGTTTATTGTAGGCTTCACCAAAACAGTTCTCGTGTAGATTTCCCCCAATAAAATCGGTTTCTGTAGGTGATGCTGGTGGCTCCAGCTATAATTAGAGTTGTCTGCACCTCTCATCACAAAACCCTCTTTCCAGCTGGGCATAACTACTGAACTCAGCTCCTAGAACTGAGCCTTTCAGAGCTGGTTGGCTTGACCAGGTACACCCATGTACGTGTGGCTGGGCTTTTCAGATACAGGATGAAAGTGAAATGTGGGTCTTGCTCAGGTCAGAGGGGTTTGGCATGAGGATTTGGCCTCTGCAGTCAGGAGGTGTGGGGGGAGGAAGGGGTCCTTTTGAAGGGGCTCTCTCTTCTACACTCTTTCGGCACGTTCAGCCACGGTTCACTCAGAGAGAAGCCTTTGGGAGCTGGCAGCTCACACGTTCCACAGAAACCTTTCCAATGTCAGCAGCTCAACACCCCAGGGATTTTCTCTGCCTTGAGCACACTCCAGTCCAAAGCTAAGGTGGGATTTTTTTGCCCTGTACAATTGTTCTGAGGCTCTGTGGCAGGTCATGCTTCATGTTAAATCACACAATCACAGACTGGTTTGGGTTGAAGGGACCTTAAAGCTCATCGAGCTCCAACCCCTGCCACAGGCAGGGACCCCTTCCACTGGAGCAGCTTGCTCCAAACCCCTGTGTCCAACCTGGCCTTGAGCACTGCCAGGGATGGGGCAGCCACAGCTTCTCTGGGCACCCTGTGCCAGCGCCTCAGCACCCTCACAGGGAACAGCTTCTGCCTAAAGTCTAACTCTGGACTCTGTCCCACTGCTCCAGAACTCCTTGTACATCAGGCAAAACTTCCATATGGTTACCTGGACACTCCTCATTTCTTGGTGATCAGTGTGATACCTGACATGCGAAAGAGTGTGCAGAGCAATAACTAAAGTCAATGGAGACTGGTTTATGTGTATACAAAAAAATATAACAATCTAATAATGTCAAGTGCTCAGAAGGACCAGGTTTTCATAGCTTATATTGGATGCCAAAATCATTTTACCTTTTCCCCCTTTTTTATCTGATCACCTCAGAGTTTTATTCAAATGACAACATTAACATTTGTGAAATAGTCAAATTTGATAATGTTAAATGCCAGTAAATAAGTACTTTGGTGAACAAACAACTCTACCTGCAGAGCACAATGAAAGTATATAGCACAGTGAAGTCTGGAGCCCTACTAAACAACCAGGAGAACACAAATCACTGAACAGTTGCTCACAACACGACCAGCTCTTGTTCTGTGTACTGGATGAAGCAGAGCTACTCTGAGAATATAGTTATGTCTCCTGCCACTAAGAGCTGAGTCATCCATGGAAGTTCTAATTGGAAAAATACCATCTATTTCTTTTCATGTAATAGTAATAAGTGTAAAAGTCGTGGTTCAGAGTTTTCTTCACTTGTAGATCCCTATAAACTTTCCAGGAGAGATGAAAAGCCTTGGACAGGGACAAAACAACAGCTTCTTCCTCAGTTACCTCTTCTGCAGCCCTTGGAAGTCATCTGTGGAGCCTTCCGAATCTGTAGACCACGTTGTGACCGGCTGTCTGTGGCTGCGCAGCTCACACGGGCAAAAAAGCCCTGTTAAATTAAGAATTGCTTTCTTGATCTTTCCACGAACATGATCTGTGTAATGAGAAAGTGTCTGAAACATTCAACCCTTGGTGCTAGCAGTGGTCTTGAAAGAAGAGAATGAGTTTGGTTTGGCTTTCCCATATCAGATGTTCTGCCCAAGATTTGTCTTATTTGTTTCTTCTCCCTCAGTTGACACTGCTGTATTCTGCATTTCTCTAGTTGACCATGATTATTGTACCCCCAGTCTGAGTTAGAGTCCCAGCACACAAGCTCACCTCTGCCAATTTAGTCTAGCTCCTAACATGAACCATGGCTGTAACCTGGTTTAAAGGCTCAATCACATACTCAGACATTACCATTCTACTGCAAATTGAGAATGCTATTTGATTCTGCAAAAACAAACATGAAGGTGTTTCCCCTTGGAGTCTGGGAAAAGTAATGTGTCCAGTTCTGGGCCCCTCACTGCAAGAGAGACATTGAGGTGCTGGAGCGGGGCCAGAGAAGGGAATGGAGCTGGTGCAGGGCCTGGAGCACAGGTGTGATGGGGAATGGCTGAGGGACCTGGGGGGTTCAGTCTGGAGAAGAGAAGGCTCAGGGGGGACCTGATGGCTCCCTACAAGTGCCTGACAGGAGGATGGAGCCAGGAGGGGCTGGGCTCTGCTCCCAAGGAGCAAGGGATGGGACAAGAGGAACCAGCCTCAAGCTGCACCAGGGCAGGTTTAGATGGAGCTGAGGAACAATTCCTGCCCCAGAGGGTGCTCAGGCATTGGAACAGGCTGCCCAGGGCAGGGCTGCAGGCACCGTCCCTCCAAGTGTTCACAGACCGTTGAGATGAGGCCTCAGTGCCATGGGTTAGTGGTGGCTTTGGCAGTGCTGGGGAATGGTTGGACTGGATGAGCTTAAGATCTTTTCCAACTTCATTGATTCTGTGATTCTATGATGATTCTAACTTCTGTCAGTGATGTGCAAGGATCTGTCATTGCAGCAGTGTTCCCTCCCATCTACCACAGCTGTCTCCAGCAATGTTCCCCCCCTTCATTTATCTTATAACTTCAGATTAGAACTGGAACATGAGGCAGTAATTGCCCCTTTCTGTTTTGAGTCTTCACAGAATCTATGTTGCCAAGCTAGGGCATGCATTGTGCTTAAACCATTCCAGCCCTCAGCAGTAGTTCTTTACTTCAACGTCATTTTTCTTTCCCTCATTTGCATTAGCAGTTCCCCTAGTTCAAATGCTGTGAGAGCTGGTGGTACATAGCGTTTTCTCCAGGGAAGTGCAAGCCTCTGATTCTCTTGGTGATGTTACAGCCACCAACGATTTTTTCTCACCACCTGACATTCAGCTTTTAGCTGCATTGGTGACCTGTGTTGCTTTCCCATTAGGTTATTCTGGTTGTGAACATTGTGGAAAAAGAACTGAAAGTGATGGGAAGCTATACGTTTATTCAGTTCCCCGTTCTGAATAGCTGCTTGTTTCTGGAATCTGGAACAAGGCACATCTATCTTCATTCAGTAGCCTTTAAAATGACACATCTTAAATTCTGTTAGTTCCATGTATGTGATATATGAGATCTTCCTGAGCTCACAAGATGTCACTGCTGCCTCTGGATAGCAGTCTCAGTAATAGGTGCTGGGCTGGTGGCAAAGGATGTAGCTCCCTTATTTCTGCTTTTTTGTTCTTCTATGCCCTGAACCCTGGCTGCTCCCCTCTGAAAACCTCTGTGTTTGCCAGTGGAATTATAACAACATATAGATAATATTGACTTGCCAGGAAGCTCCTTTTAGCTATTTATTTATGTTGATTTCAATTTGTGAACCTTAACAAAGGATGTATTCCAGGCTGTGAGCATGGTTAACAAAGGATTAAAAAAGCAGACCAACCCCTAAGAACTTTAGCAAATCACTGGCTTCTTCCCACATGCCAGGGCTCTTTGTCACATTCTTTAAGACTAGCAAAGTGAACAAAAAGATCTGGGTGTGGGTGGCCTTGGAAAAGAAGTCTAACATGCGTGACCATGGGATCAGAGCACTTATAGAGTCAGAGAATCACAGAGTAGTTCGGGTTGGAAGGGACCTTAAAGCTCATTCAGTTCCAACCTCCTGCCATAGGCAGGGACACCTTCCACTACAGCAGGTTGCTCAATTATGCTGTTCACTTCTCCAGTCTTTCTGCCTCTTGCCTCAGTGTCTGCATGCCAGAGGGATGCGCATACATACGCATGTGTGTACATGCACATAGCTTGCTCCTAGTGTGTGTATAACATCCATGTATTGGGAATTATGCTGTGAGTAGCTATGCACTGCATTAACTGTTCCTGGTTTTACTGCAAACCACAGACACTAAGTTACTTTGCCTTTACCACCAGCATGCGACACAATGCACAGATAAATGTTGACGTTCCACAGATCATTTATAATGATTTCTTTCCAATTACCCCAGTCAGTGTGGATAAACAGTTTTCAAGAAGACAAAACACTAAACCACATCCTAGTATTTGCCTTAACTTTCTTGGAGAGATGTGACTTGTTCAAAGTGATCTACTACTTCATAGGAAGGAGAAAATTTCATCTCTGCAAATCAAGCCTTTCTTCTTACAGAAACCCATCCAGTTCGTATTTGCTGACTCTCTTCATGTGCTGCCAATGAGTAGGGATGGCCTGAGCCTGACTTTTCCTTTCTCATTATTTTTGGTGCGTGTTTGCTTCCCTCGTGGACTGTTTTGAATGTGTTTGTTTAGTTTCTCACTGTTTGCCACAGTGACTTCATTCTTCTTTGCTTCTGAGTTTGCTGTATATTTGGTTTCTGCCTTGCATCTGCACTCTGCTTGGCTTTGCTTAGCTGGGTTTAGCGTCCTGATTATATGAGGATGTGCCTTTCCTGTCATTTTAACCTCTTAAGGGTTAGCGCTCTGTTGGAGAGACTGCAGAGGGGAAGGGCAACAATGAAAACTCTAAAACACAAGTCCCTCTGACAGCAAAACGAACATGAAAATGCCCCCAAAAAGTATGTGCAAAACTGAAGTTAACAAAACAGGCATAGGATTTTAAAGGCATAATTCCCACAGAAACAATCCAGATGTTATTCAATAGAAGAATCACATTTAAATAGAAAAGAATCATATTAATTGCATTGTATAATCACTGGGTTTTTTGCGTTAAAAAAAACAAACATGAAAAATCCAGGTTCATGTAGTAATGCAGGAGTAAAGCACTCCTTTCTTAGGAATCCAAACCTTTCTTTGCATGGTTTATGGCTGCTGTGCAGTATGGTCCTCTTATCTCTGGTAAGAGTCTGCAAGGTTTATCAGCAGCTTTTAACACAAATGAACTTAAGGTCTGGCTGCTTTTCCACAGAAGCTATCTGGGATAAGTGGTGTCATGCTAAAGCTGAAAACCATCTGTACTCCCTGCAGAAATATCTGAGAGGGTCATACTGGTTGTCTTCCTTGCTGCACAGCCCCTCGTGGAAAGCTGCTTGTCAATATTTGCACCAATGGGATGCCACTTGATGAGATACTTCAGATTTTTAAGATGAACCCTTCTATGTGTCTCCTAATCCATACTGAACATTACAATCATCCAGCTCTAGCCAAGCCTGGGGAAAGTGAATGTCAGGAGGAGAAAAGAAGCTAACTCAAAATAAGTTTGAAGAAAAGATGAGTAGAGCTGACAGATGGTACAGCACTTGAAGGAAATCACGACTTTCCCCTCCTTTCATCAGTTACTAAGGAGAGATTATATATAAGAGTACCAAGAATATGAACCTTAAGGTAGTATTTAATTCTGACCAGTGTTTGAACACCCATGAAGCCATCTAACACTCTTTCCATCCTAATCCAACCTGCTTCTTGGGACTGAGGCATTCATCCCTGTGACTACCTATTTCTAAAACGAAAGATGGGAATGCTCTATCTTTTCAACCGACCAGAAGGGTGCTCAGAAGCATTAGCCACTCCACCATGCAGTTATGCATCTCTGGAACTGCAAAGGCAAATGGGAACATGTCAGAACACATTCCCCTGCAACTTCATGACTCCACATTCAGTAGCTGCTTTAAACCAGAAGGATGATCTTTCTCTTTTCAGCTTTCCATGGGATAGGGTTCAATCCCCTTAATGACTGTATTTCCCTCCCTACAACTGCAGGGATACTTGCTGAGAGGGCATGATGTAATTGTCATGACTGAAATGAAACTCAGATCAGTTGAGGAGACAGAGTGCGAAGAAGACACATTTTTGACAGAAATTCATCTGGCAAAGAGAAAAGGGGAAAAAATGCAGAAGATCATTGCTTGCTTTAAAAAAAAAAAAAAAGATTATGAGAAGATATTATTTACTCAGGATTTAAGTGGCTGAAGGGCAGAGCTCAAAGTGTTGTAGTAAATGGGACTCCATCCGGCTGGAGACCAGTCACCAGTGGTGTTCCTCAGGGCTCAACCCTAGGGCCAGGTCTGTTCAGTACATTTATGAATAATCTGGATGCAGGAGTTGGATATGCCAGTATTAAATTTGGTGATGATGCTAAACCGGGAGGTGCTGCTGACTTTCTTGAGGATCAAGGGGCCTTGCAGAGGGATCTGGATAGATTGGATCATTGGGCTTTGATAAATGGGATGAAATTTAACAAGCTGAAATGCTGAATTCTGCACCTAGGACAGAGTAACACCAGACACAAGTCTAAACTGGGAGAAGAGTGGCTGGAGAGCAGCCCTGCAGAAAGGGCTCTGTGGGTTGACAGGAGGCTCAGCAGGAGCCAGCAGTGTGTGCCCTGGCAGCCAGAGGGTAAACCACATCCTGGAGTGCATCAAACACAGCCAGCCAGGCAGAAGAGGTGGCCATCCTGCTGTATTTAGTGCTAGTGCAGCCTCACCTGGAGTAGTGTGTGTGGTTCCAGGGCCCACCATTGAAAAAGGATCTGAAGGTCCTTGGATGTGTCCAGCGGAGGGCACCAAAGCTGGTGAAAGGGCTGGAAGGCGTGTCCTGTGAGTAACGGCTAAGGGCTTTGACCTGTTTAGTTTGGAGACCAGGAGGCTGAGGGGTGACCTCACTGATCTCTACAGCTTCCTGAGGAGGGGACATGGAGAGGTGCTGATCTCTTCTCTGTGGTACCCAGTGACAGGATGCATAGAAATCAAAGCTGTGCAGGGAAGGCTTAAGACTGGATATTAGGAAGCATTTCTTTACCGAGAGGGTTGTCAAACCCTGGAACAGGCTTCCTATGCACTGCCTCCTTTATTCCACATAACAAAGACTTAAGATCCTCCTTAAGATTCCTCTCTTTTGGCTTGACTTTGACTTGGCTTTAATGAACTAACTGCCATACTGGTGCTATACAGCCTGGATCTTTCCCTTGGGTTTTGCTGTGTGGTCTGTTAACCTCCTCAGTCAGACTGCAAGCCCCATAGCAAACCAGTACAGTGGTAAAGTATAAAGCACAGAGAAGTACAGCACCTAAATAGCATCTCAAGTACATCTGTGGTGTTCTATGAATACTAACCTACCCAGCTGTGAAAATGAATTGCATAAATGGATTACAAAAGGGTATGATGTAGAACTTGTCCTTGTGGAACAGCTTCTGCCATAGGGTTGAAATACTAGTGTGGCAGGGTTTCTTTTGGAAAAAAGAAGTGGTAATAGGAAGTTAACTTTCATTTTGGGAGGATCACTTGTGCAACAGAAGCCCTCAGTGCGTTGTAAGCATGCAGAAGAGAGTGGTGCCATCACCGTACAATGAAGCAGATGCACCCGAGCTCAGGTCAAATCAAGATGCAGCCAAAGAGTTTTAAACGTTACAAATCTAACATAAAGCATTTAGTAGCACAGAGAAAAGCTTTTCAGTTGGTGAGAAGCCGTGACATATTTCTGAAGCAAGAAACACCCCAGACAGTGCTGTCACCAGTGAAAAAACTATTGGACACAAGTGAAAGAAATGGTAAAAAAAGGATGACAGGAAGCCATTATAGGACACTGGGTGAGGATAAGAAAGCAGAACAGGAAATGTTTATGTAGATAAAGGAAGCCTGCAAAACAACTGCAACAGGGATCATAGGAATTTCAATCGGCCTGTCACTGCGGGAATTGTAATTAGGAAATATCAAATCAATGTGAAAAGCTGAACACTTCACATAGCCGTGGTTTGTCTTTAGACAGTTTATGAATGTGCAGCTATAGATAGAGAAGCAACAACCTCAGAAAGCTCACATCCTGGCTTTTATCTCCAACTCCAGAATAGTGCAGGTCTGAAAGAATCAGCTTATTGACCTTCTGGGTTACACTATGAGCTCTATTTTCTCAGGCCTTCTGCAGATGGATGGGGGCTGGTATATTCACAGAGGATGTGGTTCGTTTAACTTGTGGGGATTGACTCTTGTCATGTTTGTGGAGAGTATGAACTATAAATTGTTGGGAAGACAACTCTGCAAGCTATGAGGTAGTTGAGTGGCTATACCTGGTTTACCACATGAGTTAATCTTAAATACAGTTGGAATATATGATAGGCAATAACTAGTCAGTTTTGGAAATTACAGTATAAACTAACAAAAGATTAGTTCCATTTGCAGGAATTACAGGTTAGATATAAGGAAAAAGCTCTTTACTGTGAGGGTGCTGAGGAGCTGGCACAGGGTGCCCGGAGAAGTGGTGAATGCTCCATCCCTGGCAGTGTTCAAAGCCAAGTTGGGCAGAGCCTTGGGTGACATGGCCTAGCGGAAGTGTCCCTGCTCATGGCAGAGGGTTGGAACTTCATGAGCTTAAGGTCCTTTGCAACCCTAACTATTTTATGATTCTATGACTTTAAAAAATCCGGTACAACCCCCATTCTGCTGCCAGCAGTGGCCACCTTGCTTTCTGTGAGGTTTAAATTCTCCACTGCAAAAGGGTGGTTAAGAATGTGGGGCTTTGGCAAAATTTCTCTGTGTTGTAGTTGTATGAGAGAACAGTTGATTGAAAATTACTGGATGTTAGTGTTAAAGCATCAGGTCTGGCAGCATTGATCTTCTGGCCATCCCTGGCTTCTGCTTGCCTTCTGCTCAGGCTCTTTGTGCCCCCTGCACTGCTGCAGGCCTTCCTTCGCCAAGGGTTTCCACCTGGTCCTTCCAGTTGCCACTCAAATGCCCTCGATGCTTGCCTTGGCCAAAACCACTATGTCTTGCCATGGGATATATGCTGTCCAGCATAAAACAGGTGGAAGTCCCCTCTGATGTTGGATTTACAAGGAGCATCATCTCATACTAATAGGACTGCAGCCAGTAAATAAGAGTTGCAAAAGTTTATGTGTGGTAGTTTAAAGCATGTTCTCCTGGGAAGCTGAAGCTGTCAAATCTATTGTGCGAGACTTCATTTTTGCAAAGATTCATCTGAACAAACATCTGGTGTGTTCTGATTCACAGCACACATATCTGCTATTAGAATAATAGAACTGTATTGTTCTACACACTTTAAAGATTAACCCTGACTGCCTTCAGTATTACCTCTGTGACACACATTACTGCTTGACATCTGCTAAGGTTAACATACTTTTACAGTATTTTATCTTTTCTGCTCTTTATTTGTCCTGGTGAAAGCTGATCTAGCTTGATATTTCTCAAGACGTAATTGTTGTGTCTGGAGTCATCCTTGTTTGTGTAACAGGGATTGCACTTGTGAGATTTGCAGGGGATTAGAATAAGCATTGATTTTATAAAGAGACTGTGATTCACTCAGGTTTCGATGAAACCACGGGAGAAAGTACATATTTAATTTGACTTTCTTCTGGTTCCATGTGTACACTGCTCCCCAGATGCTGTGCAGAGAGGATTTCAAGAACAAGCTCTAATCCAATCTTCTCCAAGCAAATTCCCATGAGCAGCCTTCAGAAATGCCTGTTTTTTTTCCACAAGCCCTTTCAGCAGTATCACACGACTGTTTGCAGAATCTCAAAACTCTCATTGAAATAGCTGAGACAATCAAGGCAATTATGCTCCCATGGACCAAGTTTTAGTTATCTTTGGTCAGCTTCCACTAAAAACAGTTGTGTCCCTTTGCTGGCAGCCAAAGTATTTAGTTGAAAATCAGCATTATTTATCTCACTAATTATCCTTTCACTTGCTTTGGCTTATTTTTACAAATTTCCCTTTTTTTCCTCTTCCCAGATTATTTATTTTTTTAAGGCTTACTACTTATTGTTTCCCCTGACCTTTGGCTCCCTGAGCCTGTGAGGCTCTGGGATACTTTTCCTATTTAAAACCCAAAAGCAGACATTTCAGTTTCCGTTTTTACTTTTCCCCCTAAATATTTCATGCCAGCAACTCCCTTTTATACAGCTGCTTCATTTGGTTTCCCCAACTCAAGAAATTCATGTTAAAACAGGAGTTGAGGAGATTCTTTTGGCAGCCTGCCTGCTGAATTCTAGAAATTCTACTTCACATAGGCCATGCTTTGGATGCTTGAGTAAATTCCAGAGAATATAGCTGGGAAGACAAAGCTGTGGACTGAAGCCTGCTAGTGTGAGGAGAGGGAAAGCCATCCTCTAAACTGCTTCATCCTCATCATCACATGCCTGTTTCATTCTGACTGCCTCATCCTGGCAAAGTAATTCACTCTCTTTGACACTTCATCTGTTAATCACTGTCAGACACTCAGTGATGGTGCAAGTGAATTTGGTACCACTGACACCCATTTATTAGTAAGCATATTCAGATATGGCATACAGACATCTACATGGTTACTAGAAAAAAATGACTTTAGACCTGTGCTTACCTGAGTGTCCTTCAAGATAGGAATCTTGCTGGGAAAGGCTGGCTCTGCTGTCACTTCTCAAAGGCATCTCCCAAACAAGAGGATCCTAATCTGCAAGTTTACACTGTTCTGTGTATGGAAAATGTTAAAATTCACAGCAGGATTCCAGATGTCTGCTTCACAACTGCTTTTAAAATCTAGGTCATTATATATAGGTGGCATCAGGTAAGTCTCCATGGAAGTCTCAGAATATTTTAAGCAGCAAAACGGGTCAGCTTTCTTTACAGCTTGTAACCAGCTAACACAAGTTTTTCATATGTGTACAGTACAAGAAAGGTTAAATATCTCTCTTGACCCTTCCTTGAGTGTGAATTTTTAACATTCCATGTTCTCATAGCTCTGGAAGGCAGCTTTTCCTAGGTAAATTCCCCCACTCTTCCAATCTGTTTGCTGATTTTTGCCATCCAGTATGAAACCTACAGTGATATAAATCCATTCTTGTTCTGGACCTTGATCATTAATTTCCATATGTTGTGCAGTCATTCCTTGACTGTAGGCATTTTCCATTAATCGAAAAATTTCACAGAATCCTAGAATCCCAGACTGGTTTGGGCTGGAAGGGACCTAAAAGCTCATCCAGTCCCAACCCCTGCCATGGGCAGGGACACCTTCCACTAGAGCAGCTTGCTCCAAGCCCCATTCAACCTGGCCTTGAGCACTGCCAGGGATGGGGCAGCCACAGCTTCTCTGGACACCCTGTGCCAGCGCCTCAGCACCCTCACAGGGAAGAGCTTCTGCCTAAGAGCTCATCTCAGTCTCCCCTCTGTCATTTTAAAGCCATTAAGCACATTTGATGCACCTCAGCTACTACTGGATGGATGCTGCTACCAAGCAGCAAGGGGATTGACAAGGACAGATGGTCACCAAGGCTGACAGTACCATTGGAAGGGAAGCAGAGATATGATTGCAGTGGCAGATGGATGCTGGTTGCTGGGTATGGAAAGCAGTGGATGCTCTGACTCTTGGACTTTCTACAGGTAGAAGCTGCTTTACCTGTGGAGCAAAATGTTGGCAGGGATCCTGCTGTAACTGCCCACAGACTACCCAGTGTCAGCTTGGGAAGCTTTATCCTGGTTCCCCTGGCCTGGATCAGGGGATGTAGAGGCATAATCCAGTTACAGACAGGTCAGGATTACTTGCCTCAGGAACAGAGCTGCAGGGGCCCCTAGCAGCCCCAAGACTGAGCTGCAAGCCAAAAACCTGCCCCATTTTCCCACCGCCAGCCTGAGTGCTTGAGAACCCAGCTGAGAGCCAAGCCAGCATGAGAAGGTCACTGATAGCCTGAGTGAAATGCATGACACTTGGCAGCTCCATTGCTCTATGGGCTATTGAAACACATAAAAACATGCCCAGTGTGTTCAGAGGGCTGTGGATCCTGCCTGCAGGCTCCTTTCCTTGTGCTGTGACAGCACTCCAAGAACTCAGGTAACATCAGCACCTTCTAAACATAAATCCACCTGCATCTGAAAATGTTTAATATCCTTCTTCCCTGAGCTTTTTACATCTGCTGCTTATTTTCATGTACTTTCCCACAAGTGCCAAAGACTAAACTTGCCTCTTTTTTTCATTTCTTTCCATTGCAGCCAACACAATTTCCTTGTGCCCACTGCAAATTTCTCCACTACCGAGCTCTTCTGGCATCATGCTGGCTTGTGTTTTTAGGGCAGAGGGGAAGAGGCTTTTGTATGGTCGTTTAATGCATGAGAAAACTCATTAATAGATTTTCTGGGTAACTGAAATGTTGTTTTTAACTGCAGAATAGAGAGACCCTAACACTGCAAGCTTCCTCCTGATGCCCTGGCAGTCTCCTGCAATTCCAATTTAGTGTGACTGCATTTTCTGGAAGGAAACAATAACTGGAACTCTGTGGTTATTCATTCTCATTGCTGGGGCTAATCAATGAAGCAATTGTATTTGGTGGTGATGTGAGGGTCATCATGTTTTAAACTGACAGGAACCGTCACGTACAGTTGCCAGGTCACCAGGTGAGAATGAGAAGGAACCAGGTCAGTGACTACGAATATGGACCAGACCTGAGCCCACAACGCAGCTGACAGAATCACAGCCTGCTTCCATTGAAATACCCAGTTCCTACTATGGAGGCTTATTTGTGATTTCACAGCCTGTTGTGGTGAAATCAAGGTGATACTGAGTGCAGATGCTAAGTTGTATAAAACAACAACAGAACAACTGCTCAACCAGAGCGTTAAAAAGATTTTGTGCAATTAACAAATAATTACTTAAAAAAAAAAAAAAAAAAGAAAGGAACAATACTATGTGAATATTGAACCATTTAAAAACAACACTGTGAGAAAGTCTACAAGCACTATCAGAGGCTCGTCACATCTCTGGGGAAGGGCGCTCTCTTTCCTGGCCAGGAAAATAAAGTTTTGTTCCCTGAAGATGGCTAAAAACAATACAGCCACCTACTGACTGACAAGGTTAAGCACAGCATGTTTATGTGCTTGTCATTTAACTCACCATTTCCACCCTAAAATTGTGGCCTCTGGAAAACCGGTTTTCAGGAGCAGCTAATTACTGAAGCACACAATTAACAGCTGATTAGTAACTTGCTGACTCTCTGTATTACTCATTGCTTTGACATCTGGCTAGGTAGCTGGTGTATAAGCACTGCTAAGCATGTGCCATATATTTTCCCCAAGCATGAGATGGCATCACATCTTGCAGTTGTCAGACAAGGGCTCAATTTCCACATCTCCACCGCTGGGTAGGGATAAGAGAAAACCATAATCACAAGACATTTCCACTGAAGAGACAGGACTCCTTGATGTCTGTACCTGTCCTGTTCCGCTTTTGAGACCTCAGGTTGGTGTTTACGGAATACTCATCACTCTGTGGGAGTCTGAGAAACACTCTGGGCACCAACACAATGTTGATGGAGCAAAATAAGGGAATGGGAGTCTTTGATTCAGGAATTACATTTAACTGTGTTTAAGAGCTGCTTGTAGGTTGTGCGATGATGCAGGTGTTTGAACATGGAGCCTGATGTGCAATACCTTGTGTGTTACATGACTTGAGGGCTTGCATCTCCTGAGACCATGGAATCTTGCAGGAAGTCCATGTTTTCCCACAGACTCTCATTAATACAAGCTAATAAAGAACATTTCAAGGTCATACAACTATAATGAATGATGCAAACATGGAATGCAAGTGGATGATATACTGCTTGTAAAGACAGTTTGTTTTACAGTACATCTACATCCTGCATGGATGCCAAGAAGCTCAAGAAGCCCCCTTTTATCAAAAGGCTTTTGTAATCCTTAAGGGAAAATTAAGTGTCGGTTAATAATCATACAAGGCTCAGCAGGAACAGTGCCTGTGTTGGCACACTGAAAAAAATACCTGGCATACTCAGTGCACAAGTAGCTGGCTGAGCAGTCCAAAAGGCACTCACAGAAACATGGTGAAACAGCAGACTATGTGTAAATACAAAAGCATTCTTATGTTGCTAAGAAATGGCTGCAGGGATTAAGACTGACCAGAGCACAGTAAGCCTCATGACAGTTTATAGAACATGGTTTTCACAACTGGTGAATGAAGTCCCACAATCTTCCTAAGGTTCAGGAGGAGCCACATAACCTGCAGTGCTGCTGTGAAACCCTCTGCAGACAGAAGGCTGATTATAGATACACAGAGATGCCTACCCTTGCTGGAACTGGAGCATCCAGATTGACAAGACT
Source organism: Lathamus discolor (assembly GCF_037157495.1). Classification (NCBI taxonomy): domain Eukaryota; kingdom Metazoa; phylum Chordata; class Aves; order Psittaciformes; family Psittacidae; genus Lathamus; species Lathamus discolor. Next base: position 559,309 of record NC_088885.1, on the reverse strand, counting down.
AAGACTTCTCTTTGAAGCATCACTATGAGGAAATGGGGCCTTTCCTCCTCCTACCAGCATGGCTTGAATTAAATTTTAACTATGTTTAATTCCTATTGCTTGCATAACACATCAGCTGAAATCACCCTTTGCACAATTAAAAGACAAGGCATCAAGAGCCACATGCAAAATACTCCTCCTAGGTTAGTTTATTGTATCTTGCTATTGTAACTTAGATGTTACTATAGATTCTCAGAACACAGTGCAAAGCTCCATGCATATGAGAAACAAACATTTGAGACTTTAAGCCGAGACTCAACATCCTCCTTAGGATATTCAAGAACTTGTAAAAACTTCCGTTAAATAAAAATGTGATATGTAATGGACAGAGATAAATATGGTATTATAAAATCTTAAAGCTAAAAGAATAGCATTTCAGGCTGAGAAGCTTGTATTTTCCAGAGTACAGATGTCAGGATGACACCTAAAGAGACAAAAAAGCAAAAAGAAGCATTTGGAAACAAAATATTTGAAAGCAAAACTTGAGCCAGCTTGTTTGCACTGAAAAATAAATCAGTGGCATCACAATGGACATGAGACTATGGCTCAGACAGAGCAAATTATAAACATACAAGATATATGGATTTCCAGAACAACTGGATCTTGTTTCTGTAAATACTTAACGCACATGAATGGACACATGAGTTTCCTGGGATTGCTCATGTGTAATGTTGTTAGTTAGAGTCTGTCAGTCGCTAGTCATGTGCAGTGACATTTGCAGACCTGTAGGACTGGAACCTCAAAAATAATAAATTCTTCTGAAGAGTGATCCTTTTTTTCCTATGCACTGGCTAATAGTTAGCAAGCATTTGGTCATTTCTGTTATAAGTAGTAATAACCCATTTCCTCACACCGAGTCCTAGGAGCTGGCAAGGCACCCGGAGACAAACAGCACTGCAGTGGTTAGTGGAAGAGCAATCCTTTCTGTAATAAAAAGCTGGGTATTCACTTACATATCTTAATTCTTTCCATGCATGCCCTTTCTTGCCCTCGCCCCCTAAATTTTATTCAAACAGAAACCCAGGAATTTGGCCTCATGGCTGGGACTTCTGGACAGCTAGCAACCTGACTGGATGGGCAATAGTGCAGTTCAAATTACAGCTGTCCTGATAGCTGGCCAGCGTGCACACAGCTCAACTGCACTTCAAGTGACTATAAATCTGAGGTGTCTGGACCATGTCATGCTTACTGCACTGGTGCTAGTTATCTGACTATATGCAGGAGGTGCCTGTATTCCAGTTTCTGCCTGTGTTGTCTTGAGCTGAAATGAGAGATGCTGGCACAGACTTTACACACTTTGTCATTTTAAAATACCTGACAGAGCCCTTGTAATGGAAATCAGCCACCTCTCAGGTTTCAGAAGAACTCTTCCTTTGAGCATAAAAATCTCTGGCTACCATCAAGTTGCTTGTTTTCTTTCCTAAGTTTTTAATCCTGAACACATTCAGAGAAAAAAAAATTAGACCATAGGAAGGAGTGATATTCCAATGACAGTGGATTTTACATTGCCACTCATCCAGGTGAGTCCATCGGGCAATGCCACAACATATTCTAGAGACTGAAACAGGCATCTTTTCAGTCTGCATTTGGGCAGTTCTTAGATGGGGGAGAAATTACTCCATTCACCCTGTGAGCTGTGCCCTTCTGTAACCAAATCCTTCCTGACACTGACCCCAGCCCTCTGGCTTGGCAGTAGCAAGTTTCGTTGACTAATTATATGCTATTGCAAAAACAGCACTGTTTTTGACTTTTTCCTCCTCATTTAATTAAATCTTGCTTTATTCTCAAGTTATGAGGGAACCTTTAGGACTTATTTATATGGCTACAGGGCCCAGAACTGTGGAACAGCGTGGTCTGTCCCAGGCACAAACAAGCCCTGACTGTGCATCAGTTAGGCACCTATCTATTATCATGCATGTCTGTAAAGCACAAGGGGCTAATTGCTCAGTCTCCAGCTAGGCACTGTGGAGAATGGTCTGTACTCCAAAGAGCTTATAATCTCAAAAGGAAGTCAAGCAAGAAAACAAGGAAACATTTATTGTGAGGAATACTATTTGAGGTCTCAGTATCACTTTATCATATATTATCCTATCAGTGTTGGAACTGTGACTTTTTTTCCTGTGTACTTTTCCATTAAGGTCCCTTAAAGTCAATGGGACATCACATGAATAAAGAATGCTACAGATGAAAGCAGAAGCTGGATCACAGCATAGACCTCCTCAGTAGCCACTTGTGGGCAGTAAGGTCAAAGGCTTTTTGAAACTTAAAAGTCAACTATATTAGTAGATTTTCTTTAATTCACTGCCCTGGAAATGAGATCTTCCTTTGTAACAGCGCTGATTTGTCTCCAGTTTTTCATGATAGTGTCTTTGAATGACAATTAAAAAGACAGAGACTTTACTAAATGGAAATAGTTCCATTTGCTAAATGGAAATAAAGACAGGTGCTCTTAAAAAAAAAAAAAAAAAGATAGTAAATGCTCCATCCTTGGCAGCGTTCAAGGCCAGGTTGGACAGAGCTCTAGTGTGAGGCATCCCTGCCCATGCATGGCAGGGGGTTGGAACTAGGTCCTTTCCAACCTTATCCATTCTATGATTCCATGATTCTGTGGTACCTGATTTTGCTAGATTTCCCATGGCCATTTTAGCAATTTGTTTTAAATTCAATATTTGAAATTATGCTTCTTTAGCACTCACAACAAAACCATTCATAGACATTTTAACAATGTTTTGGATAATTCTAGTTATGTTTAAAATGGATGATAAAATATGAAAAATTAGGTCTGATTTGAACCCATGCTTAGGAAGAATTCAGAGCAAACACACAAAAAAGAATTCCAAATAAAACTCCATGCTTCATCTGTAAGCAAAAAGCCATTCTATGCAACCAGAGTCTATGTTTGAGATCAGATCAGCGATCTGACATGAGACTGTATAACACTGCAGTCTAGCTCTTTTATACTGCAGTTTTACAGGATAAAGAAGGGTCCATTCAAGCCCTGTCCCAGAAAGCCACTGCTCACCTCAAAGTTTTCTATCCCTCCAGCTCTTTAACCAGCATATTCACTGATTGATTTTCCTTGACATAGTAAGATACCAAGACATTTTCTCACCTGTTATGCCTCTTTTGAATTACCTCACATAGAAGAGAGAAAATGCATAGGTAGCTGCTGTTCCTCTTCAGTCTTGAAGCTATCATCAGGGCAGAAATAGCTGCAGATGAATCACATTTTCATTTACCCATTTCAGGAAGTTATTGCTTAGACAAGTGTCACACCTCGATGACCACTGCTAGTAACATTGCAGTTATAAGTGTTAATATGTATAAGTTATAAGAAAACACTTATCCAGTTATAAGTGTTTTCAGGATTTGTCCATAAAACCATCTTCACACACCTGTTGGAAACAAAATATTGGTCTTGCAAGACTTTATTCCAGAAGTCAAGAGTTGAAACTTCAGAGCCTGGCTGAATTCATAAGAAATCCATGTCCATGTTGCAGTTCATCCACCAGCCACCCACTGCAGACTAGTGGGTCCTTCAACTGTCACTACAGGCAATTGCAAGTGAAACTTAGTATTCTATATTTCCCTCTCAGCCTGCTCCATTTGGATTCCCTGGTGGCTACAAAAGAGAAAGCTTATTAGCTTTCTTGTCAGCAGATACGCTTGTAAGGTCTCTCTCTCAATAGCCCCTTAGATCTTGAAACCTTCAGTGTTGTAATAGCTGAGATTGCTGCCTCTTGTCAAGTTTGATGGAAGTTGGTCATTGGGCTCAAATGTTACAGGGAGGATCAACTGGTACCTATAGAAAACATCAGCAACAAAACAACAGTTAGTCCTGACAAACAACTGAGATGTCCACTATGATATTTAAATATATACACATTTCTGCTTGTTTGCTTACACAAATATCATGACTGACAAATAGTCTACCTCTTGTTGAAAGACCTGTAGCCAAGCCCATTCATCAGTGTTGCTTATATGGCAACAAGAAGACTTCCAGAGATTTTTCATCATGGAAATCAATTATGAACTCTCGGGAAACAGCAGTATTTCTAGTGCTGAAGAGGTGATATACACTTCTAGAGTGAGAAAATCCATGTGAATATGACCTTTCCCTTAGTTTCCTTAAGAAATAAACCTCTCTGGCTTCATGTATACAACCCAAGGGAGCACAAACCCACTCCTTCCTCCTTGCACAACAAGTTTTCCAGATCATTAAATGAAATGTAAATTCTGTGATTTAGAAGAGAAAATCCTGGCAGTGGCTGCAATGAGGATGTTCTCAAAGCTGTTTGTTCTGAAGAAGGAATGTGGGAATCCTTGTCATCATTTCATAGTAAGGCAGAGTTTGTTAAAGTTTTGGAGAAAACTGATGTGTCTGAGCATATAGATTCTCAAGTTCTTTCTGGTTGTCATCCCACATACAGGTCAGTAATTTCACATGACCTCAACTCTTAGAATAAATAGCAAAAGAGTCTGAATGCATTAGTTGCAACCCAGCTTTGTAACTGCTATGATTCCATTTGAAAATATTTTACTGGCAATAAACGGAAATTTTGCTCTATTCCAACTTGATAAATGGGTATCAGGGTAGATTAATAATACAACCTGTCTTCTGTGCCAAGCTCAGTTAAGAACCTATGCTCTCTATTTTCCTTTGCATAGTCTAATGGCTGACTAAGAAGCCTCAATTCTCAAATCATGTGCCTATTTTAGCCATTTGAAGAGTCAGAAGATCTTTCGCAGCATTTTAATGCATTAATTCCTTTATTTTTAAAAAATTAATACAGTTTTAGCATTCTTAAAAGTGATTTGCCATAATTTTTCCTCTGCACTAAAGGGGTGTCACACACAATACAAGCATGCAAAAAGATTCCTGTGGATTTGTGAAGGTATGTCAAGCTGGATAAGTATTAAGAATAATGACATAATTTGTTGCATGTTAAAATACCAAATGGCCTGTTGGTGCGATACATTGTGATACTTCACAATGGATATTCATAAAATGTTTCCTGGAACCTAAATTCATGTCAAACTGGTTTTACCAGGATTTTAGTCCTAAAATACTATTACTGACGGTGTGATTCTGACCCCCCAAGGGTTTGTGCATGGTCCAGGCATGTGCTCACAGAGGTGGCACAACATTCAGCTTCAAAAAAGACACCACATGAGACATCTTCCTGCTCCCAGGTAGTGACTTGGGAAATTTCTTGGTAATCCCAAGTCTGGAGTTCTGCTTAGTAGCTAATGGGCATGTTATAGAAATACTACATGTATGTGGACGACCAAGACTGTCAAACACCACCACTGCAACCACCCTAAAAGAAAAGTTAAAAACTTATGCATTAATCCTTGAGAAGTGCTCATCTAGCTGATCCATTTTGTTGGACTACCCTAGGCACAAATATTCACCTAGTGCTTGGAAACTGTATTCTACTCTTGGAAACCCCTGGGAATTCCAAGTTACATGCCCTGCTAGTGACAGCATGGTCAGAATTTCAGGTGCAAATACGCATTGTCCTATAACCAGGGAGGGCACTGGGAAACTGGTAGGAGCATGTAAAATATTACATTTGAAGGTGTTGTCAAGTGCCAATTTTCCATATTTACTATTTGATAAGCCTCCTCAAGGACAATGGGTACTGTAGCAGCAGAGAGCTCTCGTGCTCCACCTCAAGCATGAGGTTTGTGAATGAGTGGTTATGGGCAAAAATGATCGTAAGTCGATCAACACAAAAATTAAGACTATTTTCTCTGTGAATTCTCACATTAGCTGTTGTCTGTATCCAGGTTTTATTTGAGAGGAAGGATGGATGCTAATGATATTCCTTCAGGCTCTTCTTATCTTTCCCTTCAAAAGCTGGAGTTCCTTACAGTCCTCTCTTTATTAGCAAACTCTTCTGTGCCTCTTTGTTCATAGCATGGAGCCTAACAAAGGGTCCGTCCGATTCTTTGGCATTAAAGGGACGCTATCAACTTGACAAATCAAACCTGCCTTCTGTGCTTACAAACAGCATTTGAAGACTGAAGGAAATAGAAAGCAAGTGCTCTCTCCTGATTCAAGAGATGCTTTAAAGTATTTTTATAAGCAGTTTCATCGAGTTAATGAGGCCAAATTTTACTGCAGAGGTCTTTAGAAGTATGCTGAACCACACATTCCCCTTGTTCTGTGTTATTTTATCCATCAACCTTGAAAGTTACCTTTTAAAGGATTTTCTTCTCAGCAACTGAAAATCACGTAAGATGACTGGAAGTTTATAATGCTAACCTGAGACTTCAGAAACTTGTTTTATGGGTTTAGACAAGTTTCTGTGCTGCATAAGGCAAATTCCTTCTTTTGCCTCCATTCTGTTTATAAAACAGTATTTCTTCACACTATTTACTATAGTAATCTTCCCAGCGAGGGTGCTGAGGCGCTGGCACAGGGTGCCCAGAGAAGCTGTGGCTGCCCCATCCCTGGCAGTGCTCAAGGCCAGGTTGGACACAGGGGCTTGGAGCAAGCTGCTCCAGTGGAAGGGGTCCCTGCCCGTGGCAGGGGCTGGGGCTGGATGGGCTTTAAGGTCCCTTCAACCCAAACCAGTCTGGGATTCTACGATTTCCTGACCTGATTAGAATATTGAAGATAAATTCGCTGAGCTGTTCCCACATGATGGTGATGAGGGCGAAGCAGATGTATTTAACCTTCTCAGCCTAGCAAGTGTCGTGTGAACCAGCACGTCTGACACAAGCAGCTGGCGGTCAGACACCCCACGGGCCCCCGCCTCTGGACCTTGGTAAGACCGAGGACCCGCACTTCCTCCAGCACGCTTTTCCACCCACACCACCCCGGTGCAAAGAACCACCTCACACCACCCCAAGCCCTGCCCGACCAACGCAGCTGTAAGAAGAGCAAAGCACGGAGGAATTTCACACACCCCAGCAAAAGAACTGCCGCTGCTCCGAGCCCGCCTCACGCACCGCGCACCGCGCACCGCCCACCGCCATTGCTCCTCCCACCTCACGCACACGCACCGCCCTCCCGCCTGGGGGCCCATCCAGCGCAGTGCGCATGCGGTCCGAGCCCCGCCCGCCCGGGTTTCGGGCGCCCTCCGGCGGGGAGTGGCGGAAGGCGGTGGGCCGCGGCCCCAGCTTCCGGTCTCCATTTTACGCCGGCGACAGCGGCCGGAGGTTGCTGGTGGAGGGGTCCGGTCCGGCCCGGCCCGGCGCGGCGCGTTCCGGTACCGGGGCTCATCCACTCTCCTTTTCAGGCCTGCGGGTGCGGGTGGGCCCGGCCGGCCCTCGGGGTTGGGGGTGGCGGGGGGTGAGGGCGCGTTCGTTGTCGCCGCGGTTACCCGGGGGGTGCTGCGGGAGGTGCTGAGCCGCTCCTCTCTCTGCTTGGCGGCAGACCGCGGCCGGTGCCCCCGCCGTGTGAGCGCGAGGACGGGGATGGGCGGCCGCAGCCTCCCCGGTAAGTTCGCCCCCGGCCGTTGAACCCCCGCTCCTCGGAGTGCCCACAGGTTGAGCGGGTTCGTGTGCCCGGTTCTTCTCAGCATGGACCAAAGCGTCGTGGATCACCCGGTGACCCTCATCATCAAGGCCCCCAACCAGAAGTACACCGATCAGACCATTAGCTGCTTTCTGGACTGGACTGTGGGCAAGCTAAAGTCTCACCTCTCCAAAGTGTACCCCAGTAAGCCGGTGAGTTGGTGGCCAGCCCTTTTTCTTCCTCGTGTCGGTAAGACTGGCGTTGTGGTAACTTGTGGGCAGTTGGTCAAGACTTTCGTTAGGTACCCTGCAAGATAAACACAGTCCTAGCGCCGGAGAGCTGCTTGTGTACAGGTGATGCCTGGGACTCAGCTCTCAGGGAAGCTGACAATGCGAAATAGTTGCTCTTTCCTGTGGTTTAAGAAGATCACAGTGTAGCATCCACAAAGATGGCATCGCTGAAGACACTTAGTAAAGCTTCATTTATCTTTATTGGGAACTGGAATTGAGGTATCCCAGTTAACTTAAGATTGTCTCTAAATGGAAAAGTTCTGTTTAAAGTGATTACAGTGTAATCAATGCAGCTAAAGTTACCACCATCTAGTGAATTCACTGAGGTGTGGAGCAGGTAGATGTTTGTTCACAGTATTTGAAATACGGAGTTGAGCCTCTAGAATTATTTCCCCCTTTTTCCCCCCTTTAAAGAACAGTGGGGTTTTCTGAACACTTTGCTCTCAGATATTCTATGACTGACAATCGTGACTGAACTTTGAACCTTAATATCAAGACCTGTTGTGAGGTTTCCTTTTGTTATGTTTCCTGAGGAATATAATGTTTATTTGTCAACTCTTTTAAGTTCCAAACTTGTCAGTTGACAAGAGGCTGGGAAAAGCTATGCAGGTAATAACTGAAAGATGATACTGTACCTGTTAGTCATAGGGAACAGTATACTTGAAAAGTTGTTCCAGAAAACTGTATAAAAGGAGTGACTGCTTCTACACTGCAGCAACAGCAGCATGTGAGGCCTAGACCTTGCTGTGGAAAGCATCAGACAAAGGTTGTGCTTATATTGTAAATGATTAGTATGCACCTAATTTAGTCGAACAATTATTGGCATTGTTTATTGAAGGTAAAATAGTAGCTTTGTGTCTTGAGGCAGGTTTCTGCCTTTTGGAGAAAGAAGGCAAGCAGTCAGTAACTTAGGCTGTGTCTTGGGTACATTGAGCTCTGTTAAGCACTATTTGAGGAGTTTGTGGATTTAGTTATTGCTGTGAGTAATGCTCTGTTGAGGGAGCCTATCTGCAATGACAGAAACAAATGCACTACTTCAGCTGATAGCTGCTGCTTCCGTCACTGGAGTCTCCTCCTGTGATGTGTTTAGGCACTAGTTTTTTGACTCACCCGATGATCTTGTTAAATTGGGCTTCTTGTGAAGAATCCTTAATGAACACGAGGTTTTTATGTCGCTGTGTAGGTCGGAACTAGTACTAGAATATTGAATTTTAATTTCCTTGGAACATCTTTCTTCTGTTGATAATTAGTTCCTCAACATGCCTCTCATTACATCACTAGTTCAGAATCCCCCAAAATTGTTCTGCGTGGAAGAATGAAGAGTTCCTTCGTGAAAATTATCTCCATGATTCCAGTTTAATCTGGATTTACTGTATTTGCATTTAAACTAGTAAATGAACATAGTATTTTTATTTTATAGAACATTTGAATTAAAGTAAGAACATGGGGAGGAGAAATGAAACATCCTATTAAACACCTATGTATAGTAAAATCAGAAAGTGGATTTGTCGTTGCGTGCTACTGCTTTTTCCAGATTTGTTTTAATCTATGTGCTCTTAGGAGCACCTCTGCCCCACCCCCCCCTTTATTTTTCTTTAGACCAGATCAGTGCCAAAATCTTGATCTACATTCCTTGAATATGATAGGTCCTGAAAACAACTTCTATTACAGTGCTATTTTAAGAGTGCATCAGAACACAGATGTTCTCTCAGGTATTGCAGTGGTCTGGGTGTGAAATAGAAATTAGTTGCTATCCCTGCTATATACATAGTCTTTCAAGTTTTTACATGTGACTTTTAATTTATTCTGTAAGCATCTGTAAAATAGTCAGTAGACTGATGGTAACTTTAAACGTTGTTATTAAATTTACAATTTATTAAGAATGTATCTTCAGAAAATGTGATGGTTAAAATGTCCAAAGAAGAAGTTAGGCCCTGAGGCAGTGGTGTTTGTTATTTTTCCAGGTTAATTTGTGTAAATGGTGTGGCTAAACATATGCAGATTTCGTAGCAGATTTAACTTGATGAAGTTGTTACTAAAGTACTAAAGTTACTAAGTTGGTATACTTACTTTAACAAGTCATTGAAGGAGATAAGTGGGGTTTAAAACAAAATCAAATTAGTTTGTGGGTCTATACTAAGATTCACATTCCTCAATATCTTATTTTCCCTGACTGGACCAATTTTTCATAGCTGGAGTACTACAATTACAGTGTCCCTAAATGAAATATTTATTTAAGAAAACTTAGGAAATCAACCCCTGTGTGTCATTCTGGCAGCTCTTGCAGTCAGTGCATTAACCAGTGCATCGATTACACCCAGACGCATGACCTTTAAATTCTCGTTTCCTGTAGTACCTGTCATCTAGCATATGCTTTGCCCACATTTCTAACCAGATGTGGTGGTTTGGATTCTTATTTCCTATGGGAGAGAGGCTGAGTGACCAAAATAATGAATATCTTTGTCCTGGGTTCAACTGGAACTGGCTGTAGCTGAAACAGGATAGCTCAGAGACTGTGTTTCTGAAGGGAGCCGCTGCATTAGCTCACATTTGGTGGTTTTGGTAATGTGCTGTGTGTAGCTAATTTGGACTCGGTAAGCATTGCAGCAGGAGTCTTGCTTGAAAAATGGAAGAAAAAACCCAAACCACTAGCTGTTGAATTCTTGGTTTTAAACACATACCTTTTGAATTATGGTCTGGAAATTGTCTTCCATCTCACTGTAAACTTTAGGTTCTAGACATATTTTATCTGATGCTACATGCTTGCTTGTGAAAATGGGGGCACTCTTAATTCTTTATATATGTTTTAAAGTGTTTTTCTATCACAGTTCAGTGTTTGGGCTAACAGTGAGCATGCTGTTCCTTGAAGCAGGAGGTTTGATAGTGAACCTCCTCTGGCAGAGGATCACTTGAATGCCTTTTCTATTTTCTTTGGCATAAATGTAAACTACGTGTTTTCACATTAGTCACCTCTTCTGCCATCTGCATTTAAATCCCTGCCCCTCATCTCAGAATTCCAAGATGGCTTTCACCCTGAGAATTGCAAGTGATAATCTTATAGTGCCCCATTAGGTATTTAAGTTATGTAGGGAGGAGTATGTGGTTTAAGGCCTCATGGTCCCCATTAATGTCTCTCACTTAATATCATTAACAGTACTCAACATAGGTGTAACCTTTTCTTTTGTGGTTTTGTAGGGAGGTGAAAGGCGCCACTGAAGCCTATGTAATAGTCAGCTTTGAGGGGTTGTTTTACTGCAGCAGTTTCTTTTCTGTGGAGTATTTATATGGAAAAAAATAAATTTTACTACTCATTTGAGGAGTCGTAAATGAGATGGAGTTGAGAAGAGGTACATACGTGAGGTACTGAAGAGAAGAATCTGAATTTGACCATCTAGAAAACTGTATTATGAGTCCTCCACCGCCATGTTGGGTGATGATACAAAGGTTTGGAGTTTGGGGGTGGTTTGTTGTTGTGTTTTGCTTGTTTTAACTGCTTCTCCATTCTAATTAATCTCCAGATAATCTATCTCAGGACCCAGAGACAAGGTTTCTGACACTTTTCTTCTGGTTCCACTGCTGATTCTAAAGCAACAAGTTTCTTACTTATAAGAAATCAAAGTTTCCAGTAATGTTGATGCATGATGCTAATTCTTACTTTTTTTAAGAAGGCCTTTCCCAAACATAAAATGCAAGTAAGCTTGTATTTTGCTAGCAGCCTGTTTTCTCTTGAAAGTAGCAACCAAAGTGGTTCATTCATTTGAACTTAGTCTGTTGTGAGACAGGCATTTTTGCTGCTGTTTTAAACATGACCAGAAATAGCACAGTGTTGATGTTGAATTTATTGCAGTGTTTTATTTATTGGAGCTGCAGTGGACTAGTTCTGTGTCGTGAGCCTTACGAAAATTGTGTATTATTTCACTGATTAAAAATACAGGAAAATGCAGAAGAACAGAAAAAATGACTTCAATAAAAGTGGTAAACAGTTCCGTACTATATATGGCAGGTTATGGACTAATATTTTAAAGACATGTATGTAATAATGGCTAGTGTGAATTTGGGGGTGGAGTTAAAGCAAAAGCTTCTCAGACTTAATGTGAACTTTCATGTGCTTAGAGTAGCTATATTCAGGGAAAAAAAAACCAAATTCTTCAACTTTTCTATGTTCTGCTAAGTTATTGGGAATCTGGAAAAGGCTATTGCAAAAAAAAAAAAATCAAACTTCTCTGAAAGCTTTTTTAATCAGAGATCTTTATCTCAGGTGTTTGTGTCTTAGTATTAGCATGAGTAAGACTGCAGAGTGGGCAGCAGGGTGCTGGGCAAGTGGGATGTAAGACCAGCTGTTTGCATGTCTTCATTCTTCAGATATTTCATGCTGTTAATGCCCATCTGTTCCACTGATGTTAGCCTAAATATCTTCATTTAGCACTTGCTTATGTTAGTGCTTTCCTTGAAGTAATAACTGCTATTGTATTAAGATGAAAGCAGTAGTTCAGCTACTCTTGTGAGTGCTGGTTTTTTTAGGGGGGGGAGTGTTTTGGTTTTCTGGTGTGTGGGAGAATGTGGGGCAGAACTAATAAGAGAAATTTGTTGTTGAAAGAGATTGAAATTTGTGCCCCCCTTGCGCGTATTTTAATTACCATTCTGTCATTCTAACTATTTTGGGGTTGGTTTTGCATTATTTTTTTTGCCCCAGCCACTTTTCAGTCTTCTTTTTCAGGAAGTGCCTGGGAATGGGAGCAGGGAAAAGAGCAAATCATCTTAAAAGAAAGGAGTTTTTGAATCTACCTAATGGTTTTCTTGAGCAGCATTTGCCAGTTAAGTGTTGTTAATTGTTCTGGCACTCTTGTTGAGTGCATAATAGGGGAATTCTTTTTCAGAATTAATGTGTGAGTTGGACCTGTGAAGCCTCTGAAATGTTTTTAAGGCTATCTGATGGTGGTTGGAATTGTAAAGGGTTTTCTCATCTGCAAATGTTATCTCCAGCTGTATATCTGTACAGCAGGAAAAAGCTAAATTCCTTTCTTTGTCCCATCTCCTAGTCTACAAAGGATCAGAGACTGGTGTATTCTGGCAGACTGCTTCCTGATCATCTGCAGCTGAAAGATGTTCTCAGAAAAGTAAGCTTTATATCAACACCATATGATATTTGATCAGACCCCCTTTTTGAGAAATAGGAATTTAGATTTGTGTTGTTTAGCTTTATATTTTCATTGTATTGAGAGATGTAACCATAAAATGTTGATATGTTCTGGAAAATGTATTTTCAATTAAGTATCCCTTGTGTGTAGAATTGTGATCTTTGTGGATTGAGGCACATTTCCAATTGATGGGAGCAAGCAGGTTATGTAAGTGATAATGTAATGCAGAGTGACTTCTTTGGACAATTCCCACTGTAATGTGGATGGAATCATTTAACAGATTTGCTAGTTTGGAACATCATTTCTTGTACAGACTTAAATCCAAGAACTGCCATTAAAAACATCTCTTGTGTAAGCAACTTAAGAGTAATATATTATATGCAAAATGAGAATTTTAAATTCCTGAATGGTTTTGCTGGGAAAACTGTTTGTTGTCCTGGCTTTGTCAGCTATTAACTGTTCCTGATGATGTTTGAAAGTTATTTCGTTCTTGAGGCTTTTCTTTTTATATATATCCATATTTATGTATCTTTTTTTATATACAGTTTTATTCTGCTCTTTCATCTTGGGGAAAAATAATTTTACTAATCTAACTTTGGATTCTTTAGTTAACACTTAAGTCCAAATCCTGAATACACGTGACATCTCATGTAGGCGATCTTCAAATACGTACACTTGGTTCTCAAACTGGTTCAAGTAGTTAGGTTTGATGCTACCAGGTAATAGGAACTCCATTAAGTTAGTAAAGTTCTTAAATATATAGACTTAATAGCATATTTAGGGCAGATTATCAAAACCTTTTCCTCAATTTAGGTAATAAAACATACTGCATTGTGTTGAGTAGGGTTTAAGCTCCTTGTAAACAGATCAGGATGCATCAATAGCTGTATTTGGAAAGTACTTCAGGTATTATGAAATAGGTAGACTTTCTAATAGTCTAACAGTACACAGGTATTGGTAATAGTACTTTTTTGTAATGCAATGAGGTAAAAATCAGACTGCAAGAATGGGTGGGTTACATCTTAATATTTAATATGAAGGAAAATGTCTTAAAGAGAATAATCCTTTGGTGAAAGCGGGACCTGAACTTCAGTCTTAAGAACAGAGAAACCAATACAGAGGAATCTTGAGTATTGTTTGAGCAAACTAACACTGTTGTCACTTGCAAATCTTCATTCTGAAATAATTTGATTAAGTTGTATTTAGCTGCTTACCAAAAAGTGATTGAAAATTAATATGTATAGGTTTACTAGAAGACCAGAGCTGGAATTTTGCCAGCCAGTATATGTGTTGTACCACTGAAAAGTTCATGAATATACTGATAATAACTTGTCTCAATGCTTGGTTTTGTTTGTTAAGAACAAAATGAAGTCTGAAACCCTTAAATTCACTTGGCCTGCTTACAGCACACTAATTTTAGGAAATGTGATTTCCAACTTTGCCTTACGTGCTAGAGAAAAACTTTGGCTAAGTAATATCATCTTTCATTACACAGGGTCTATATTTGATTTTAAAGGCATATTAGTAGCTGCAGGCCTTTAGTGAATTTAGAAACATACTCATCAGTCTTAAGCATAAAGTTGAACATTTGTATTGGAAGGAGTTTCTTGTGCTCAAGCTTTTGGAAAAGAGGTATGATTACTCTTAAGTTCATTCTCATTTTCTGCCATATTCTTCCTACTTGATTAAATTCGTAATACTGTCTGAGGATTTACTAAGTCTCCCCGTTTAGCTTTGTGATGCTTGCTCTTTGATACAGAGCAGTGTCATTTTGCTGATAGAAAATACCTTGAGGCTGGAAGTTGTGACACTCTTCAAGCATCGTGATACCTGTCATGTTATGTATACATAGGAATATACAGCAATAAACTGTCATACTGAATAAAGGTGTACACTGTAAGCTTGCAAGTAATATGTCTAGCTTCCTTTGCCTTTCCAAGTGGCTTGAAATCTTACCTAGAAAGAAGGTAACTGGTTAGGTTAAAGGCTTTTGATGTGGTCAGAGAGCTGATCACCTGTGTTGAGTACTCTCCAGTCATCACTTACTATCACTGACTGGTAAGAAATGGCACTTAATAATGAGGCTGTGCTGGGGCTAGAAGCTGATGAATGCAGAAGAGCTTAAGTCAGTGTGACTATGGAGAGGCTATGCTAGCAGTAATGCACAGTGGTGTATAAAAACAGTTACCCAGTTGGGTAAGCGTGTGTTTTAATGTATTTTTTTATAGTTTAAAGGAAAAAACAAAGCCAGCATTGCTAAATGTTTTCTCACTAAATACTGCAGCTTGACTGCACCACGCTGATTGCAGAGAAGGACACGGGCTTGCTTTCATTGCTTTTCTTGTTTAAAATTTGGTTACTGAGGAAGCTGTTGGGTGCATTTTAAATCCAGTCATAGCTATTCTTGTTGCTATGGCCATATAGGCTTCAGGCACGCTGATATAATAGGGTGTTTTCATTTGGTACACAGATGGAAGTTAGGGCATCCATGTTGGGTGGGGAAGCATATTCATGAAGAATTGGTATGGGCTGATTGCTTGCATGCTGATGAGGCTTCAAGTGGTGGCACTCATTCACTTCCTCACTTTCAAATACTTAGAATCATGAACTGTTTTGTGTTGAAGGAACCTAAAAGCTCATCCAGTTCCAACCCTCTGCCATGGGCGGGAACACCTTCCACTAGAGCACCTTGCTCCAAGCCCCTGTGTCCAACCTGGCCTTGAACACTGCGAGGGATGGGGCAGCCACAGCTTCTTTGGGCACCCTGTGCCAGCGTCTCAGCACCTTCACAGGGAAGCACTTCTGCCTAAGAGCTCATCTCAGTCTCCTTCATCTCAGTCTCCCTTAGTTAAGTTTGAGCCCTTAGTTAAGTTTGAGCCCTCAGTTCTCATCTAGCACTTCAAATAGCATTTCCTGAGTGTGAAGTATCTTCAGGGATGCTTCAGCTGAGTGTCTGCCAGTTAGGCTTGAGCAAAGCTTAGTCTGGAGTGAGGTGGAGGCAGCATCTGGTACATTTTGTTTTTAATCTTGGTCTGCTTGTGGAATTAATTTACCCTGATGTGTTTATTGCCTAACACTCTTAATTATATCTCAGTGCAAATGGAATCATTTGTAATTTCAGGGAAACAACCCTTAAGGGGTTTGAGATTTTTCCAAAATTAAGGTTAAAGCTTGTGATATACATCCTCATGAGTCTCTGTGTGGTCTTCCGTTGGTTTTGGGGAAGACTGGGGGTAAGTAGATGTTCAGTATGTTATTGTGGACTGCTGCTAAGAAAACACTGGTTGTGAAACAGTAAACTTCTCATGTGCTGGACTCAAAACTTGCTTTATGCTCTGTATAATGTTTCTTTACTGATTGCAAATGCAGCTATGAGAGTGTTGGGTTTGTTTGGGGGTTTTTTTAAAGACATTATTTTTATTGTAAATTGCTCAAATATTGTTGCTTTAGCTCTTCAATGTCTTTATTCTTTTTTAGCAAGATGAATATCATATGGTTCATCTAGTATGTACTTCCCGGACACCCCCAAGTTCTCCAAAACCCACCACCAGTAGAGAAGGTCATGGGACTGCAGCCTCCAGCAGTAGCTCAGTGAGTTGGGTTATTTTTTTCCTGCACAGGACATGTATTTGTTCTACACTGTAAAAGGGTTTGGTGAAAGTAGAATATGCTCTATGAAATTGTACAGTTGGATTATTTAAGGGTGTCACTTTATTTAAACAAAGGTCACCTTTTTTCAAACTCTAACACAATTATGATTATTAGATGATAAAGCACTACTTTTGTAAGCTATTATTTGTTTTTAACACTTCTTTATTGCAAACTACATTTTTCTTTCTCTCCGTATCCTCATATCTTCGGCAGAAATTGAGCAGTGTATTGAGATTCAAGAAAAATAAAAGATCCAATTTATTTTGTGAAAATTTGTACTGCTGAAGAGACATCAGTCAAATTAGTGCCCTTGCTGTGAAACAGGCAGGTGGAACTTGGCCAGAATTCATTCTGCTTGACAAGGATTGGCTTCAAGGCAGTGATAAGTATCTGTAAGACAGTGGGAAGTGTTCTTAATATTTTTTTAGTTAAGCTATTCACAGAACACTCTGGCTTAGGGTGTTGAGCCCTCCCCTCTTCACACTCTCCTCAAATGATGCTGATCTTTGGATGTACTCTGTTTTAACAGAAATGAAGTTAGTATTTCTGTTAATGAGTTGGTCATCATTACTGTAATTCTCTTGGCTTTTCCCAGTGATGTGAGGAATAGTAAGGGACGAAGGAAAGGGTTAAGTACCGTTGTAGGCACTTTCATCTGCACTCTCAGTTACCAGCGTATGGGAGATACCCTTCTAGTAATAAGCTGTCTGTCTTTGTTCTGTTTATAGGGTACTGTGTGGACTGCAGTGAGACAGTCATACGCACGAACAGTTGAAGGAATAGTAGAGAGTGGACAGTGGTTACATTGTCTTTTCAAAGGCTGTATTTATATCTTCAAACAGGACACGGGAAGCCTACTTTGTCATTATTTTATTCCTGTGTAGTTCAGTTGTAAATGTTTTATTTAAACGACTGTATTAATAACTGCTTAAAGCAGTCTGTATGCACAGTGTTAAGTTCATAGTACTTGGAAAGAAACAACCTAAACCCAAAGCTTGAATGGCCTTTGTTCTTACATTTGTTTCTTATTTCCCCCGCTGTCTAGTGGTAAATTTTTTATGTTTTCCTTTGTAGGGTAGATGTGATCTGGATGTGTTAAGTAATTGCACCTCCTCACTTCCGGAGTTGTCAAAGTTGAAAATGATTTTCTACTAAGTAAACATTACAGTAATGCTTAGCAACAGGATTTGGGGATTTATTAAAACTAAAACAATGCATCTCAATGGCCAAATTGCAGTCTTGTTATGGTGACACATAATCTAGAAAAGCCAGCTGTTGGCCTGCTTCCAGGGTTAAATATTGATCTAGGAAAGCATTGAAGGTCTGACACACCAGTTTTAGGTGTGTTTCTGGGAGCCTAAGTAGTTCCTTGCTGCTTCCGTATTTCCACCTCCCAGCAGTTGGGATTGGGCAGCTGTCATAGTGAAGATGATGAGTAGAAGGAGAAACTGAAGGCAAGGATAGAGGAATGGTATTTGAAGCCACTGCAGGCACTGTTGTCTCTGAATATAAAGTCGTATCCAGAGGTTCTAGTTATTTTTGTCAATGATAGCCACTAGAATTTTATTGCTGCTAAATATTCTTTCGTTAAGCTTTATTTGGTTCAGCTTTTTGAAAGGGTGATTCCCAGTGACTTGTGGTTTTCTCTGGGACCTGTCAAGTGTCAAATCTTTCTGGAAACTTCACTTTTTTCATATGTGCACCTGAGTGCAATTTTGAATTTCCATTTCCTCCTTTTTTTTTTTTTTTTTTTTTACTAAACTCTTGTCATGCCCAATAAAACCCCCCAAGACCTGCCTGGTGCTTACATTCTCCATAAAACTTGTGATGAAATATTAAAGCAAAGAGATTTTTAAGACACAGCAGGAAATCTTGTAACTGTGGCAGAAAGATCCCTAACCTCAATTTTATTTATTTTCAAGAATTTAGACCATTCTGGATCAACTGCTGCCTCACCCACAAACCGAGAAGCGTCATCTACGTCTTTGAACACTAGTGCAGATGGAGTGAGGCGTCGTAATCTTCCACAAGCACAAAGCAATCCCATACTAAGCCACCAGTTCCCTTATGTAATGCAAGGGTAAGTGCGATTGAAGCAATCCTTAGTTCTTTGATACTCTTTCAAGTATTATAAATGTTCAGTTACAATTATGTTTCTTTCACAGTATGCAGAATTATTTGACTAGTTAATATGGAAGCATAAGTCGCATTAGAAACATTTTTGTATGAACATTATTACTTTTAGCCAGGAGTCAATCAGAACAAGTGTTCTTGGTGCTCCCCTTCAGGCTGCTTTCTGCCTCAGCTTTCTCTTGATAAGTGCAGCTGTAATACTTAACTAGTGGACGTGTAGTTAGTAATGTAACTGATAAAATTACTGCTTCTGGTTGCCTTTTCTAGTGCTTTATTTGTAATCATCAACACTAAATTATTATCAAAATACAATGGTTCTTAGTTTTTGACACAGAAGAGATGTAACTCTTCACTTTTCTGGATTAAACTGTAGAAATGACATGCAGGTGTTTTTTGAGTGCATGTAAGTACTTGTATATGTAAAACAGAATTGTAAAGTATTTTCATATATACCAGTGAAATGTTAACTAGTGTACATTTCCATATCGGATCTTTCGTGTAACGTCAGAATTCCGTATACTTCCAAAGCAGCTTCAGGAACTTTTAATACCAGGCGTTCTCCTAGTATTATATAGATTCTAGAGTTCTTCTTTGGAGAGCACTGAAACAAACCAAACCCGTGAAGCTGCTAACAGTGATGGTTCCTTCTGTTCCTGGAAGGAAAACAGGTTTCAAGAACTGTTGAAAATCCATGTGGTTTCAGCTCAATTTACGTGCTCTCTTTTTAGAGTTAACCTAGACTTTACTGCTCTCACTCATTTTCATCCTGAATTCTTTCAAGTCCTTTTTGGTTTTTTATCTGAAAGATAAAAAGCTGGGCAGAAATTGGAGTAGTTGCATTATTCTGACCACATGCATCTGTCAAGAAGATACTTGCCTTTAGGACAAAGCTAGGTGGCACAAGGTTGGCTGTCAAGATTTCTGCTTGGTGTAATGTAAGTCAATCCAGTTACTTCCAGAAGCACTTTATTGTGTGTTGTGTAACCTGTAAGAAGTTTTAATGTTTTTCTAATTGGCTTTTCAGGTAAACATACTTTGAGAGTTGAGTGTTTTGTCAGTATGCAGTGAACTCAGTGGGCTATGGGCTTTCAGTGGGGGATCAGAACCATTGTTGAGTCTTTTGGGTGAAATAATTGAGTTAAAATAGTGGGAAGAAGCATCAGTTTGGAAGACACAGCTGTGTTTGAAAGAAAGAGTAACTTCATATTTTTCTGTATTTTTATGTCTGCATTAGCAAGTATGTGGATTGAGAGGAGTGGATCTGTAGACTGAAAGAGGTGCTGAGAACCAGCTGTCAACACGGCAGTTATGTCAGGGTTTTCTGTCTTACTTGGACTACTTCTGGTTTGGTCACCTGGAGTAAGCGCCTGTTTGTGGCTAAGGTGCATTAGCAGTGTACCTAAACTACATCTTTCAGTTTAGTGTAATCCAAAAGGCATCCACTTGGTGATCCCAGAGCGTTCTGTGGTGCAAACACAAATATAGTAAGAGGAAATGATTTGTGTCAGAAGTGTATTCCTGATCTGAACAGAAATGCCAATGTAAATGAACCAAAATTAATCTTTAGGTCTTTTTTGTAGAAGTAATTCAATGGAACACGATCAGAACTTAAGTTAGTTCTTTGCAGATTGCTGAGCACTGGCTCTGCTCACCTCCAAATAGTCTATGCCAATGCCTGCTATGGTCTGCTGTCTTCTTGAGAAATCCTGTTTAACGCTCTCAGTAATCTTCTCAGATACACCTGGGTTTGCTTCAGGGCACTGCTACTTGTATTCCAGCAATAAGAAATGTCTTCTAGTTTTTAGCTGCTCTCTTAAACACCATTTTGGGCAATGAAATGTAGCCTTAATGTGATTTATACAGAGACTGAGACTTGTTAGAAATAATGAATATTTGTAGCCAGAATTTGCATTGATTTGTGGATTTTTCTTACTGTTTCATGACCAAACACTTTTATTCTAGCCATGTGATGAGCTACAGGCTCTACTGTAGGGAAAGGTCTCTAGATGTTTAAAAATGTGTTTGAGGGTCAGTTTTCTTGAGTATTTTGCAACATTTTCATTAGTCAGGTAATTTGTGCAAATAAGTAACATGATTAAATGATGTTGTTAATAGTTATTTCTGTTCCTGGCACAAAGCTTCATTGTGCTTGTTGAATATTCCTTGGGAAAATAGCTAATTCATGTTATTAAAATAGGAAGAAGGCGGCAATTTGAAACTTCTTGCTTTTGAGCTTTTGTAAGTGCTGTTTTCTAAAAGCCTAGATTTGAGGGCACTGGGCAAAAATAGTTTATTTGTCTGCCAAGTTAGTCTTTTGCTGTGGAGAGCAAGCACAGCATTGTCTGCTCCCATGGGCTTAGTAGCTGTGCTACACAGGTACAAACAGAACGCATAGGCTCCGTCCTGAGATGGCTTGCATTTCAGAGGGGAGAGTACTTGGAAGCAGTTAACAACACAAGAACCATCAAGACAGTGAGATTATTTGTCACATGTTAGCAGTCCATTTGGTTTTTATCCTGCGTACATAGTAATATTTGAAAGTGAACAGCAAAATGACACGCTGCCAGCATGTAGTATGTTCTAGCACAGAAATACCTTGCTTCATTAGTAGCCTTTGCTTGCTGTATTAATTTTTTTTTTTTCAAGTAGCAAATAACATAGTGGGGAATATTGAAATCGCACTTAGGTTAATATCCCAGGCTCACATGAGACGAACAGTAAATGATACGTGTTTGTGGGTCAAGGTCATGAAGCAAATGCAGTTATTGCCAGTCATGCAGATGACAGAGATGGAGTTCTAAGTCTGAATAGAAAGTCTTATTTTTCCACTAATGGTGAGCAATATCTTTATGATGACACTAGCGATCTAGTTTGACCTTACCCTTAAATCAAATCCCAGTTAGCTTATTTTAGGTATCTTCTAAAGACCAGAAGAAGTAATTGTGAGCTTTATAGCCATTTAAGGAGTAGCACGCCTCTTTCTTTTAAGAATATTCTGAAGCTGCCTCTACCACTGGAACCTTGATTGTTTTCTGACCTAACTGTTCTTCTACTCTCTGCTCTGCTTTGTTTGGAATGCTTGTGTCTATTCCATTTGCTTCCCTGCTCGGGTGCCAGTCTTTTGAAATACACTGCTTCCTGCCTCTTTCTCCTCCTTTTGTAAAGAGATGAAAACACGTGCTAGCTACTTTCCTTTTTTTTTCCTACTAGCAAGCCAGCTTGCTTTGCTGAGAGGGCCCTCTTCCTTTAGAGAAGTTGTTCTCACTGAAGTACATCACGCCGTTTACAGTTGTTCCTGTATTTCATAAGCAAACTTAATACCCTGGCAGCTGTAATAGCTGTATAATTGACAACATCTGCCTCATTCTGAATTTTGATGAGCAAACAAAATACTGCTATGCTAGTTGGCATTCCAAGCCTGGAGCCAGTTCCTGGATATTGGTGTTTACTTTTCCTTCACTAATGGAGTCAGACCTTGAAAAGTTTAGTCTTGCTTCTCAAAAAGTCCCATGTCCTGCAAAAACTGTTGGGGAAAAAAGAAAAGAAAAAAAAATGGAATGGGAAAGGCAAGAATATGACATAACTGAAATCTTTTGTGGTTTGCCTTTGCTGACTGGTTTCTTAATCTACTGTTCAGCGTTAAGACATCAAGAAAGTGACTTTTGCAAAAGTCTGGAAGAAGGTAGAGGTTCAAGTCCTGTCAAAGACGTATCTGTGAGGGAGGGCTGTTAGCCCAAAGGCCTATCATCTTCTGGTGAGCTCAGCTTAGCAGTATTAAACAACAGCCACTCTGAAACCTGTAACTGCCAAGTAAAAGAGTTCGTAAACCTGCAGAACTCGGGCAAGTCGGGTAGTGCTGCTGCCTGGTGACTGAGCTGGAGGAGTAAGTGTGCTGGAACACCTAGTTGTCATGCCTGTTTGCATCCCCGCATTGAGGGATTGAAGTTGAGACCTTGCTCAGCAATTTGTTACAACGTGGCATTTAATGCCACCCAGGTAGAACAGTTGAATCAACTGGACATTTTGAAGGTCAAATGTTTTATGAGGGTCAGGATTCTATGGACTTTGCAGGAGCCTCGTTTCTCAGCGTTGGCCAGTTCAGGGTATAGAAAAAACACATTCTTACGTGCCATAAAGATAAAAGCATGGTTGATGCTTTTCAGTGCCAGCTTGACATCTTTGTTGTTCCATCATGTTAACCATGCATAAATAAGTAGCATCAGCTACTTAAAGGCTGCAAGTTCACACTTTCAGGTTTTGAAAGAAACCTAGAGTATTGCCTATGACTGTCTCAGTTTGAATGCGGTTATCAGGAGAGTGGCTTTTGCTTTTTTTTTTTTTTTTTTCCCCGACTGTTGTCAAAACAGGCTATGACTAAACACAAACATACCGAACAGTTTTAGAGAGACTTGTCCAGAATCACAGTGAAATACTTATTCATGTGTAACATGGAAAAGATTTTAATGTCTACCTCCCATCTTTCTTTCTGGGCATGTCTTGTATATCTGAGTGCCTGGTAGACTAATGAAATCTCTTGGTGATATCTTTGCAGGGAGTGCCTTACTTAGGGAAAGGTGTAGTCTGCAGTGCTATTTCAGCAGTCTCAGCTTTTGCTGCCTGCAATGTGAATAAGGTTTTCTTCATGCTTTATACTCTCATGCTGTCCTGAAAGATGTCCTGGTTTGCTACAGTTCCCTACATCCAAATCTTTGGGGAAAGAGTTGGAAATCTTGCCAAAACATGCTATATGCTCTAGGAGGTAAGAGAGGCTATGAAGTTTAAAAGCAGACATAAACAAACCTAAAACTTAAGTATAGGAGCTTTGTATTTCTTGCATGTGAAAGAGTTAAAAGCCCGTAGAGAGGAGAATCACTTAAAATATTGAAGTGGGGGGGAGAAGGGGAAGTAAATAATTTATGGTCTTAGTTGTAATCTTCAGAAGCTGTGTCTGAAAGATTAGTTTGTCTTTGCTCATGCTGATTTCTTGGTGTCTTTGTTCACAGTGATATGCTGCTTTAATTGTGTTTTAGTATCGGTGCATTTTATAATGTGGCAAGTTAGAAATTAATGTTTTTCTTTAAATCCTTTTCTAGCAATGTAGGTAACCAATTTCCAGGCCAAAGTGTTCCTGCTGGATTTTCTATATATCCTGCATTCAGTCCCTTACAGATGATCTGGTGGCAACAAATGTATGCACGTCAGTACTACATGCAATAGTAAGTCAGCATTATCTTAGGTAGCACCGAGTCACACTAGTGAAGTGAAGGTATTAAAAACCTCAGTGTTCTTTGCAGAATCAAAATGTCTGTTTATTTTGTTTGGCTGTACTGTTTTACACGAAGTTTTGTCCAGCAAATCATGAAATCCAGTTTTGGACTGGATTTAATGTGTTGACAAGTAAAGATTTAAGGGAAAGTGCAGTTTGTTTTAACATATATTACACCTAAAATGTTTTCATTGGTGTAGAAAAGAAGACAAAAATAGGCTTAACAATTTTGATGCATGTTTTTTTTGACAAACCAGTTTTATGTTTCAATTCATAGCCAAGCTGCTGTTTCAGCCCAAGTGACTTCCAGCACTGAGCCAGTGAGATCTGCAGTTGCCCAGGCTGTAAATTCAGAACATGCTCCTGCAAATGAGCCCGCAGCAGTGCCAAATGTAGCCGTCCAGGACAACAGGCCTGTAAACCCAAATATTCAGATGAATGCACAGGGTGGCCCGGTAGTGAATGAGGAGGATTTCAACCGGGACTGGCTGGACTGGATGTACACGTTCTCCAGAGCAGCAATTCTTCTGAGCATTGTATACTTCTATTCTTCCTTCAGTCGGTTTGTCATGGTAATGGGAGCCATGCTGCTGGTTTATTTGTGAGTACAACAGTTGAGTCTAGCTGCAGATCTGAACGTGGAGTATGGTGTGCTGGTGTGTAAGCCATTTAAACTGAAAAGAAAATACTATTCAGATAAAAAAGTTTAGACAATGCTCCTTCACAGTATAGTGGGTGTGTGTATTCAAACACGTAGAGAAGTTCATCTGAAAAAAGAAGTAATTCTCAAAACATTTTTACAGTAAGTTGGATACCATTTATACCTGAAACGCAGTGCTCTTAAATGTTGGTGATATTAAGAGATCAGTACTGTAGAAATACAGAATTTGGCGATGGAAATTTAGAAAGTGGGGGTGAGAGGCAAGAAGTTCATATAGGTCAAGCATATGCTTGCATAGACATAGAACTTGTATTCGTGCTTGGATATGAAGGAAGCTTGCAGAGCAAAGTTCATTTATGTTTAAAACATAATATGGGTTGTGTGTAGTAAATTGTGTTAGGAAGAGTTAAGGTAGTGCTGCTGTAACAGTGGGTACTAGACCTCATAGAATTGCAGGGACATTTTACAATGCGTACTAAAGATCTAAGGACACTCTCTATTTTACTAAGAAATAGCAGTACTGTTATCATTTCTCTTTATATAGGAAAATACCTTAGTGATGTAAATAGAAGTGGAAAACAGCAGTAATATTTGATATTTCAGACTGATCTAATTCACTAAGAGTTTCTTTATGTTGTAGTCTTAGTCCTCACAAGGACCGTTCTGTATCTCATTCAGGTAGAATAGTTGAGATCAGAATATAGGCACTTGAAAACATAGGGAGAGGCTTATTTAATTTTCAGTGGTAATGTAGTTCAAGCCTTAGATGAAGCTCATATTACTTTTTTTTCCACAGAAACACTACTTTAAAGATTAATTTTCAAAGGTAGCCTTAATTTTCATAGTAATGTAAGAGCTTAAAAATGGGGAGGAGACCCAGTAAGAATATTCTACATATTTAATCACTTAGTCATAGTAAATTATTCATCTTCCAGAACAGAGATGCATCTTCTGTGAACAGCACATCTGAAATGTAAAAGCTAACTCTTGGCAAGACCCTTCTTAATCCAGATATAAAAGAACAGCCATTCAGTGTCTGAAATAAGAGTTGCAAAAAAATCATAGAATCACAGACTGGTTTGGGTTGGAAGGAACCTGTTAAAGTTCCAGCTTTAGTTCCAACCCCCTGCAATGGACAGGGGCAACTTCCACTGTAGCAGGTTCTTCAAAGGCCCATTCAACCTGCACTTGAACACATGTAGCCTCATTGATTTGAAAGTACATGAAGAATGTACTGCAGTAGTTAGCTGTAGCAAGAAAACCTTTTTTTTCTTTCAAAAGAGAGCTTTTCAGCTGTTCTATTTTCTTACATAGACACCAAGCTGGATGGTTCCCCTTTAGGCAAGAGGGAGGCCAACACCAGGCAGCCAATAACATGGATGTGAATCATGATGGGCAACATGCAAATAATCCTGATCTTGAAGAGATGGTAAGAGCAGACATGTCTTCTGAGACTCCTGTGTATTATATTGTAAAGTATGCTGTAATGCTTGGAGAGAAGGTCAACTTGTATGAAATGTATTCAGTTTAACCAGAGAGGTTTTGGCTTGGTCCTCAGTGTTGTGTCTGCAGTTTAAATTCTGTATTTTTCTCGTTTGGCAGTTACTGGTGATTTCTACTTCAATCACAAACTTTTCATGCTAGTTATT
The DNA here is from genome assembly GCF_037157495.1 of Lathamus discolor. Classification (NCBI taxonomy): domain Eukaryota; kingdom Metazoa; phylum Chordata; class Aves; order Psittaciformes; family Psittacidae; genus Lathamus; species Lathamus discolor. The sequence goes on along the minus strand of NC_088885.1, from coordinate 533,014 downwards.
CTTCAGGAGGCTGTTCTGAGAGAAGTTACTTAATGTAGGAAGATACTGTTGATGACCTTATGTCAGAGCTGTGAAAAGAAGCAGCTGAACTACTTAATTGCTTCAATTTCTGTTTTTAAAGGAGCGACTTATGGATGATGGGATTGATGAAGACAGTGGAGAAGATGCAGGTGAAGATGCCAATACAGAGCAGCAGCCCGGATTCATGGCTTCTGCTTGGTCCTTTATTACAACCTTCTTCACATCACTCATCCCTGAAGGGCCTCCACAAGTTGGCAATTAAAGAGGAAAAGGAACCGTGTCAGGCAGCCTCGGTAGCCACAGGTAGAAGTGGAGCAGATTCTAGAGAGCATTCTAAATACAGTGCAATTCCTGAACATTTACAATGTTACCTTTCTGATCACAGTGTACAAAAATGTGTATGTGAGTTTTGTTTCCTTTCAGCTTTCTGATGCATTGATTATTTTAAGCACAAGTGGACTACTAAATGCTTGCTTTTAAGATTCTTCTTTTTCTGAAGAATAAAATGTAAAGATACTGGTCTTCCATGTTTTATTTTAATTTCAGATGTGTATTACACTGAGGCAAAAAGCTTGTACTTAATCTGCACCATTACCTCTTTAAAGAGCTGTTAAAAACATGAATGTCGACAGAACTTCCAAGTGTTCTCTATTCATCTGAATAATGTATCTTGTGACCTTGGGTTAGTTTTATGCAGGGTGAGAATTCTCACCTGGGATTTGGAGTTGATATAATTCCTGACAGAATGCTGTAAACACAAGGATTACTTGTTAATGGTGTGTTGTCTTCATGTTGCAAAATACTAAGCCTCTTCTTATACATTTAGAAAACTAAAAGCTTTCTCTTGAGGTTCTTCTGAAGTTCATTAAGGTTGGAGATGTTTGACAGCTCTTCAAAGATAGTTGATAGTGATAGGATAAACCTTAAATGTTTGATACATACAGTACTTTTTGAGAAAAATATAGCTGCACTGGGGAAAAGAACATGTACATTAGGGTTTTTTAATAAAAACTGTTAAATGGTAATTCTTTTGGGTGTTTCTATACATATTTGAATGCAAACGACTGAGTAGTGCATCATTAAGGATGAGCATTTGATTGGTTTGAGAATGGAATAAAGATATGGTGGCATTACTAATACAGGCTGAAGTGGTATGTTTATAGCAGCGCATCCACAGTTATGGGTATGATCTCAACAGCAGGATGTCTATATTCTTAAGCTTAACCTAGTTAAAGCTGAGGAAGGGGAAATTGTACATGAGATAACAGCAAGTGCAACTGTCATGTTTTTGGATGCTTTCTGTAGCTTTTAATCATAGTTAAGAAGTTATATTTGGTTTTGTTCTTAATCCTGAAGTTACTGTTGTGCTGTCTAAAATGGCTGCAAGGATTCTGTTACACTATAAAGCTCTTAAATAGGTCTGAACAATGAGAAATGGGGTTTAATTTTGGCTTGCTCATCCAACTGCTGCAGTTTTCTTTGTTTTTATCCTCTGAAACATCTGTCAGGATTTCTAGGCCTTACTGAAGGGTGACTCGGAGAAATTTGAACAATGGTTTGAATTTAAACAGTTTAAATAGCATGCTTTTGAGTTACAGAATATTTTTGATTTACAGAATATCTTTGATTTACAAATCAGTCATAAGAAGAGAAATATAAGTGTCTTGCAAACATGAAGTGTCTTATTTGCTGTATGGACAGCGGGGATGAATCATATTTAACTGTGGTGTTTTGCTCCCATGTTACTGTGGAGAGCTGCTCTCAATTTAGGTTCTTTACTACATAAACATGAAAGGCATAGACCTTGTCCAAGACAATTTACGCTTTTAATTTGGTGGATGGATCTAGCTTGATTAATCTTTAAGAACTGTTAAGGAAACTTCCATTTTTAAAAGAATGCAACAGAGGGACTGTCTTTATATAGGAAACAGCTCTCTGCTGTTAGCAGGCTAGATGGCGGAAGTTGCTGCTATGCTACTATACCTGATTTGGTTAAAAACTGTAGAATTATCACCGCTTGTTGTTATGAAGATGAGGAGGATTTTGTTTGTAGGTTATAGAAGGTCAAAATAGTGAACTGGGAGATCCTGGCACTTTCTGTTTTGGAAAAAAAATGAAACCAAAAAACTGTGAAAGATTGATAGCGAGTGTCCTTGAAGTATGCTCATCAAGTGTTGGTAGTCCGAAAGGAACATGAGGGTTCCTGAGTATAGGGATGAATATCAGTTTGACTGCTTGTGTTTTTTACCTTAAAGATGGAGGTAACAACCTGTTCCACAGCAGGCTGGTAGCACAGAAGAAACACCTTAATAGGCTGACCCTGTCTCTACTAGGATGAAATTAGCAGTGGTGACTAAAATTTGTCCACCCTGTGTCTGTGGGGCCAGTCCCCAACAACTGCAAATTCTTCAGGAATTGTTCTCAAGAAACGTGAGTTTAATATGAATGAAGGAGACTGCTAAGTCTTTTTGTCAGGTTTCCTGTTTTTTTCTATTCAATAAGACTAATGAGCCTCAAAATTTCACGAAGGCAACACAATCTTGTTTTGGGGAAACTAAGATTGCGTGGGATGAATAATTCAGTCGTTACGGAAATGTAAATTTATCCTAGTGTTGTTCTCACCTTTTTGTATCAGTCTAAAAGACTGAAAAGACTGAAATCAAAAAGACTGATTTCTTTTTCTGATAAATCATAATCGGGCATATGATTTCTTAAGGTTTTACAGATGGTAATTAATTATGGTACATATATAATAATATTTTCTTACAAAATAATGGTAGAACATAATCCCATGAATCTTCAAGATGTGTTCTCTACAGTGCACAATGACCCGGTGTAAACCTAACATTTTTCCCCACTGATGTATTCAGGCAGATGGTCATGTCACGCTCATACGAGAAAACTCATGTTTTACTTGTTTCGTATTCCTGTGTCCCAGCAGAGTATTGTTCCTTTCGAATAGCAGAGGAGATATTGACCAGAATAGTTATGGATGATAATACAGAAACAAATCATCAACATTCGTGAAGGAAATGAAAGACGCATTAAACATGACTAAGCCAGGGTCCAAGGCCCATTTTTACTGTTAGGCTAATGAGAATTGTACTAGTATATTTCCACTGAAGAAATGTACTTAAGAAAGAAGTCAGAAATCCAGCTTTCATCTGTTACTTGATGATAAACCACAGAAACCCAGGGCATATCCTAAATAACAAGTTATGCCAATACAAGTGAAAATCAGTGCTCTGTTGGACAGTAGTTTTGACATTTTGTTGTTTCTTGGACCTTAAATGAGCCTGAGCTCCCTCAGTTCCCTTTCCCAAACTGATACAGTTTTGAGGGAAAGTGATGTATTCAACGGAGGAGAGGAGGAATGCTGCGAGAGGAGTCTTTGCTTGGTTAGAATTGGCAGCTGTTGGAAAGCTGCGAAAAGGTAAAATTTATGGCTCTGACATGATTTTTAAGAATTTCCGTATTAAGTTTGGCAGAGTATTCCTCGAGTATCCCTCTGGGCATCCCTCTGAGCAGCACTGTTCCTAATGGGGGTTCTTCAGAAACGCATTTGTAGGGATGGTAACACAGGAAATATTTTCCTAGATAACATACACCATACAAAATGCTAATGACAAATCACTCATCGTAATTGATGAACTTGACAGAGGTACCAGTGCTGAAGAAGGAACTGGCATTTGTTAGGCTGCCTGTGAATATCGGTTGAATTTAAAAATAATTCTGTTTTGGAAAAAAACCCCCCAAAAAACCTGTGAAAAAACGCTTCTAATTATTTTATCATAAATGCGAGTTTGTGTTTCTGTCTAGAAAGAGAACAATCCGCTCTCTTTAGGTTTGCTTCGTACAGCTTTGATTGCTCAAATGTTGAACCTCTTTACTTGGCTGTCTCCTTTCCAAAGTACAGGGGTAGTTCCACACAGTGGTCACACAGGCTGGAGGCTTGTTTAGAAAACAGGAAGATGGTTTTAGATGGGTTGAAAGTTTCACCTCTTATGAGTCACGTGGTACCTAATTTTTCTGATTTACTATTATTTATTCCAGGATCATTTCCAAAACAAATCTTCTTTCTTGTTTCCTTATTTAGGCATTTACATTATTTGCTACATGTTTCCTGGAATTGTGTCATACAGATGCCTTATATCCCAGTGTGGGAAACTACCGTTTTGAAGTGCAACATGTGAGAAGCAGCACTGGAAATACAGAGAAAATTGCTTACACACTCTCTAAAGGCTGTACAGAGGAAAAGAACTGTGGTAATGGATTCCACTATGACTTTAACTTAGTAAACGTTATATAGGACATTTTTCCAGTTAATAGGCGCCTGACATTATTTTTCTGCTGATAGATTTCTCCTGAGTTAGTTTCTCTCTCAGAGATACAACTGCAGATCTGTAATATATTCTTAATACTTGCGTGTTTTAACTGCACAGTGAGATATTGGTTTTGGGGTAGTATGAAGAACCTGGATGAAATTGTCCCTGCCTGTGGAAGGGGGTTGGAATTAGATGATTTTAACGTCCCTTCCAACCCGAACGGTTCTGTGATTCTATGAAAAAAAAATATTTTAATAATGCGAGTAGCTACTTGATTCACCTCGGACGGAGATGAGCCAAACTCAGCACACAGTGCTTGAGTAGATGATAGAAGTGGGTGAAAGTTCTGGAGAGGCTTAAAGCTGTGAATGCTGAGGTTTATGCAAAACTCTCTCACGTGTCTGCCGTACGTAGTGATACATCAGTCAGATAGCAGTTCGAGCCCTTTTCGCTTAGCAAAAAGGCATAGAGTTTCTTTTAAAAATGGCAGGAATTTTACAGTGTCTCAGCCGCAGGCTGATTTTGAGAGGTCCCACTAAAGCAGCGGTGTTCTCAGGAAAGTGCGTTTACTTCTCTTTTAACTTCAGAACCAGTCAAACTGAATACTGCGCGGATTGACTGATGATGGGTCAGTGAAGAAATGAGTGAGTGCCAGTAAGGCATAGCTACATACTTAAGCAGTTACAGAAATCTGTGCATTTCCAAATACTAGGTTCTGGACTTAGATTTAGGTGACATTTAACCAATAGAAAATTAGCTACACATGACTTGCAGACTAGTGGTAACTGAGGCCTAGGAATGATTCTGGTCAGACTTCCATTAACTGGACTTAAAATGTTTCTTTATCAGAATTTCAGGGTAAGTTTCCTTCCCTTTGGCTGCACAAGCTCAGTTTCAGATGCTGCAACAGCCCTTACTTGAACAAAGTTACATGCTAAGAAAGAGGGCAGGTTCCCTTCTTGACCCTTTTTCATTTTTACCCCTACAATATGGGAGCACCTGAGGAAGCACAGCTTCTTCGGAGGAGCCAGGGCCACGGGCAGAAGGGAAAAATCTGTGTTAGGGCAGGGACAAAAAGGTACATCCCTTCCTTACCCTGAGCGTGCAGGAGTTTGGCTGCTGGTTAGAGAGTAGCGCAACATCCGTATCTGCTGGATATCTGGGTTTAAGGGAGAGTGCATTTAGCACAACGGTAGCATTTTCTGGCCTGCCCAACTGAACGAATTGAACAGAGAAGCTGCCAGCACCAGCGTGCCATTTCCCAGCTTCAACACCTCATGTGCCCCATCCTGGGCAGCTACAGTGCTACCAGCAGCAACTTCTTGTGGACGCCTGTCTCAGAGGTAACTAACACAGGAGACGTTTTGTTTGCGACTCCTAAACCCATGCTGCTTATTAAAACCAAAAGGAGACACAAAGAGAAAATTTATATAAAAATTATTTTAATAAAAATTAATATTTCTCCCTCCAAAAATAGGTTAATTCTGGCAGCTGTAGTGTGGAAGGTAGGGGAAAATGACATCAACCCCCTGATTTGTCTTTTTATATATTTAGGATTAAAAGCTTCTTCCCTACCATCCTCTCTCATTGTGGTTGCAAAGGAAATCGGAAATCACAAGTCACATTGCAAAACAAATTTTGTTCGGTGTGTAACAGAAAATTGTAATGGAGTAATTCACAGTTTTCATAAAACTCAGAGACATTTTCAGTTCCTGGAAGGATATGGGAGAAGCACTGCCCCTCGTTGTAGCAAAGCAGACGTTGGTAAAGTCTGTATTTCTGAACCAGTTATCAAACACTATACTGCAGGTTGCTGAAAAAGAATTGATTTCCTGTTTTACTGCATGGGTGTGCTTTTGAGACCAGCGCAGGCAGAAGAGCACTCCTGAGATGAGGAGACAGAGAGCTGTGTGCCGTTTAGCGGTGAGATCGGTTCAGACTGGCAGAAATTCTCGACTGGATCCAGAAAGTTTGCGGATATGTTTGAAAGGCTTGAGGAAGAAGTATGAAGCCAGTTGTCCTGCACCTGGGCAGAGCGATGAGCGACAGGAACGTATTGCACAGGACGTTGCTCTAAGTTTAATGACTGTGAGGTGACTCTGGTTTTCCCCATAGCATTACAAAACACTGCTTTCCACGTGTTTTTAATTTCTTAATGCTTAGTCTGAATTATATTCACTACTGAAAGACCATATACTTCATGTTTTTTTTCCACAAAACACACCTGAAATAAAAGCATTTCGAGATGAGGAACGCAGTTCTTTTTGGTAATGGACTATAGAAAATATCATGGTCTAGAAAATATTTCATTATTTTCTAGAAACAAGTTGTATAATGTTTAATATTTTCTTCCGATGTGTCTGCTATTATGGTTCTTACATCTTATAGCAAAGATCTTGCAGTCTTTGTAACAGGTGGTCCACTTGTCTTGCACAGGCACACTCTACTTGCACTGTTGAACATGCATCCATAAATCTCTCTGTTCCCTATTCCAGAAGGGCTCCAGCTCTCTCAGTCATTACTCTTAATGCAGCATGAAGTCCAGGAGCGCTTCTTCTCCAGAACTGGGCAGTCACAGCTTTTTGTAACACAGTAACAGCAAATTACTGTGGTATTGACATGGTTGATCAATTTTTGTTTAGAAAGTGAGTAACAGGAATCAATGAGAAGTTAAATATCCTTCCCCCTTGGGGTTTTGGGTTCTTTTTACAACTTCATTGAGTGACTGCAGCCATGTATTCCAACAGGAATGAATTTATCTTTCTTCTCGTCCTTCCACCCAACTTTGGCCAAGGGTTCTTACGTTTCATTTATGAGTGTGTGCATATACAGAATTCACTATGCATTTATCTATTAAACAGGTAATACAGAACAGCGCAATATGTAATTTGTAATAACAAAAGTATTTTATATGTATTTATAGCATCTATTTCCTTTTAACGTATCTATCTTTGTAAACATACCAGAGCAACAGAATAACATTTGTAATGGGTGCACGGTGGTTTTTTACTGAAGAAGGGTTTTTATTGATGTAAGCTATCAACCGCAGTTCATCTCTCTTCACGCCGTCGTTTTTGTTGTGAACCCCAGTGAGGGCCGTGGCAGAAAGAGTGTTCTGTGTTCAAGGTTCTTAACGGGGGGCGGGAGGGGGGGGGCGAGGGTGCCATGGCGTGGCGCAGGACACGGGTCGCTGCTGCCATCCTGTGGCCAAACCTTGGAACTGCAGGTGGTGGAGATGGGAGTGGGGGGGGGCGGGCGCGAAGGAGTGGCTCAGTGCACGCTAGCTGCTGCCGTCTTGTGGCCAAACCTCGGTACTGCAGGTGGTGGAGATGGGGGGGGCGCGGAGTGTCTCGGTGCAAGGCTAGGTGCTGCCATCCTGTGGCCAAAACGCGGTACTGCAGGTGTTGGAGATGGGGGGGCGAGTGGCTCAGTGCAGCGCTAAATGCTGCCATCCTGTGGCCAAAACGCGGTACTGCAGGTGTTGGAGATGGGGGGCAAGTGAGTGGCTCAGTGCAGCGCTAGCTGCTGCCATCATGTGGCCAAAACGCGGTACTGCAGGTGTTGGAGATGGCGGGGGGCAAGTGAGTGGCGCAGCGCTAGCTGCTGCCGTCCTGTAGGCAAAACACGGTACTGCAGGTGGTGGAGATGGGGGGCAAGTGAGTGGCTCAGCGCAGCGCTAGCTGCTGCCATCCTGTGGCCAAACCTCGGTACTGCAGGTGGTGGAGATAGGGGGGGCGCGGAGTGTCTCGGTGCAAGGCTAGGTGCTGCCATCCTGTGGCCAAAACGCGGTACTGCAGGTGTTGGAGATGGGGGGGCAGGTGAGTGGCTCAGTGCGGCGCTAAATGCTGCCATCCTGTGGCCAAAACGCGGTACTGCAGGTGGTGGGGATGGGGGGGGCGGTGAGTGGCTCCCTTAAGCATCGTCCCGCCTCTCCGCTCCCATTGGCTGAGAAGCCTGTCAGTCACCTTCAGACTCGCCCCATTTCCGCGTCGCCCCCCGTTGGCTCCCATTGGCTGAGGCGAGCCGTGCCGTGCCGAGCCGAGCCGAGCCGTGCCGTGCCGTGCCGAGCCGTGCCGTGCCGTGCCGTGCCGTGCCGAGCCGAGCCGTGCCGTGCCGTGCCGAGCCGAGCCGTGCCGAGCCGTGCCGTGCCGTGCCGTGCCGAGCCGAGCCGTGCCGTGCCGTGCCGAGCCGAGCCGTGCCGTGCCGAGCCGTACCGAGCCGAGCCGTGCCGAGCCGTGCCGTGCCGTGCAGAGCCGAGCCGTGCCGTGCCGAGCCGTGCCGAGCCGTGCCGAGCAGTGCCGTGTCGTCCCCTGTTACGGAGGGTAATGGGAGGAAATGGAGGGTGATAAGCGGGCAATGTTGGGTGTCCGCTCCTCTGGGACCCACTGGGAGCCACACGGGTCGCTTCGGAGGCCTCGCTCCATTTAGGTGGCTTCCGCACCAGCTCGGATACACTCCGGGCAGAGCGGAAACGGGGCAGGACTGAGAGTGACTGACAGGCGCCTCACCCAATGGGAGCCGTGGCGGGGCGACGTGCAAACGGGGCGGGTCTGAAGGTGACTGACAGGCGCCTCAGCCAATGGGCGCCGTGGGGGGGCAGAGCGGAAACGGGGCGGGACTGAGAGTGACTGACAGGCGCCGCAGCCAATGGGCGCCGTGGGGGGGCAGAGCGGGAACGGGGCGGGACTGAGAGTGACTGACAGGCGCCTCAGCCAATGGGCGCCGTGGGGGGGCAGAGCGGGAACGGGGCGGGACTGAGAGTGACTGACAGGCGCCTCAGCCAATGGGCGCCGTGGGGGGGCAGAGCGGAAACGGGGCGGGACTGAGAGTGACTGACAGGCGGCTCAGCCAATGGGCGCCGTGGGGGGGCAGAGCGGAAACGGGGCGGGACTGTGAGTGACTGACAGGCGCCGCAGCCAATGGGCGCCGTGGGGGGGCAGAGCGGGAACGGGGCGGGACTGAGAGTGACTGACAGGCGCCTCAGCCAATGGGCGCCGTGGGGGGGCAGAGCGGGAACGGGGCGGGACTGAGAGTGACTGACAGGCGCCTCAGCCAATGGGCGCCGTGGGGGGGCAGAGCGGAAACGGGGCGGGACTGAGAGTGACTGACAGGCGCCTCAGCCAATGGGCGCCGTGGGGGGGCAGAGCGGAAACGGGGCGGGACTGAGAGTGACTGACAGGCGCCTCAGCCAATGGGCGCCGTGGGGGGGCAGAGCGGGAACGGGGCGTGACTGGGAGTGACTGACAGGCGCCGCAGCCAATGGGCGCCGTGGGGGGGCAGAGCGGAAACGGGGCGGGACTGAGAGTGACTGACAGGCGCCTCAGCCAATGGGCGCCGTGGGGGGGCAGAGCGGGAACGGGGCGTGACTGGGAGTGACTGACAGGCGCCGCAGCCAATGGGCGCCGTGGGGGGGCAGAGCGGGAACGGGGCGGGACTGAGAGTGACTGACAGGCGCCTCAGCCAATGGGCGCCGTGGGGGGGCAGAGCGGGAACGGGGCGGGACTGAGAGTGACTGACAGGCGCCTCAGCCAATGGGCGCCGTGGGGGGGCAGAGCGGGAACGGGGCGGGACTGAGAGTGACTGACAGGCGCCGCAGGCAATGGGCGCCGTCGGGGGGCAGAGCGGAAACGGGGCGGGACTGTGAGTGACTGACAGGCGCCTCAGCCAATGGGCGCCGTGGGGGGGCAGAGCGGGAACGGGGCGGGACTGAGAGTGACTGACAGGCGCCTCAGCCAATGGGCGCCGTGGGGGGGCAGAGCGGAAACGGGGCGGGACTGAGAGTGACTGACAGGCGCCTCAGCCAATGGGCGCCGTGGGGGGGCAGAGCGGGAACGGGGCGGGACTGAGAGTGACTGACAGGCGCCTCAGCCAATGGGCGCCGTGGGGGGGCAGAGCGGGAACGGGGCGGGACTGAGAGTGACTGACAGGCGCCTCAGCCAATGGGCGCCGTGGGGGGGCAGAGCGGGAACGGGGCGGGACTGAGAGTGACTGACAGGCGCCGCAGGCAATGGGCGCCGTCGGGGGGCAGAGCGGAAACGGGGCGGGACTGTGAGTGACTGACAGGCGCCTCAGCCAATGGGCGCCGTGGGGGGGCAGAGCGGGAACGGGGCGGGACTGAGAGTGACTAACAGGCGCCGCAGCCAATGGGCGCCGTGGGGGGGCAGAGCGGGAACGGGGCGGGACTGAGAGTGACTGACAGGCGCCTCAGCCAATGGGCGCCGTGGGGGGGCAGAGCGGGAACGGGGCGGGACTGAGAGTGACTGACAGGCGCCTCAGCCAATGGGCGACGTGGGGGGGCAGAGAGGAAACGGGGCGGGACTGAGAGTGACTGACAGGCTTCTCCTCAGCGAATCGGAGCCTGGGGGTGGCAGTGCTTAACGGGGCCACTCACCGCCATCCCCCGATTTCCAACACCTGCAGTACCGCGTTTTGGCCACAGGATGGCAGCAGCTAGCGCCGCACTGAGCCACTCACCTGCCCCCCCATCTCCAACACCTGCAGTACCGCGCTTTGGCCACAGGATGGCAGCAGCTAGCGCCGCACTGAGCCACTCACCTGCCCCCCCATCTCCAACACCTGCAGTTCCGCATTTTGGCCACCGGATGGCAGCAGCAAGCGCTGCACTGAGCCACTCACCTGCCCCCCCCCTTTCCAACACCTGCAGTACCGCATTTTGGCCACATGATGGCAACAGCGACCCGTGCCCAGTTTAGACATAGACATAAATGGCTTAAAACAGGTTAGAAATGGGGGAAAACGGGTTAGAAACAGAAAAAAAATGGCTTAAAATGGGTAAGAAATGGGAAATAATATGTTTGAAGTGGCAAAAAATTGGTTAGAAATGAAGAAAAATGGTTTAGAAAGGGCCAAATGGCTTAAAAGAGGATAGAATCGGACACAAAAGGGTTACAAAGGGCTAAAAATGGCATAAATGATGTTAGAAGTGGCAAAAAATGGGTAAGAAATGGTCAAAACTGGCTTAAAACTGGTGACAAATGGGCAAAATGCGTTAGAAAAAGAAAAAAGTGGTTTAAACGGAATCAGAAACGGGCCAAAAAGAGGCAGAAATTGAAAAAAATGGCATTAAACAGGTTAGAAGTGGCCAAAACTGGGTTAGAAACGGTGAAAACAGTTTAGAAATTGCAAATAAAAGCTCAAAACGGTTTAGAAGTGGGCATAAAAACGTTAAAATGGGTCAGAATTTGGCAAAAATGGGTTGGAAATGGCCAAAACCACTTCAGAAATACAACACCCCCCCCAACATTAAAATGGGCTAGAAATGGGAAAAATGTGTTAAAAAAAAGCCAAACTGTCTTAAAATGGGTTAGAAATTACAAAAAATGGCTCAAAACGGGTTAGAAATGGTCAGAAATTGGTTAGAAGTGGCAAAAAATGGCATAAAATGGGTTAGAAGTGGCCAAATTTGGGTTAGAGATGGCCAAAAATGGTTTAGAAATGGGAAAAAAAAGTTTAAGATGGGTGAGAAACAGCCAAAAAATGGCTTAAACTGGTGAGAACAGGGCAAAAATGGGATAGAAATGGCCGTAAATGGCTCCCTCCCTCCCTCCTTCGGAATGAGAGTGAATACAAGAGCAGAGGTTCTGAGACAATCTAATGGAAGAGAAGGTAATACAGTTGAACACGGGTAAGAGAATAGAAGGGAAGAGGACCTAAGAGATTACTAGAGAAGAGCATCCAGGGGAAAAGAATACCAGGGAACGTAAGAGATCTAACAGAACCTAAGATTAGAGAGCTGAAGAGCATCTAAGAAGAGAATATAGGGGGAGAGAGTATCATTGAAGAGAAGAGAATCTAATATTACAAGAGTAGAGAATCTAAGAGAAGCCAAGAGAGAAAAACTGAAGAGCATACAGGAAAAGGGAAGAGAAATTTAGAGAATCTAAGAAAAGGAAATGAAGAGACTGTAAGAGTATACCAGCAAATAAAACAGAAGGGAATCTAAGAGAACAATATGTAAGCAAATATAGAAGAGAGACAGGAGTAAGTGAAAACACTATACACTGTAAGACAATATAGGAGAAAATAAGAAAACGTAGGACTACAAAAAAAGGGAAGAGAATATAAAAGAGGGAAGAGACTCTTAAGAGAGCAAAAGAGAAGGGAATAGAAGAGAAAGGAATATATGAGAAGAGACTATAAGAGAATCTAAGATAAGGGAAGAGAACGTAAGAGGAGAGAATTTAAAAGAAAAGAGAAGGGAATAAAAGAGAAGAGAATATAAGGGAGAGGAAGAGACTAAGAGAATACAGGACAAGAGAAGAGAGTAAAGAGAAGGGAATAGAAGAAAATGCGAAAGGATACAAGAGAAGGGAGGAGAAGAGAATAGAGATTAGAAAAGACTAGGAGAATAGATGGAAAGAGAATATAAAAGAATCTGAGAAAACAGAACCAGAAGGGAAGGGAAGAGACTATAAGAAAATGGAAGAGACTAAGAGAATAGAGGAGAACAGGAGAGAAAAGAGTACAAGAGACGGGAAGGGAAGGGAAGACAAACGGGAAGGGAAGAGACTGTAAGAGAGTATTAGAGAAGACAAAAGCAATGTGCTCCTGGCTTGGTAAGGTCTTTATTTTTTCAGGACAACTATCTGACTTCATTAAAAGCAGGAATCTTTAAATATAAATAGTCTTGTCTGTCATGGAGCTCCAAACCTTTGCAGCAGTCATCCAGCTGTGAGAGGCAGCTGCACAAAGGGAATCCTTTCTCTAAGGCGAGCAGCTGAGCAGTGACCTGTTACAGCCACCCATCAATGTCTAGCTGCACGGCGACACGAATGCCACCAACGGAGCAGATAAGCTCTGGCACCAGCCCCCGAACAGGAGGGGATGCTGCTGCGTGCACGGAACGCAGAGGCAGAGCGCTTGCTGCGTGTGCACCGAGTAGCAATAACAAGAGTTTTCCATTCACATCCCCAGTGGCCTTACCTCTTCCTCCCGTGCCACTTTGCCGTGCTTCACTGCGGCACCCGAGGACCTTGTCCCTATACGGCTGGGTTCGTGAGCACACTGCGCGCCGGGCAGCCTGCATCACCTGCGGGGCTCTGTGATCACCAGGCTGCGGCAAAGGCAGCAGTAGAGAGGGGTCCCTTGGAAATGTGCTGTCTGCCTGCAGGCACCGCGCTGTTACGGCACCTCCTTGAAATCGGGGGCTAAATACACATCTCTGTCCCTGCGAGTGGTGCCCGGGGCTGCCGGGAAAGCGAATCTGTGGACTAGGCTGCGTGTGCTCTGGTCTGTGAGCCCCCCGTCAGCTGTGGTACAGCGGAAGTCCTGTCACTGTAAAATGTTTGGCAGATAATACCCTTTAGGGAACTAGAAACCCGCACTGATGCTGCGTGCCTGGCAGGCTAGGAAAGGTAGATACATTTGGGGTTACGCACACGAAAGCTCTACACCCTGCTGCGCTTCAAGTGCCATTGTTCTTATAGGCAGATGGCAAAGCAGCCTCAGGCCTCCTGCTGGGCTCAGGGGTCCATCAGCTGCACCGGAGGAGCCTTGCTTTCAGGACGTGACACTCGCTATGCTGGTAAATGACCAGTTCAAATAGGCTGAAATGCAAGCGAATTTGCCCAGAGCTGGGTGTTACTCGCACTGGTACCGGTACCTGTGGTAGCAAACATTTAATGAGAACCACATGCTGAGCAGACCTCAGTATTTCAAACAAGCCAGTTTCCCCTCCCTGGCTGCATTACACTATGTTCCTCCAGATGAACCGAACGTCATGCCAGCAAAGCACTTTAGCTCAAGGTACCAAAGACGAGCTTCAGCAAGGGCACAATCGCACCAGACACACCAAAGAGCGTGAGAAGGAGAAGCACCTCCGTAAGAAAGAAGGGTAGCTGTGGCTTTGGGGTTTTAAAGAGACCCTCAGCAGCTGCAGGGAAACACCTGCATGCCCTGGGGTTCTAACCATAGGATCACAGAACGGTTTTGGCTGGAAGGAACCTTTAAAGGTCACCTAGTCCAACCCCTCCCCTGCAACGAGCAGGGACATCTCCAACTACATCGGGGGGCTCAGAACCACATCCAGCCTGGCCTCGGATGTCTCCAGGGACGGTGCATCCACCACCTCTCCGGGCAACCTGTGCCGGTGCTTTACCACCCTCATTACAGAAAAATAATGGGACTGACCTGCAGTGCCCGGCTCTCCCTCCCTCGGGCCCTTGCCTTCTCCTCAGCAGTGCAGCTCCTCTGCTGCAGAGCTGGGATCCCCCTCAGGAAAATCAACTCTGAGCCCTGAAACTGCCCCACGAGTCTCCGCCCACACAAGCGGGTCAGGATAGCAACGCTTTGTCAAGCTGTCGCGCACATCACCTAGACGGAAGACACCGTAAACAAGGACAGCACACTGGGAGTACTCTGGTGGACTCCCATCGGGTTGGAAAGACTGCATGGGTACTAATTCAACAAAGACAATACCAAGAGCTGTAAACTCTGCTGGCAGTACCCGAACGTCAAGAGGAAACTGGGGAGCTGCATTGTTACAACATCCAACAGGATGATGAGAAAAACAGTGGTAATTCCCCGCAGAGCTGCTGCAAAACAGCCTCCAAGCAAACCGATTGCTGCTTAGGCAAAAAGCAATGCAATGGTCTCAAATCAGGAAAGCAAATCAAGCTGAGATTTCCTGTGACAATGCTTTCAATTACATGAATGTACTTGACTGGAAGGGAAAAAAATTTCTTGAATTAAGCACGCAAGCAAGTTGAACAAAATAATTCCGTCCTTGTTCAAGCAGAGGACGTGGTTTTGCTCCAATTTACCGGCCCCAGGTGTTCCTATAGGAGGATCTAGATCTGTCCAGCTGTTGAAGGGACACTCTGCATTTATGCCAATGTAAGAGGAAACAAAGTCCTGCATCCAGATCTTGGGCCCCAACTCCAGAGGGACGTGGAGCCGCGCAAATGAGCCAGAGGAAACCATGGAGATGCTGAGAGGGCTGGAGCACCTCTGCTCCGCAGCCAGGCTGAGAGAGATGGGCTTGTTCGGCCTGGAGAATAAAAGGTTCCTTAAGGGGGGGAAACCTTAGAGCAGCTCCAGTGCCTACAGGGGCCACAAGAAACCTGGAGAGGGGCTTTGGACAAGGGCGTGTAGGGTCAGGCGAAGGGGGAATGGCTTGAACCTGCCAGAGGGGAGACTGAGACGGGCTCTCAGGCAGAAGTTCTTCCCTGTGAGGGTGCTGAGGTGCTGGCACGGGGTGCCCAGAGAAGCTGAGGCTGCCCCGTCCCCGGCAGTGTTCTAGGCCAGGTAGGACACAGGGGCTTGGAGCAAGCTGCTCTAGTGTGAGGTGTCCCTGCCCGCCCGTGGGCAGGGGTTGAAACTGGATGAGCTTTAAGGTCCCTTCCAACATGAACCATTCCAGGATTCTGTAAAATGCAGAAGCGGGGAGGATAACTACAGGCAAACTACAGACCAATTGATGAAAGCAGAGGGTAAATGGATTTCCTCTCTTGGCAACGTCCGAGGAGCATCTGCTACAATTACCAGACATACCTCCGCTCTCCTCTGTTGCTTCCCATTAGCAGAAACTTCTCTTTTCTTTTTGGTCTTGCAGCTGAAAGAAAGAGGTTAAAAAGTCTTCTGGAGCTCCTGAAAGGGTCTGTTCCGGCACGCACAGTGTCCACGCGAGAGCACGCTGCTCTGAAACAGAAGGGTTCTTTTATTTACCAAACAACAAGAACCGGGTTTTTCTTCAGCTCAAGAAACCGCTGACGTGAGTCTACCACAGCATCAACACTGACGAGGCTGACAGGCTGGTACGTCTAATACCAGCTATCACATCTTCCACCTCGCTTAGCTTAGGTTTCAGCACAGCTGTTGAGCACCACTGCTCGCCACCAAACACCGGTTTGGGAAGTGCCGAGTGGAAAGTTCTGCCACCATTTATTTAGCCAGCAGATCGACACTGAAGACCAAACGGGGATAAAATCTCTTACGCAGGAGGAGGAGGTGCCAGAGAAACCCTTAAGTACCAGCGAGCTGGTGGCGCTGGGCACCAGCCCTGTACACGTAGCCTGTGCCCATCCTGCAGCCCCACAGGCTGGCCCTGCTCCTCCCGGCCGGGATGCCGGGCTGCACGGCCCCCACACGTCCTGCCTCTGCTGACACCTGCTGCCGACTCTGTGGCCCTAAACCTACAGGTAATACCACTTGGGGTTCATTCTCTCTTGCTCTCTGTGAACTGCTGCTCAGGGTCCTGCTGGGGCAGGAGGGAGGCATCAGGTACCTGGTTTCTGCGTGGCAGCGCAGCCCCTGCGATGCAGACATCCATGCAGGAGGTCGTCATCTCTTGCAGTTTCTGTGCTTACTCCAGCGTATTCTCTGGGCACTTTACCTGGAAGATCACAGCGCATCATTTCCTATCAGTAGCTGGGAATCGGAAGCTAAACCCATTCTAACACGGGAAACAAGTGATTCAAAAAACACCCCTTTTCTGACCAAATGAGCCCTTGCATCCACTCCCAGGGTCTCCTGAAGCAGTTCCGTGGTTAGGGTGGTGACATTACCGCTTTCAGGGGATGCGGTGACAGATGAGCCTGAAAGAACACAGGTTTCAAGATAAGAAAAGAAGAAAGTGCTGTGCCTTAGGTCACTGTATTTGAGAGCTGTGAACAACAGCAGCAAGGGCAGAGCAGGCAGTTTCCAGATTTCTTTATGCTGTTTGGAAACAGCGAGAAAAAGCCCCTCACCTAAGCGCTGTGGCCCTCACCCAGAGCTCTTCGACCCCAGAGGCAGTGTGTCCGCTCACTGTTTCTGGCTGTGCTTCCCTGCCAGGTCAGCTCGCTGCCCAGGGCCTGGCCAGCAGCGCCCATGGTTGCATTAACACCCCCGTGAAGTACTGCCCTGCCCAAGTCTAGCCTCCTACCTGTGCAGCATACATACTACATCTTTGCTGACAGCTACCCATCCCTTTGAGAGGGAAAACCACGGCTGTTGCCACACATGTGGCAGGTTTGAGGGCAGCTGATGCAGAAAATGCCACGCTGTACACCATGCTTCCCGCCCTGTCTTCTTCTTCTTCTCCTCCCTCTGCTCAGTCCAGGTCCCTTCCCTCACACTGAATGAAGGTCCTCATTCTGCCTTTTAAAGCACATTTTCAAAGAGAGTGAAAGAAACCAGACACAAACTGTGCCTGAACTGAAAAATAATCCGCTGCTTAAGGCGGCTGCGTGAGCCTTGTCGCCCTTGCAGCTGTCAGCAAGTACACTGCTATTAACTACCCTTGGAAAGCAAAAGGCTTAGGGTCCCCATTAGCCTGTTCGCCTTTACGGTGTGCTGTCAACGCTCACGACGGGCATCACTTACGTGTCCAGGCGAGAGGTGTTCAGCAAGGAAGACACCTTCTGCTTTCAGAAACAGCACAGAGGGCCTTCAAAAACGCTCTCTCCTGTAGGATCCCCTTCTGGGCTTCTGCATCTCACTGGTTATAATGAATGCCTGTTGCAAACAGATTACCATGAAAATGTTCCTTACTTTGAAGAGAGACGAAGCTTGAGCCGTATCAACCCGTTCTCCTACCGTTAACCCAGAAAGCAAACTACTTACTTGTTCTGCAACCCCTGTCACGCTCCTGGTTTCTGCCTGTTGACATGGGGCACCCTGCCCGATTTCCAGTGAGCTCCACTGAAGTCGTCTACTCTGAAATACTGAAAAACAGTAATGCGTTCGTGTCTGTGGCCTCCTGGATAGGCCCTCTAGGATGGCAAATAAAACCTGCTGTTGAGATACCATTTGCTACTGTTTCGTAACCAAAGAATTTCAGAGCAATTTCTCCTTCCCCAAGCGCAGAGTGTTCTATTCCAGGAAGGACCACAGGCGAGGCACTCTACTAAATAAACTAAACAGCTTCCATGGTTTAAGCCCAGCCAGCAGCTAAGCACCACACAGACAACCCTTTACTCCCTGTCGATGCCAAAACCAGTGTATATGTGCTCAACCATTTATAGTTGGCATTCCTACACAGAGCCAAGCTTGCTGCATTTAGAGCTGTGTGGAGTGAGTGTTTTTCTCTTGTAGGACGCAAACTGAGGCCTCCCACTGTTCGTGTTCTACATTAAAAACATTAAGTGTTTCTTTTTCTCATTGTCAACTAGAAATCTGTTGACGTCGCAATCCCAGTCATCGTGAAGTCATGGTTTTTGTTGTTTGCGCTGACTGCTAGGAAGACAAAAAAGGAAGCATTTTTAGCAAGTGATAATAAAGCTATGTCATAGTATTATATCTAGAAATAAACATTCATTCATCGCCATTATACATCAGAGACCTCTATGACTAATGCTAAACTTATACCAGAGATTGCGCAGAGAGACTCAGCTAGCACGATATAAAAGCTGCCTTACAATAGGCTACTTACACTGTAACCCAAAAACGAGCAAGCAACTTCCCGATTACCTGAAGATGCAGACGCTACCTGGGACAAACGTGATTATCTGCTTTACATGCCAAGCTATAATGTTTGTTAACGGTGGGTTTCCAACACCCGTCTTCAGTCAGAACAAAACCTCAGCTCCGTGAGCGCTCCCAGTAAATGGAACAGCACCTTTGCCACAAGAAACCATGCAACCTGGCCCACGACAAACTAGCAGCCATCACACAGCACTGCAATAGCAAACCAGGAGGACAGCGACACTGCGATCCATGCATCTTTCCGATTTCCTTGCACAGGAGCGGCAGCCACAGTCCAGCAGAGCTCCAACAAGCAGGGCCGGACCACTGCATTCTGCTAATGCTTCAGCAAGACAGAACCTCTCTGTCCCTTGAAAGGAAAAGATGCTGGCAATGGCTTAAACTTTAAATGAGGAAATTGATGCTGCAGTAAAAACTCAGGCTGCGGGGAGCAGGGGGGACGCAAATAAGATGCAAAAGAAGACTCAAGGAAAGCAATCCGGATTCTTGCTTCTGTGTGAGCAGCCATCAAATGCAGCAGTTTGGGCCCTTCTAAGCAGAAAAGGCAGGGGCTGGCATGAGGCATTATTTCACTGTGTTGATGCTGTGGGAGTAGGAAGACGGCTAGAGTACAGACAGACCTGCAAGGCAGACAAGGCAGAAATATTGCCCAACAGAAAAAGGAGGCAGGAAGCCCATCAAACCTGTCTATTAGCTAACTGTACCAGGAGCACAGGAAAACCTCACGAGAAGGGCTTTCTTTGACAGAGAAACAACCTCAAGCAGGACACCAGATAGAGCTTACAAAGGAAGGAAAAACAACTGTACAAAACACAGTTAAATCTTAGAAATTAAGAAGTACAAAGATCAAACAGGTCTCAGCAAATTCCTCCCTTAGACATGAAAAGTTAGCTACAAATTACAAGCAAAGAAGTGAGATCACCTAGTACTGCTGCTGCTGCTGCTAAAAACAGCAAACTTGTCCAGGTAAGGCCTGAAAACCACCCTATTGCTTTGTCACAGCTTTCAGTAAGAATGAAGAACCCAGAAAGTCCAGAATTTTAAAGGAACTGGCACATGAAAACTCACACCAGCAACGAGGCTTTTAATAAGTCAGACCAAACAGGGTCGGGGGCAAAGACCACCAAACAGAGCCCCTGCTCTTCATACAGGCGCCGGTTCCCAGCAGTGTCCCCAGACTACCCCGACGGAGACCTGCCAGCAAGGAAGGGAGGAAACAGCCCACGTCACCTGCACTGTGCCACACGGCGACAGCGCTCACAGGGCTGAGACAGGCTGAGAACTGCTGGGGCAGGGGACACCACCAAGTGAGCATCGCTGGCCTGACACAGAGGGGATAAAACCTGCAACTGGATGGAAGAAAGGAGCCATAAGGAGCTGCAAGAGCCTAGAGGGTAGCTGGTACGGAGCCGAGGTGGAGAAAAGAAAAGCACGAGGAACCTGACCCAGTGCTGTCCAGGAGTCACACAGAGACCCAGGAGCCGCACCAGGAGCTGCACAAGGTCTCTGCAGGTAACACTTCATCACAGCTTTGCCTCCTGGTAGCTGGTGCTGAGTTGCTCTGACATATCCTGGTGAACGCGACGATCATAACCAGCTGTTTTGTGCCCGGTAACATGGTATGTCCCTCCCTTGAAGCCTCACCAGGCCCATGGGAGACACAGCTGCCCTTGTCTGGTGACCACAGCGCCAAGCTGCAGATGGGAAGCATCACACCAGAGAGATGTTATGAGCTCAGCTCCCTTCGGGCTTCATTTTGCCTGCTCATGGTCAATACTGCTAGTGATTGCCTCGATACAGACACCAGGAATGTGTGGACAACATCTGAGGATGATGCAAAGCGCTTTCTGTACAGTGGTGAAACTTTCACAACCCAGGAGCTGGGGGACTCGGAAAACTGAAGTACTAACAAAGACCATGACATGAAAATGACAGTGGCTGGGGATCAATGAGCTGGGCGTACTAAGTCAGTAACTAATTTATAAGCTTCCACCAACAAGCAGCCTAAGAAAGGCAAAATCCGTCCCTGGAAACGCAAGAGAAGCGTTTAAACCAAGCTCTATGCCGAGCATACTCTAATGACAAGGAATTAATCTCAAAGGCTGGTTTGTAATGCACAGACAATGCACAAACACTTCTGAAGCTGCTTTAAGACAACCTGGGAAGTGGGAAGGGGAAATGCGCTTGCCCAAGACAGCAGTTCAGGGTACTGCAACCCCAGAGCAGTCACAACGTCAGCAGGTACAGGGGCACAGTGTCACGTGTTCTCGGCATTGCTGGCGGAACAGAAATATGGCACATGAGAGAATTACCGTGATTCAGAAGTGACGCAAAGACGCGACGTGAGAGAAGGAAGGAGAGAGGGGATTGGGTGTTGCTAGGAGACGGCCGTGAGGGTGACGCCTGGTGGGGAGACCGGGCATTGCATAGAGCCCCATAGGGCCCAAGAGAGCCCCAGAGAGCCCCATAGAGGCCCCGGAGAGACTATAGAGATCCCACAGAACCCCATAGACAGGTCTTGCACCCTAAGCCCGCCCCATAGCGCACGTTGTAGAGCCCCACAGAGAACAGCGCCAGGAGCAGGAGCCCCCCAACAACCCCCCTAGCATGTGGGGCAGGAGGCTGGGGGGCTCCGAGTACTCCAGCTGGGTCTGGAGCTGTGGGGCAAAAAGAGGGGGATGGGGGGCTGCCCCATAGAGACACCAGAGGGACCCATAGAGCCCCACAGAGACCACATAGGGAACCACAGAGACCCCATAGACCCCCCATAAACCCTCCATAGCCCTGCACAGACACCCACATCCCCACTGGACCCCATTAGCCCAGGAGGGGGGGTGGTGTGTCCTTGGCTGACCGCCCCCCCGGGGCCCTTTACCACCCCCTGCAGGCCACACTGCAAATCCCTGCCTGCACCCCCCATCGACACCCAATAGAGCCCCATAGCGCTCCACAGACGCCCCATAGCGCTCCACAGACGCCCCATAGCGCTCCACAGACACCCCATAGCGTGCCATAAACACCCATAAGCCCCCTTGACCCCCATTTCCCACCTCCTTCATCCACCCCATAGTGAAGTCCTCCCCGACCCCAAAGCACAGCACTTCGGGGGGGCTCCATGGGGCCCATTTGGCACCAGAGCTCCTTACACAAGGCTGCGGCGCAGTTTTATGGGGCATAGATGTGGGACAGAGCTTATGGGGCCCATAGAGCCCCATAGGGACCCACAGAGACCATCAGCACATCAGGTAAGCGAAACCCAAACATGCGTTACTGCGAGACTGTTCAGATATAGCACCGCACCTATAAAAAAGCAAGATCAGTGCAAGTGAATACAGACTAAGCACACCGTGATGAGACAGTTCAGGTTGCTACATCTGGTGCCAAGCATCAGCACAGCTGGATTCTTACTAAATTTGACTGCTATTTAAGCCCTTCTCACTTAACTGTTTAAACCTAGGCACTAGGCTCTCCCAACTACAGCATCTAATTGATGTAATCACTTACTTTCTGTGCCCAAAATTAAGTAATACATAATTCAGCACATAACTCAGGAGCCTTAAGAACTGGTTTGAGACACTCTCCTCTACTGCTGTGGAGTACTTAAGTCCTAAAGGATACTTGCCACAATACCACAACCACATGGAAGTATTCCATCACCTCCTGATAAATAAAGACCTTGCGAGGACTGATAACACCTGGCTTGCAGAACCACTTGACTTTCTTCGTACAACCCATGAAACTAAGCCGCTGCAAACTGCTGCTGCAATTAAACAATAAGTTGGGGTACCACGTGCCTGCCAGAGTTCTGAAATCGAACCCTAAAAGGACATAAGAAAGAAGAGGAAGGGGCCTGCTGGACACCTGCACAGACAACACACTGCCAGAAGCCTGTCCACACAGCACCAGGACAGTCTTGAAACAGGAGACTTCCCCAGAAACAAGTCCTGGAACATTTTCAATTCATCCTCAAGTAACCTCCTGTGACACTATGCTCATTTTCAGTCGCACGCAGCGACCAGCCAGGTCAGACATATTCTGTCCTGTAGGGTGCTGGATGCACAGGCTGCGCACTGGGCCATCCACAGCTGTCTCATACATTAAAAGCACTCAAAGCATTCAAAGGGCGTTTGTAAAGCTTTAACGAGACAAACTCCGTTTCATCTTCAGACGGCATAATTTTTAGATGGAAGAAAAATCCGTGAGCAACCCTTAGACCAACTGCTCCCACATCTAAGGCCTTCAGCTCGACGGCCAGGGCAAATCAGCAGCAGAGCACATAAAGATTCTGCCTGTTCTCAACAGGTTGAGACTTTAAATCATTCAGCATAAACAGAGCAGCCCTAAAGCCACCCAGTCTGGTAGCTCGATGCGTCTCCTGCTACAAGCACCTCCCCCAAGACAGATTGAGATCTGGATCAGCTCCCTCACAACGCTGTCTCTGCATCCAGAATACCAAGCATTTATGAAGAAACCTGATGGCTACTGCAGCAAGGCCGGTGTCCAAACCGGGGGAAACCAGGGGAGCAGCAGCAGCAGCTGCAGTCCTCACTGACAGTCTCAAGGGAAAGGCTGCGATGAGCTGGCTGGGGTCCCCTAGAGCACAACGCGGCAAGGTCTATTTGCAGAACAAAAGGAGGGCAATGAGCCCTGCCCCTGCTGCCGCAGACCTGACTCATTTCATGGAGGGAGAATTTCAGGCTCCAGATCTCTCAGCACCTTCAAGCTCCAGTGAACAGTCTCATTTCCAAACCACCCACACGTTTAGATCAGAGGAAAGAAACAGGGAATTCCGTGGCTGCTTCCTAATCGGGTGTTTCCACCTCCGCCCCTTCCCCTGCCAGTGAAGGCACAGTGTGAATTAAGGACCTCCGGGTAACCCCCGCCCCGGGTCTTTACTCCCCCCAGTACCGAGCCCCTGGCGCTGTGAGGCTTCCCGCGCGGGCAGCCAGCGGGCAGGAGCCGCCCCTCTGCGCCCGCCCAAGGCACGGACGGACGGGCGGGCCGCCGGGCCCGCTCGCCTCCCCGATAACCCCGGCGCGCTCGGACCTCAGCTGCTGCCGCCGCTGCCGGGACCCGGACCCGGACCCTGCCCGCCGCCATGCTGCTCCCGGGCGCTGCGCATGCGGCACCGAAACGGCGCGCGGAGGGACCGGAGCCGGCGCGCCAACACCGGGCTGCGGCCACGAGCACCCCGCGGGCATGCCCGCACATCAACCCGCAACCGCGGCGGCCACCACGTGACACGGGCCACTTCCGGGGACAGCAGCGGGGACAAAGGGAGCACCACGGCTCATGCGCGGAGCCCGGGCTGCAGTACCGAACTCTGGACACAAGATGGCAGCAGCGAGACACCCGGGCGCCACACCGCCCCCCCCAGCCCATCATAGTGTGGTCGTTATGTGATCGCTAGGGGGTCTGTACGAGTCTCTACCGATTGCTGTGCATCTCTGCCACAGCTCCTTGATGCAAGACTACTTTCATCACGTTGACAACTGATTCATAACAGATAACTGAAAAAACAGCTGCAAAATTACCACCGAGTTGCTAAAAAACAACTCCGTTAATAACCACACAACCTTTTATCTCCAAAGACTATTGATGAGCCCAGAACCTGTAACCTCCATCCCAAGAAAACGCACAAGCTTTGCCTCTAATCGTAGTACACACAGACTTGCACTACAGATGCTCCACCTGGCCCAACTACTGACCATGAGCAGAGCAACTGCAAGGCAAACACACACACACACACACAAAGAACACTACAGACTCTGAGAAACCGAAAAGAGAGAAAAATCTGAAGAGGTAGACTACCTCCCAGATGGAACACTACATCCACCCAGATCACCTGCACAGCCGCAAGAGCAACGCAACAGGGCTCCTCAGGAGCCTGAGAACAAAGTCCGACATGACCATGTGTTACCAAAAACAACCACAAAACCTGACATGATGGACATGCAAAAAGCATGAAGACCCATGAGCACGACCCAAAATTCAAGACCCAAGAGCATGAAAATGCACAGACTATGTCCTAACCAATGAAACAGGATGTCAAGATAACAGAGATACGAAAGCAGCCTGGAGACACTCAGACACTCTGGCTCAGACACTGACTCTTGATATACTATCACACCCACTCACAAGCAGACTCTCTGGCCCTGACTCATTAATTACAAGCTTATTCCCAGAGCTCTTCTGTCCATTCACACAGATCACGAGGAGTAGACAGCTACACTGATTATAGAAACCCACCACCTATGTTCCAGAGCGCAAGAGCTCCAGCTAAAAGAAAACCAGAGACAAACAGAGAACTCTCAACTAGTTTATTAACATGGGATACTATAGAGATAGTGAAGGATACTTCTCATGGTTGCTTATCTTACTGCCATGGGTTCTTTTTGGCACCCAACGTGGAGCTCGAAGGGTTGAGATAACAACAGATCTGACAAGATTAATAGTAAAACAACCGTGGTGGTTTATACAAGGTCAGCCATAAATCACGCAATTGCTCTCTCACTCCCCCCCCTTCTTGCCCTCCCCCTACTCCTGGGGGGACAGAGAGGAGAATCGAAAAGAATGCAAATCCCACAAGTTGAGTTAAGAAGAGTTATTAATTAAGGTAGAACACAAGTCACTACTGCTACCACCAATAATGATAATAATAAGGGAAATAACAAGGGAAGAGAATACAACACCTCACCACCAGTCGACAGATAACTCGCCTGCCCCCCAGCCAAACTGAGCACCAACCCATACCTCATCCAACCCTGCAGTCTCTAGCCCTTCCAGGTAACTCACAGTTAGATCCTGGGCATGATGTGCTGTGGTACGGAATACCTCTTTGGCTAGCTTGGGTCAGGTGCCCTGTTCTCTGCTTCCTCCCGGCTTTCCCTCCTCCCTGGCAGAGCATGAGGATCAGAAAGTCCTTGGTCAGACTAAAACATTTGTGTTATCAGCTCTGTTCCCAGGCTGGAAGTCAAAACACAGTGCTGCACCAGCTACTAAGAAAGAGAAAAAAAGACTGCTACTGCGGAACCCATGAGAACACACTTACGAACCCCAAGGACCCTGTGAAGACCATACACAAACCAGCTCCGAGAATCATCATGGCCGTGTGAGGTGGCAGGCTCAACCTTAGCGGGCGTCCCCGCGCAGGCAACGGTCGCCTGGGTGGGATGAGCTTCTGCCTCCCTCACACGGCATGAGGCTCGGGCTTCCATACTCACAAGCAGGCACGCTCTTTGCCACGCAGGGGGCCAGCCCACGTCGCAAGAAGTGGCCGACAATGTCTAGGAAGGTCTGCAAGGGTCACGACTTTTCCAGGCAGTTCTAAAGCACAACTTCCCGGGTAGGCACCAAAGCCGGACTTTTCGGGAAAAGCCCAAGCAGTACACCACAAGAGAGAGCCAAAGAGAACTAACAGTACTTGCCCATCTTGGTGTGTTTCACCACAGACCATTATTTCCTATTGTCCCCAACACAACACCCCAGACTCTGACCATTTACCTCCAGGCACCCTCTACTGTGTCCTCAGACATTCTGGCTCAAATACTACATTGGAATGCTACATCTCAAACCCCTTCCTGCCACTCTGACATTGTCCCCCACGCCCTCACCTCCTACAGGAGGCCCTCTACTTAGCGTGCGTAGTGCCGTGCGTCTCGAGGCGGCCTCACTGCTCGGAACTCCCACAGCAGATGACAGCCATGCTGCTCCCCTTGCCAAGTTCCTCTTCATCATCTGACAGAAACAAAAAAAGGGCAACACGTTGTGCTGGCCGTCCTCTCCAGCATCCCAGCCATCTATGCCAGCCTTTCCTGTAACTCTACTTCGCCTTTACATTATGCTCACCTACTCCCAATCTATTGCAGAATACAATGCTGGGCTTCTCCTGCACTCTAGGACCTAGGAGCACAATAGAAAGAAATGACCATGGTGCTTGTAGAAAATGACCAACCCCACAACCATTATTGTTACCTCTCCGACTCACCTCAAATACTCATCTGACTGCAGAAGTAGAACGCAAGACCTGCAATAACCAACACTACTACTGAACCCTTTGCCATGTTATTCTCAGCTCTTACTCACCACTCACGCAGACAACCTTCTCACAGCCCTCCTCAGCTGGCAGCTTCACCTCTCTTGATTTAAGTGTGGCACCTAAAAAAGAAATGGAAACAGGCACTCATGGAGAGAAAAACAGAAGCTTTGGCCGACCCTGAAATAAGTTGCTACTGGGGTGTTCCAAGCATGGCTCACCTTGACTGAGTCATCTGAATGTTATTTTTCAGCTCGAGCGTGAGGATGAGTTTGAGCCAGGGAGTCTTAGCCAGGTAGTCAGAACCAGGAATTCTATGTTAGAATCAACGTGAGATTTGTGTGGATGCATGAGCCAGTCAGTGTCAGACTGAGCCTAACTGAGTGTGAGGAGAAGTCAGTGCCAGGGAACATCTGTGCACCTTAAACGTGAGTATGAGTCTGAGCCAGTCTGTGTGAGAGGGAGCCTGCACTGTCTGCCAGTCTTGAATATGAGTCTAAGCCAATGAAAGCCAGAAAATTAAAGCCGGGGAGCAGGCAATGAACCAGAACCAGATGAAACAAGACCCAGCTGTGGATCGTCAGGGTGCTCTTATCCCAGCTGGGGGTTTGCCTCACCCCTGACCCAGGTCACTGAGGGAAGGGCTGTGGGTGACACCCTCCCTCCCTAACACAGTCAAGCTGTAGCTGCCCTACCCATGTAAGCTCATGCTACAGAGTAACCCCCTGCCTTTCCCTCAGCCCCATGCTACATTTCAAACCCCTTCCTGCCATCCGGACCTTGTCCCCCACCCTCCAGTCCCAAGCAGCAGTCCCTCTACTTAGCTTCCATAGTGCCATGGGTTTCAAGCTGGCCTTGATGCTCAGAACACCCACATCAGAGTCCTGTGATCTTGCCACAGCTGCCAAGTTTCTCTTTATCACCTGCAGCAAACAAAGGAGCAAACAGGAACACACTGTGCTGGCCACCATCATCACCACCACCCCACCCACCAGTGCTGGCCTGCTCTGTAACAGCCCTCTTCCTCCTTCAAAGCTCATCAACATTGTGCTTGCCTGTTCCAAACCCACAGTGGAGTCCGACACTGAGCCTCTCCTCACCTCCAGGTCCTAGGAGTACAATAGAGACAAATAATCACCCTGCTTGCAAAAAGGGACCGACCCCACTATCCTTCTCCTTACCTGTCTGACTCACTTCAAGCACTCATCCGACTCCAAAGGTAGAGGGCAGCCCTGCAACACCGAGCACAAATACTGAACCCCTTTGCCATGCTCTCCTCAACAATTAAGCACCCCCAACACACACAACCCCCGATCTTCTCACAGCCCTCCTGAGTTTGCAGCTTCACCTCCCTCGAGTTATCTGCAGCACCTAGAAAAGGGAACATGCACACACTGACAGAGATACAGAAGCTGCACCCTTCCCTCAGGAAGTCCCATCTCTCTCTCCTGTCACTTTACTACTCATCCACTAGCCCTCAGAGCTTTTCCATCCCTTTATTCTAACGTGTACACCCCCTGGAATACACCACCAACAAAAAGTAATTGCAGCTTTATGAAAATGACAAGACCCTAAAATAAATTGCTGCTTGGGTGGTCTAAGCTTTGCTCACCTTGGCTAAATCACCTGAATGTCTTTGTTTAGTTAGAATGTGAGAGCTAGTCTGAACCAGGAAGCCTGTGTTAGTCTCGATGTGAGACTCGTGTGGTTGGGTGAGCCAGTCAATGCCAAATTGAGCCTAAATCTGAACTAGAGTGTCTGTGCTGTTTAAGTATATGAGCCTGAGCCAGTCTGTGTGGAAGAAAACCTCTTTGAGACTAAGCCCTAGAATGTGAGACAGAAAACCCCCACCCAGTCTGAAACCAAGTATAGTTTTGAGCCCAGCTTCATAAAAGTGAAGCTATGGAATCTGAGAATTTTGAATAGAAATCTAAGCCCCAAAAAGAAACCCAAGAAGTTAAAATCAGAGAGCAGCCAAGAAACCAAACCCAAAACAATAAAACCAGGTGCACCTTGTCAGGCTGTTTTTATCCCAGCAGCTGGTTTGCCCCACACCTGAGCCAGGGCACTGGGGGGGGTTGTGAGTAGGGCCTGGGGTATATAAGGCACAGCTTCGGAGTAAGGGTCTTCTTTAGGATTTGTTGCTGTTCAAGGTAAGGTCTTTGGGGCGTTTTGTGGTTTTAATGGTGTGTGTATGGCTTTTGTTTTTTGAGTTCTTTGAAATGATTTTTTCTAGGCTAAATTTTTTAAGCTATCTTTGGTTTTGCATCTTCTTGTATTAATGAATTTTTTTGTGCTGTGGTTTTACTTAAGATGCTGTTGTTAGTGGTGGTGTTCAGGTAACTGTTTTTATTGCTCTTAGCCACAGAACTTAAAGAAAAATTTGTTTACAGTTTATGTTCTTATTACTTGTCTTTTATTTCTCATAAAATAGTTATAACAGTGGTTACTAAACAAACATTCCATTTATATGTTTAAGAGTTACTTCAAGAGTGCCTTTGGGTTTGTGCTCTTTCAAAAACTAAGTTGGACACTTGGGTCTAAAGAATAACAAACATAATATTAATGTTCTTTTAGGATGTAGTGACTGTTAAATAACTGATGACTTTTTGCAGGGAAAGGTAAAAGAATGCTTTTCAGCTTGTATATTTCTCATTTTAAAACTCTAAATTACAGAGTGCTTGTTCATTACAGTCTGCATATAATAAATATTTCAGGGAATTTCCTTGTCTTAGTCTACAGAATGTTGTGTGGCAGTTCTTTTATTTTTTCCTTTTACTCCTGTTACTGCAAATGATAAAAATAAATTGGGTGGGTGCAGTAAACACCCATGTGTCTAGTGTGGGAGATCTGAGCAACAACTTTAGTTTGAGACTTATGACACTATAAAAACTAAGCAGAAAGAAAAGTTTTCCACAGAACAGATGGGGGAAACAGCATCAGGATAGCAGAAAGAGATTTGAAATACACCATGGGGATGAGAAAAAATAAGTGGGACTTTTTTTAGCACCATCTTATAGTGGGCAGGGTAGTACAGCTTGACTGTTTTAATGAGTGCATTAGCTTGTGAGCTGTTTTGGTGCTTCCAACTCACTGCTAGAACTGAAAGTGTTAAGCTTGTTCTTGGAACTTAGTCCTTTATATACTGAGTGCTTGTGTTGGCTGGTTAAAAGCTGGTCAGGCATTCGTGTTCCTTACTTACAAACATAAAGAAGAGGACAGCTTTTTTTTTCAGTCACATCAGCAGGAGCCTTCTAAGGGTTTCATCCAGCTTCCAGTTCCAGCTATGAAAAGGTAAAGGGTTTCATTTTGTGTGATGCCCTCATGTTTAGAAGAACATGGCAAAAAGATTTAGTATTTGTTTGGTATTGCAGGTCTTGTCTTTTATGTTGGGAGTTGGATGAGTGCTTGAAGTGAGTCAGAGGAATAAGCAGAAGGATTGTGGAGTTGATCACTTACGCAAGAACCATGGCAATTGGCTTCTGTTGAACTCCTAGGGCATGCAGGGGAGAAGAGGCCCTGCATCAGACTCTGGAGTTGCTTTGAGACAAGCAAGCATGGTGTGAGGAGCTTGGGAGGAGGCAGAAGGAAGGTAAGGAAAAGGCTGGGCTGGATGCCTGGGGTGCTGGAGGTGATGGCCAGCACAACGTGTTGCCCTTTTTTTGCTTCTGTCAGATAATGAAGAGCAACTTGGCAAGGGCAGCAACATGACTGGAGTCTGCTGTGGGAGTTCTGAGCAGAGAGGCGGCCTCGACACGAATGGCACTACGCAAGGTAAGTAGAAGGCCTCCTGTAGGAGGCGAGGGCGTGGGGGACAATGTCAGAATGGCAGGAAGGGGTTTGAGATCTAGCATTCCAATGTAGTATTTGAGCCAGAATGTCTGAAAACAGTCGAGGGTGCCTGTAGGCAAATGGTTAGCTCTAGAAAAAGCCAAAATGTGCTGGAGTGGGCTAAACTGTTCTTGGGTGGGCTTAATTGCACTGGTCTGAGCTAAAGTGGGCTGGACTGGTCTGAATTGGGTCAAAGTAGTGCCAAGCCATGCTGTGTAGCAAACGAGCCGTTTTGCCTGTAGCAAGCGAGGGTGGGCTGAGCTCTGCTGGGCTGGACAAGGCTAAACTGTGCTGAAGTGGGCTAAACTGGGCTGGACTGGTCTGAAGTGGGCCAAAGTGGTCTAAACTCTCCTGAAGTGGGCCAAACTGGGCTGAACGGTGCTGGAGTGGCTGAAGTGGGCTGAAGGGGGCTTCACTGGGTTAGACAGATCTGAGCTTGTCTGAAAGTGACTGGACTGGGCCGAATTGGAGTAAATTTTGCTGGGCTGGGCTGAACTGAGGTAAACTGGCTTGAAGTGGCTGATCATGTCTTGGCTGGGCTGGGCTGTGCTAAACCAGGCTGAACTGTGCTAAAGTGGGCCTAATTGGGCTCAGCTTGTCTGCGCTGAGCTGCAGTGGGCTGGGCTCTAAAGTGGGCTGAACTGGGTTAAATTGGGCAGGGATAAGATGGATTGGGCTAAACTGGGCTGGACTGAGCTGGCCTAAAGTACGCTACGTTGGTCTGGGAAGGGCTAAAGTGGGCTAAACTGTAGTGGGCTGGGCTGCGTTGGGCTAAAGTGGGCTGGACTGGTCTGAATTGGGCTTAACTGTGACAAAGTGTTCTGGATAGATGTGAATTGGGATAAACTAGGCTGAAGTGGTCTAAAGTGTGCTGGGCTGGTCTGAAGTGGGCTGAAGTGTGCTCAAAAGGGCTATGGTGTGCTGGATGGTCTGAATTGGGCTAAACGCTGCAGAACTGTGCTAAATTGGTTGGGACAGGTCTGAACTGGGCTGGGCTGAGCTAAGTTGGTCTGGCCAGGGCAAAACTGGTCTGAAGTGGGCTAAAGTGGGCTGGGCTGGGCTAAAGTGGAACGGACCTTGCTAAAGCTGGCTGCGCTGGGCTGAAGTGGGCTGAAGGGGCTGGGGTGAGCTGGAATGGGCTGGACAGGGCTAATGTGGCCTGGACTGAAGTGGGGTAAAGTGTCTGAAGTGAGATAAGCTGGGCTGGACGGGTGTGCACTGGGCTAAACTGGGCTGTGCTGGGCTAAAGTGGTCTGGAGAGGTCTGAAGTGGGCCAAAATGTGCTGGAGTGGGCTAAACTGTTCTTGGGTGGGCTTAATTGCACTGGTCTGAGCTAAAGTGGGCTGGACTGGTCTGAATTGGGTCAAAGTAGTGCCAAGCCATGCTGTGTAGCAAACGAGCCGTTTTGCCTGTAGCAAGCGAGGGTGGGCTGAGCTCTGCTGGGCTGGACAAGGCTAAACTGTGCTGAAGTGGGCTAAACTGGGCTGGACTGGTCTGAAGTGGGCCAAAGTGGTCTAAACTCTCCTGAAGTGGGCCAAACTGGGCTGAACGGTGCTGGAGTGGCTGAAGTGGGCTGAAGGGGGCTTCACTGGGTTAGACAGATCTGAGCTTGTCTGAAAGTGACTGGACTGGGCCGAATTGGAGTAAATTTTGCTGGGCTGGGCTGAACTGAGGTAAACTGGCTTGAAGTGGCTGATCATGTCTTGGCTGGGCTGGGCTGTGCTAAACCAGGCTGAACTGTGCTAAAGTGGGCCTAATTGGGCTCAGCTTGTCTGCGCTGAGCTGCAGTGGGCTGGGCTCTAAAGTGGGCTGAACTGGGTTAAATTGGGCAGGGATAAGATGGATTGGGCTAAACTGGGCTGGACTGAGCTGGCCTAAAGTACGCTACGTTGGTCTGGGAAGGGCTAAAGTGGGCTAAACTGTAGTGGGCTGGGCTGCGTTGGGCTAAAGTGGGCTGGACTGGTCTGAATTGGGCTTAACTGTGACAAAGTGTTCTGGATAGATGTGAATTGGGATAAACTAGGCTGAAGTGGTCTAAAGTGTGCTGGGCTGGTCTGAAGTGGGCTGAAGTGTGCTCAAAAGGGCTATGGTGTGCTGGATGGTCTGAATTGGGCTAAACGCTGCAGAACTGTGCTAAATTGGTTGGGACAGGTCTGAACTGGGCTGGGCTGAGCTAAGTTGGTCTGGCCAGGGCAAAACTGGTCTGAAGTGGGCTAAAGTGGGCTGGGCTGGGCTAAAGTGGAACGGACCTTGCTAAAGCTGGCTGCGCTGGGCTGAAGTGGGCTGAAGGGGCTGGGGTGAGCTGGAATGGGCTGGACAGGGCTAATGTGGCCTGGACTGAAGTGGGGTAAAGTGTCTGAAGTGAGATAAGCTGGGCTGGACTGGTGTGCACTGGGCTAAACTGGGCTGTGCTGGGCTAAAGTGGTCTGGAGAGGTCTGAAGTGGGCCAAAATGTGCTGGAGTGGGCTAAACTGTTCTTGGGTGGGCTTAATTGCACTGGACTGAGCTAAAGTGGGCTGGACTGGTCTGAATTGGGTCAAAGTAGTGCCAAGCCATGCTGTGTAGCAAACGAGCCGTTTTGCCTGTAGCAAGCGAGGGTGGGCTGAGCTCTGCTGGGCTGGACAAGGCTAAACTGTGCTGAAGTGGGCTAAACTGGGCTGGACTGGTCTGAAGTGGGCCAAAGTGGTCTAAACTCTCCTGAAGTGGGCCAAACTGGGCTGAACGGTGCTGGAGTGGCTGAAGTGGGCTGAAGGGGGCTTCACTGGGTTAGACAGATCTGAGCTTGTCTGAAAGTGACTGGACTGGGCCGAATTGGAGTAAATTTTGCTGGGCTGGGCTGAACTGGGCTGAACTGAGGTAAACTGGCTTGAAGTGGCTGATCATGTCTTGGCTGGGCTGGGCTGTGCTAAACCAGGCTGAACTGTGCTAAAGTGGGCCTAATTGGGCTCAGCTTGTCTGCGCTGAGCAGCAGTGGGCTGGGCTGTAAAGTGGGCTGAACTGGGTTAAATTGGGCAGGGATAAGATGGATTGGGCTAAACTGGGCTGGACTGAGCTGGCCTAAAGGACGCTATGTTGGTCTGGGAAGGGCTAAAGTGGGCTAAACTGTAGTGGGCTGGGCTGCGTTGGGCTAAAGTGGGCTGGACTGGTCTGAATTGGGCTTAACTGTGACAAAGTGTTCTGGATAGATGTGAATTGGGATAAACTAGGCTGAAGTGGTCTAAAGTGTGCTGGGCTGGTCTGAAGTGGGCTGAAGTGTGCTCAAAGGGCTTATGGTGTGCTGGATGGTCTGAATTGGGCTAAACGCTGCAGAACTGTGCTAAATTGGTTGGGACAGGTCTGAACTGGGCTGGGCTGAGCT
Organism: Lathamus discolor; assembly: GCF_037157495.1. NCBI lineage: Eukaryota > Metazoa > Chordata > Aves > Psittaciformes > Psittacidae > Lathamus > Lathamus discolor. The sequence goes on along the minus strand of NC_088885.1, from coordinate 499,020 downwards.
AAGTTGGTCTGGCCAGGGCAAAACTGGTCTGAACTGGTCTGAAGTGGGCTGGGCTGGGCTAAAGTGGAACGGGCCTTGCTAAAGCTTGCTGCGCTGGGCTGAAGTGGGCTGAAGGGGCTGGGGTGAGCTGGAATGGGCTGGACAGGGCTAATGTGGCCTGGACTGAAGTGGGGTAAAGTGTCTGAAGTGAGATAAGCTGGGCTGGACGGGTGTGCACTGGGCTAAACTGGGCTGTGCTGGGCTAAAGTGGTCTGGAGAGGTCTGAAGTGGGCCAAAATGTGCTGGAGTGGGCTAAACTGTTCTTGGGTGGGCTTAATTGCACTGGTCTGAGCTAAAGTGGGCTGGACTGGTCTGAATTGGGTCAAAGTAGTGCCAAGCCATGCTGTGTAGCAAATGAGCCGTTTTGCCTGTAGCAAGCGAGGGTGGGCTGAGCTCTGCTGGGCTGGACAAGGCTAAACTGTGCTGAAGTGGGCTAAACTGGGCTGGACTGGTCTGAAGTGGGCCAAAGTGGTCTAAACTCTCCTGAAGTGGGCCAAACTGGGCTGAACGGTGCTGGAGTGGCTGAAGTGGGCTGAAGGGGGCTTCACTGGGTTAGACAGATCTGAGCTTGTCTGAAAGTGACTGGACTGGGCCGAATTGGAGTAAATTTTGCTGGGCTGGGCTGAACTGAGGTAAACTGGCTTGAAGTGGCTGATCATGTCTTGGCTGGGCTGGGCTGTGCTAAACCAGGCTGAACTGTGCTAAAGTGGGCCTAATTGGGCTCAGCTTGTCTGCGCTGAGCTGCAGTGGGCTGGGCTCTAAAGTGGGCTGAACTGGGTTAAATTGGGCAGGGATAAGATGGATTGGGCTAAACTGGGCTGGACTGAGCTGGCCTAAAGTACGCTACGTTGGTCTGGGAAGGGCTAAAGTGGGCTAAACTGTAGTGGGCTGGGCTGCGTTGGGCTAAAGTGGGCTGGACTGGTCTGAATTGGGCTTAACTGTGACAAAGTGTTCCGGATAGATGTGAATTGGGATAAACTAGGCTGAAGTGGTCTAAAGTGTGCTGGGCTGGTCTGAAGTGGGCTGAAGTGTGCTCAAAAGGGCTATGGTGTGCTGGATGGTCTGAATTGGGCTAAACGCTGCAGAACTGTGCTAAATTGGTTGGGACAGGTCTGAACTGGGCTGGGCTGAGCTAAGTTGGTCTGGCCAGGGCAAAACTGGTCTGAAGTGGGCTAAAGTGGGCTGGGCTGGGCTAAAGTGGAACGGACCTTGCTAAAGCTGGCTGCGCTGGGCTGAAGTGGGCTGAAGGGGCTGGGGTGAGCTGGAATGGGCTGGACAGGGCTAATGTGGCCTGGACTGAAGTGGGGTAAAGTGTCTGAAGTGAGATAAGCTGGGCTGGACTGGTGTGCACTGGGCTAAACTGGGCTGTGCTGGGCTAAAGTGGTCTGGAGAGGTCTGAAGTGGGCCAAAATGTGCTGGAGTGGGCTAAACTGTTCTTGGGTGGGCTTAATTGCACTGGACTGAGCTAAAGTGGGCTGGACTGGTCTGAATTGGGTCAAAGTAGTGCCAAGCCATGCTGTGTAGCAAACGAGCCGTTTTGCCTGTAGCAAGCGAGGGTGGGCTGAGCTCTGCTGGGCTGGACAAGGCTAAACTGTGCTGAAATGGGCTAAACTGGGCTGGACTGGTCTGACGTGGGCCAAAGTGGTCTAAACTCTCCTGAAGTGGGCCAAACTGGGCTGAACGGTGCTGGAGTGGCTGAAGTGGGCTGAAGGGGGCTTCACTGGGTTAGACAGATCTGAGCTTGTCTGAAAGTGACTGGACTGGGCCGAATTGGAGTAAATTTTGCTGGGCTGGGCTGAACTGGGCTGAACTGAGGTAAACTGGCTTGAAGTGGCTGATCATGTCTTGGCTGGGCTGGGCGGTGCTAAACCAGGCTGAACTGTGCTAAAGTGGGCCTAATTGGGCTCAGCTTGTCTGCGCTGAGCAGCAGTGGGCTGGGCTGTAAAGTGGGCTGAACTGGGTTAAATTGGGCAGGGATAAGATGGATTGGGCTAAACTGGGCTGGACTGAGCTGGCCTAAAGGACGCTATGTTGGTCTGGGAAGGGCTAAAGTGGGCTAAACTGTAGTGGGCTGGGCTGCGTTGGGCTAAAGTGGGCTGGACTGGTCTGAATTGGGCTTAACTGTGACAAAGTGTTCTGGATAGATGTGAATTGGGATAAACTAGGCTGAAGTGGTCTAAAGTGTGCTGGGCTGGTCTGAAGTGGGCTGAAGTGTGCTCAAAGGGCTTATGGTGTGCTGGATGGTCTGAATTGGGCTAAACGCTGCAGAACTGTGCTAAATTGGTTGGGACAGGTCTGAACTGGGCTGGGCTGAGCTAAGTTGGTCTGGCCAGGGCAAAACTGGTCTGAACTGGTCTGAAGTGGGCTGGGCTCGGCTAAAGTGGAACGGGCCTTGCTAAAGCTTGCTGCGCTGGGCTGAAGTGGGCTGAAGGGGCTGGGGTGAGCTGGAATGGGCTGGACAGGGCTAATGTGGCCTGGACTGAAGTGGGGTAAAGTGTCTGAAGTGAGATAAGCTGGGCTGGACTGGTGTGCACTGGGCTAAACTGGGCTGTGCTGGGCTAAAGTGGTCTGGAGAGGTCTGAAATGGGCCAAAATGTGCTGGACTGGGCTAAACTGTTCTTGGGTGGGCTTAATTGCACCGGACTGAGCTAAAGTGGGCTGGACTGGTCTGAATTGGGCCAAAGTAGTGCCAAGCCATGCTGTGTAGCAAACGAGCCGTTTTGCCTGTAGCAAGCGAGGGTGGGCTGGGCTCTGCTGGGCTGGACAAGGCTAAACTGTGCTGAAGTGGGCTAAACTGGGCTGGACTGGTCTGAAGTGGGCCAAAGTGGTCTAAACTCTCCTGAAGTGGGCCAAACTGGGTTGAACGGTGCTGGAGTGGCTGAAGTGGGCTGAAGGGGGCTTCACTGGGTTAGACAGATCTGAGCTTGTCTGAAAGTGACTGGACTGGGCCGAATTGGAGTAAATTTTGCTGGGCTGGGCTGAACTGGGGTAAACTGGCTTGAAGTGGCTGATCATGTCTTGGCTGGGCTGGGCTGTGCTAAACCAGGCTGAACTGTGCTAAAGTGGGCCTAATTGGGCTCAGCTTGTCTGCGCTGAGCTGCAGTGGGCTGGGCTGTAAAGTGGGCTGAACTGGGTTAAATTGGGCAGGGATAAGATGGATTGGGCTAAACTGGGCTGGACTGAGCTGGCCTAAAGTACGCTACGTTGGTCTGGGAAGGGCTAAAGTGGGCTAAACTGTAGTGGGCTGGGCTGCGTTGGGCTAAAGTGGGCTGGACTGGTCTGAATTGGGCTTAACTGTGACAAAGTGTTCTGGATAGATGTGAATTGGGATAAACTAGGCTGAAGTGGTCTAAAGTGTGCTGGGCTGGTCTGAAGTGGGCTGAAGTGTGCTCAAAAGGGCTATGGTGTGCTGGATGGTCTGAATTGGGCTAAACGCTGCAGAACTGTGCTAAATTGGTTGGGACAGGTCTGAACTGGGCTGGGCTGAGCTAAGTTGGTCTGGCCAGGGCAAAACTGGTCTGAAGTGGGCTGGGCTGGGCTAAAGTGGAACGGACCTTGCTAAAGCTGGCTGCGCTGGGCTGAAGTGGGCTGAAGGGGCTGGGGTGAGCTGGAATGGGCTGGACAGGGCTAATGTGGCCTGGACTGAAGTGGGGTAAAGTGTCTGAAGTGAGATAAGCTGGGCTGGACTGGTGTGCACTGGGCTAAACTGGGCTGTGCTGGGCTAAAGTGGTCTGGAGAGGTCTGAAGTGGGCCAAAATGTGCTGGAGTGGGCTAAACTGTCCTTGGGTGGGCTTAATTGCACTGGACTGAGCTAAAGTGGGCTGGACTGGTCTGAATTGGGTCAAAGTAGTGCCAAGCCATGCTGTGTAGCAAACGAGCCGTTTTGCCTGTAGCAAGCGAGGGTGGGCTGAGCTCTGCTGGGCTGGACAAGGCTAAACTGTGCTGAAGTGGGCTAAACTGGGCTGGACTGGTCTGAAGTGGGCCAAAGTGGTCTAAACTCTCCTGAAGTGGGCCAAACTGGGCTGAACGGTGCTGGAGTGGCTGAAGTGGGCTGAAGGGGGCTTCACTGGGTTAGACAGATCTGAGCTTGTCTGAAAGTGACTGGACTGGGCCGAATTGGAGTAAATTTTGCTGGGCTGGGCTGAACTGGGCTGAACTGAGGTAAAGTGGCTTGAAGTGGCTGATCATGTCTTGGCTGGGCTGGGCTGTGCTAAACCAGGCTGAACTGTGCTAAAGTGGGCCTAATTGGGCTCAGCTTGTCTGCGCTGAGCTGCAGTGGGCTGGGCTGTAAAGTGGGCTGAACTGGGTTAAATTGGGCAGGGATAAGATGGATTGGGCTAAACTGGGCTGGACTGAGCTGGCCTAAAGTACGCTACATTGGTCTGGGAAGGGCTAAAGTGGGCTAAACTGTAGTGGGCTGGGCTGCGTTGGGCTAAAGTGGGCTGGACTGGTCTGAATTGGGTCAAAGTAGTGCCAAGCCATGCTGTGTAGCAAACGAGCCGTTTTGCCTGTAGCAAGCGACGGTGGGCTGAGCTCTGCTGGGCTGGACAAGGCTAAACTGTGCTGAAATGGGCTAAACTGGGCTGGACTGGTCTGAAGTGGGCCAAAGTGGTCTAAACTCTCCTGAAGTGGGCCAAACTGGGCTGAACGGTGCTGGAGTGGCTGAAGTGGGCTGAAGGGGGCTTCACTGGGTTAGACAGATCTGAGCTTGTCTGAAAGTGACTGGACTGGGCCGAATTGGAGTAAATTTTGCTGGGCTGGGCTGAACTGAGGTAAACTGGCTTGAAGTGGCTGATCATGTCTTGGCTGGGCTGGGCTGTGCTAAACCAGGCTGAACTGTGCTAAAGTGGGCCTAATTGGGCTCAGCTTGTCTGTGCTGAGCTGCAGTGGGCTGGGCTGTAAAGTGGGCTGAACTGGGTTAAATTGGGCAGGGATAAGATGGATTGGGCTAAACTGGGCTGGACTGAGCTGGCCTAAAGTACGCTACGTTGGTCTGGGAAGGGCTAAAGTGGGCTAAACTGTAGTGGGCTGGGCTGCGTTGGGCTAAAGTGGGCTGGACTGGTCTGAATTGGGCTTAACTGTGACAAAGTGTTCTGGATAGATGTGAATTGGGATAAACTAGGCTGAAGTGGTCTAAAGTGTGCTGGGCTGGTCTGAAGTGGGCTGAAGTGTGCTCAAAAGGGCTATGGTGTGCTGGATGGTCTGAATTGGGCTAAACGCTGCAGAACTGTGCTAAATTGGTTGGGACAGGTCTGAACTGGGCTGGGCTGAGCTAAGTTGGTCTGGCCAGGGCAAAACTGGTCTGAAGTGGGCTAAAGTGGGCTGGGCTGGGCTAAAGTGGAACGGACCTTGCTAAAGCTGGCTGCGCTGGGCTGAAGTGGGCTGAAGGGGCTGGGGTGAGCTGGAATGGGCTGGACAGGGCTAATGTGGCCTGGACTGAAGTGGGGTAAAGTGTCTGAAGTAAGATAAGCTGGGCTGGACTGGTGTGCACTGGGCTAAACTGGGCTGTGCTGGGCTAAAGTGGTCTGGAGAGGTCTGAAGTGGGCCAAAATGTGCTGGAGTGGGCTAAACTGTTCTTGGGTGGGCTTAATTGCACTGGACTGAGCTAAAGTGGGCTGGACTGGTCTGAATTGGGTCAAAGTAGTGCCAAGCCATGCTGTGTAGCAAACGAGCTGTTTTGCCTGTAGCAAGCGAGGGTGGGCTGAGCTCTGCTGGGCTGGACAAGGCTAAACTGTGCTGAAGTGGGCTAAACTGGGCTGGACTGGTCTGAAGTGGGCCAAAGTGGTCTAAACTCTCCTGAAGTGGGCCAAACTGGGCTGAACGGTGCTGGAGTGGCTGAAGTGGGCTGAAGGGGGCTTCACTGGGTTAGACAGATCTGAGCTTGTCTGAAAGTGACTGGACTGGGCCGAATTGGAGTAAATTTTGCTGGGCTGGGCTGAACTGGGCTGAACTGAGGTAAAGTGGCTTGAAGTGGCTGATCATGTCTTGGCTGGGCTGTGCTAAACCAGGCTGAACTGTGCTAAAGTGGGCCTAATTGGGCTCAGCTTGTCTGCGCTGAGCTGCAGTGGGCTGGGCTGTAAAGTGGGCTGAACTGGGTTAAATTGGGCAGGGATAAGATGGATTGGGCTAAACTGGGCTGGACTGAGCTGGCCTAAAGGACGCTACGTTGGTCTGGGAAGGGCTAAAGTGGGCTAAACTGTAGTGGGCTGGGCTGCGTTGGGCTAAAGTGGGCTGGACTGGTCTGAATTGGGCTTAACTGTGACAAAGTGTTCTGGATAGATGTGAATTGGGATAAACTAGGCTGAAGTGGTCTAAAGTGTGCTGGGCTGGTCTGAAGTGGGCTGAAGTGTGCTCAAAAGGGCTATGGTGTGCTGGATGGTCTGAATTGGGCTAAACGCTGCAGAACTGTACTAAATTGGTTGGGACAGGTCTGAACTGGGCTGGGCTGAGCTAAGTTGGTCTGGCCAGGGCAAAACTGGTCTGAAGTGGGCTAAAGTGGGCTGGGCTGGGCTAAAGTGGAACGGGCCTTGCTAAAGCTGGCTGCGCTGGGCTGAAGTGGGCTGAAGGGGCTGGGGTGAGCTGGAATGGGCTGGACAGGGCTAATGTGGCCTGGACTGAAGTGGGGTAAAGTGTCTGAAGTGAGATAAGCTGGGCTGGACTGGTGTGCACTGGGCTAAACTGGGCTGTGCTGGGCTAAAGTGGTCTGGAGAGGTCTGAAGTGGGCCAAAATGTGCTGGAGTGGGCTAAACTGTTCTTGGGTGGGCTTAATTGCACTGGACTGAGCTAAAGTGGGCTGGACTGGTCTGAATTGGGTCAAAGTAGTGCCAAGCCATGCTGTGTAGCAAACGAGCCGTTTTGCCTGTAGCAAGCGAGGGTGGGCTGAGCTCTGCTGGGCTGGACAAGGCTAAACTGTGCTGAAATGGGCTAAACTGGGCTGGACTGGTCTGAAGTGGGCCAAAGTGGTCTAAACTCTCCTGAAGTGGGCCAAACTGGGCTGAACGGTGCTGGAGTGTCTGAAGTGGGCTGAAGGGGGCTTCACTGGGTTAGACAGATCTGAGCTTGTCTGAAAGTGACTGGACTGGGCCGAATTGGAGTAAATTTTGCTGGGCTGGGCTGAACTGGGCTGAACTGAGGTAAACTGGCTTGAAGTGGCTGATCATGTCTTTGCTGGGCTGTGCTAAACCAGGCTGAACTGTGCTAAAGTGGGCCTAATTGGGCTCAGCTTGTCTGCGCTGAGCTGCAGTGGGCTGGGCTGTAAAGTGGGCTGAACTGGGTTAAATTGGGCAGGGATAAGATGGATTGGGCTAAACTGGGCTGGACTGAGCTGGCCTAAAGTACGCTACGTTGGTCTGGGAAGGGCTAAAGTGGGCTAAACTGTAGTGGGCTGGGCTGCGTTGGGCTAAAGTGGGCTGGACTGGTCTGAATTGGGCTTAACTGTGACAAAGTGTTCCGGATAGATGTGAATTGGGATAAACTAGGCTGAAGTGGTCTAAAGTGTGCTGGGCTGGTCTGAAGTGGGCTGAAGTGTGCTCAAAAGGGCTATGGTGTGCTGGATGGTCTGAATTGGGCTAAACGCTGCAGAACTGTACTAAATTGGTTGGGACAGGTCTGAACTGGGCTGGGCTGAGCTAAGTTGGTCTGGCCAGGGCAAAACTGGTCTGAAGTGGGCTAAAGTGGGCTGGGCTGGGCTAAAGTGGAACGGACCTTGCTAAAGCTAGCTGCGCTGGGCTGAAGTGGGCTGAAGGGGCTGGGGTGAGCTGGAATGGGCTGGACAGGGCTAATGTGGCCTGGACTGAAGTGGGGTAAAGTGTCTGAAGTGAGATAAGCTGGGCTGGACTGGTGTGCACTGGGCTAAACTGGGCTGTGCTGGGCTAAAGTGGTCTGGAGAGGTCTGAAGTGGGCCAAAATGTGCTGGAGTGGGCTAAACTGTTCTTGGGTGGGCTTAATTGCACTGGACTGAGCTAAAGTGGGCTGGACTGGTCTGAATTGGGTCAAAGTAGTGCCAAGCCATGCTGTGTAGCAAACGAGCCGTTTTGCCTGTAGCAAGCGAGGGTGGGCTGAGCTCTGCTGGGCTGGACAAGGCTAAAGTGTGCTGAAGTGGGCTAAACTGGGCTGGACTGGTCTGAAGTGGGCCAAAGTGGTCTAAACTCTCCTGAAGTGGGCCAAACTGGGCTGAACGGTGCTGGAGTGGCTGAAGTGGGCTGAAGGGGGCTTCACTGGGTTAGACAGATCTGAGCTTGTCTGAAAGTGACTGGACTGGGCCGAATTGGAGTAAATTTTGCTGGGCTGGGCTGAACTGGGCTGAACTGAGGTAAAGTGGCTTGAAGTGGCTGATCATGTCTTGGCTGGGCTGGGCTGTGCTAAACCAGGCTGAACTGTGCTAAAGTGGGCCTAATTGGGCTCAGCTTGTCTGCGCTGAGCTGCAGTGGGCTGGGCTGTAAAGTGGGCTGAACTGGGTTAAATTGGGCAGGGATAAGATGGATTGGGCTAAACTGGGCTGGACTGAGCTGGCCTAAAGTACGCTACGTTGGTCTGGGAAGGGCTAAAGTGGGCTAAACTGTAGTGGGCTGGGCTGCGTTGGGCTAAAGTGGGCTGGACTGGTCTGAATTGGGTCAAAGTAGTGCCAAGCCATGCTGTGTAGCAAACGAGCCGTTTTGCCTGTAGCAAGCGAGGGTGGGCTGAGCTCTGCTGGGCTGGACAAGGCTAAACTGTGCTGAAATGGGCTAAACTGGGCTGGACTGGTCTGAAGTGGGCCAAAGTGGTCTAAACTCTCCTGAAGTGGGCCAAACTGGGCTGAACGGTGCTGGAGTGGCTGAAGTGGGCTGAAGGGGGCTTCACTGGGTTAGACAGATCTGAGCTTGTCTGAAAGTGACTGGACTGGGCCGAATTGGAGTAAATTTTGCTGGGCTGGGCTGAACTGGGCTGAACTGAGGTAAACTGGCTTGAAGTGGCTGATCATGTCTTGGCTGGGCTGTGCTAAACCAGGCTGAACTGTGCTAAAGTGGGCCTAATTGGGCTCAGCTTGTCTGCGCTGAGCTGCAGTGGGCTGGGCTGTAAAGTGGGCTGAACTGGGTTAAATTGGGCAGGGATAAGATGGATTGGGCTAAACTGGGCTGGACTGAGCTGGCCTAAAGTACGCTACGTTGGTCTGGGAAGGGCTAAAGTGGGCTAAACTGTAGTGGGCTGGGCTGCGTTGGGCTAAAGTGGGCTGGACTGGTCTGAATTGGGCTTAACTGTGACAAAGTGTTCCGGATAGATGTGAATTGGGATAAACTAGGCTGAAGTGGTCTAAAGTGTGCTGGGCTGGTCTGAAGTGGGCTGAAGTGTGCTCAAAAGGGCTATGGTGTGCTGGATGGTCTGAATTGGGCTAAACGCTGCAGAACTGTGCTAAATTGGTTGGGACAGGTCTGAACTGGGCTGGGCTGAGCTAAGTTGGTCTGGCCAGGGCAAAACTGGTCTGAAGTGGGCTAAAGTGGGCTGGGCTGGGCTAAAGTGGAACGGACCTTGCTAAAGCTGGCTGCGCTGGGCTGAAGTGGGCTGAAGGGGCTGGGGTGAGCTGGAATGGGCTGGACAGGGCTAATGTGGCCTGGACTGAAGTGGGGTAAAGTGTCTGAAGTGAGATAAGCTGGGCTGGACTGGTGTGCACTGGGCTAAACTGGGCTGTGCTGGGCTAAAGTGGTCTGGAGAGGTCTGAAGTGGGCCAAAATGTGCTGGAGTGGGCTAAACTGTTCTTGGGTGGGCTTAATTGCACTGGACTGAGCTAAAGTGGGCTGGACTGGTCTGAATTGGGTCAAAGTAGTGCCAAGCCATGCTGTGTAGCAAACGAGCTGTTTTGCCTGTAGCAAGCGAGGGTGGGCTGAGCTCTGCTGGGCTGGACAAGGCTAAACTGTGCTGAAGTGGGCTAAACTGGGCTGGACTGGTCTGAAGTGGGCCAAAGTGGTCTAAACTCTCCTGAAGTGGGCCAAACTGGGCTGAACGGTGCTGGAGTGGCTGAAGTGGGCTGAAGGGGGCTTCACTGGGTTAGACAGATCTGAGCTTGTCTGAAAGTGACTGGACTGGGCCGAATTGGAGTAAATTTTGCTGGGCTGGGCTGAACTGGGCTGAACTGAGGTAAACTGGCTTGAAGTGGCTGATCATGTCTTGGCTGGGCTGTGCTAAACCAGGCTGAACTGTGCTAAAGTGGGCCTAATTGGGCTCAGCTTGTCTGCGCTGAGCTGCAGTGGGCTGGGCTGTAAAGTGGGCTGAACTGGGTTAAATTGGGCAGGGATAAGATGGATTGGGCTAAACTGGGCTGGACTGAGCTGGCCTAAAGGACGCTACGTTGGTCTGGGAAGGGCTAAAGTGGGCTAAACTGTAGTGGGCTGGGCTGCGTTGGGCTAAAGTGGGCTGGACTGGTCTGAATTGGGCTTAACTGTGACAAAGTGTTCTGGATAGATGTGAATTGGGATAAACTAGGCTGAAGTGGTCTAAAGTGTGCTGGGCTGGTCTGAAGTGGGCTGAAGTGTGCTCAAAAGGGCTATGGTGTGCTGGATGGTCTGAATTGGGCTAAACGCTGCAGAACTGTACTAAATTGGTTGGGACAGGTCTGAACTGGGCTGGGCTGAGCTAAGTTGGTCTGGCCAGGGCAAAACTGGTCTGAAGTGGGCTAAAGTGGGCTGGGCTGGGCTAAAGTGGAACGGACCTTGCTAAAGCTGGCTGCGCTGGGCTGAAGTGGGCTGAAGGGGCTGGGGTGAGCTGGAATGGGCTGGACAGGGCTAATGTGGCCTGGACTGAAGTGGGGTAAAGTGTCTGAAGTGAGATAAGCTGGGCTGGACTGGTGTGCACTGGGCTAAACTGGGCTGTGCTGGGCTAAAGTGGTCTGGAGAGGTCTGAAGTGGGCCAAAATGTGCTGGAGTGGGCTAAACTGTTCTTGGGTGGGCTTAATTGCACTGGACTGAGCTAAAGTGGGCTGGACTGGTCTGAATTGGGTCAAAGTAGTGCCAAGCCATGCTGTGTAGCAAACGAGCCGTTTTGCCTGTAGCAAGCGAGGGTGGGCTGAGCTCTGCTGGGCTGGACAAGGCTAAACTGTGCTGAAATGGGCTAAACTGGGCTGGACTGGTCTGAAGTGGGCCAAAGTGGTCTAAACTCTCCTGAAGTGGGCCAAACTGGGCTGAACGGTGCTGGAGTGGCTGAAGTGGGCTGAAGGGGGCTTCACTGGGTTAGACAGATCTGAGCTTGTCTGAAAGTGACTGGACTGGGCCGAATTGGAGTAAATTTTGCTGGGCTGGGCTGAACTGGGCTGAACTGAGGTAAACTGGCTTGAAGTGGCTGATCATGTCTTTGCTGGGCTGTGCTAAACCAGGCTGAACTGTGCTAAAGTGGGCCTAATTGGGCTCAGCTTGTCTGCGCTGAGCTGCAGTGGGCTGGGCTGTAAAGTGGGCTGAACTGGGTTAAATTGGGCAGGGATAAGATGGATTGGGCTAAACTGGGCTGGACTGAGCTGGCCTAAAGTACGCTACGTTGGTCTGGGAAGGGCTAAAGTGGGCTAAACTGTAGTGGGCTGGGCTGCGTTGGGCTAAAGTGGGCTGGACTGGTCTGAATTGGGCTTAACTGTGACAAAGTGTTCCGGATAGATGTGAATTGGGATAAACTAGGCTGAAGTGGTCTAAAGTGTGCTGGGCTGGTCTGAAGTGGGCTGAAGTGTGCTCAAAAGGGCTATGGTGTGCTGGATGGTCTGAATTGGGCTAAACGCTGCAGAACTGTACTAAATTGGTTGGGACAGGTCTGAACTGGGCTGGGCTGAGCTAAGTTGGTCTGGCCAGAGCAAAACTGGTCTGAAGTGGGCTAAAGTGGGCTGGGCTGGGCTAAAGTGGAACGGACCTTGCTAAAGCTGGCTGCGCTGGGCTGAAGTGGGCTGAAGGGGCTGGGGTGAGCTGGAATGGGCTGGACAGGGCTAATGTGGCCTGGACTGAAGTGGGGTAAAGTGTCTGAAGTGAGATAAGCTGGGCTGGACTGGTGTGCACTGGGCTAAACTGGGCTGTGCTGGGCTAAAGTGGTCTGGAGAGGTCTGAAGTGGGCCAAAATGTGCTGGAGTGGGCTAAACTGTTCTTGGGTGGGCTTAATTGCACTGGACTGAGCTAAAGTGGGCTGGACTGGTCTGAATTGGGTCAAAGTAGTGCCAAGCCATGCTGTGTAGCAAACGAGCCGTTTTGCCTGTAGCAAGCGAGGGTGGGCTGAGCTCTGCTGGGCTGGACAAGGCTAAACTGTGCTGAAATGGGCTAAACTGGGCTGGACTGGTCTGAAGTGGGCCAAAGTGGTCTAAACTCTCCTGAAGTGGGCCAAACTGGGCTGAACGGTGCTGGAGTGGCTGAAGTGGGCTGAAGGGGGCTTCACTGGGTTAGACAGATCTGAGCTTGTCTGAAAGTGACTGGACTGGGCCGAATTGGAGTAAATTTTGCTGGGCTGGGCTGAACTGGGCTGAACTGAGGTAAACTGGCTTGAAGTGGCTGATCATGTCTTGGCTGGGCTGTGCTAAACCAGGCTGAACTGTGCTAAAGTGGGCCTAATTGGGCTCAGCTTGTCTGCGCTGAGCTGCAGTGGGCTGGGCTGTAAAGTGGGCTGAACTGGGTTAAATTGGGCAGGGATAAGATGGATTGGGCTAAACTGGGCTGGACTGAGCTGGCCTAAAGGACGCTACGTTGGTCTGGGAAGGGCTAAAGTGGGCTAAACTGTAGTGGGCTGGGCTGCGTTGGGCTAAAGTGGGCTGGACTGGTCTGAATTGGGCTTAACTGTGACAAAGTGTTCTGGATAGATGTGAATTGGGATAAACTAGGCTGAAGTGGTCTAAAGTGTGCTGGGCTGGTCTGAAGTGGGCTGAAGTGTGCTCAAAAGGGCTATGGTGTGCTGGATGGTCTGAATTGGGCTAAACGCTGCAGAACTGTGCTAAATTGGTTGGGACAGGTCTGAACTGGGCTGGGCTGAGCTAAGTTGGTCTGGCCAGGGCAAAACTGGTCTGAAGTGGGCTAAAGTGGGCTGGGCTGGGCTAAAGTGGAACGGACCTTGCTAAAGCTGGCTGCGCTGGGCTGAAGTGGGCTGAAGGGGCTGGGGTGAGCTGGAATGGGCTGGACAGGGCTAATGTGGCCTGGACTGAAGTGGGGTAAAGTGTCTGAAGTGAGATAAGCTGGGCTGGACGGGTGTGCACTGGGCTAAACTGGGCTGTGCTGGGCTAAAGTGGTCTGGAGAGGTCTGAAGTGGGCCAAAATGTGCTGGAGTGGGCTAAACTGTTCTTGGGTGGGCTTAATTGCACTGGACTGAGCTAAAGTGGGCTGGACTGGTCTGAATTGGGTCAAAGTAGTGCCAAGCCATGCTGTGTAGCAAACGAGCCGTTTTGCCTGTAGCAAGCGAGGGTGGGCTGAGCTCTGCTGGGCTGGACAAGGCTAAACTGTGCTGAAATGGGCTAAACTGGGCTGGACTGGTCTGAAGTGGGCCAAAGTGGTCTAAACTCTCCTGAAGTGGGCCAAACTGGGCTGAACGGTGCTGGAGTGGCTGAAGTGGGCTGAAGGGGGCTTCACTGGGTTAGACAGATCTGAGCTTGTCTGAAAGTGACTGGACTGGGCCGAATTGGAGTAAATTTTGCTGGGCTGGGCTGAACTGGGCTGAACTGAGGTAAAGTGGCTTGAAGTGGCTGATCATGTCTTGGCTGGGCTGTGCTAAACCAGGCTGAACTGTGCTAAAGTGGGCCTAATTGGGCTCAGCTTGTCTGCGCTGAGCTGCAGTGGGCTGGGCTGTAAAGTGGGCTGAACTGGGTTAAATTGGGCAGGGATAAGATGGATTGGGCTAAACTGGGCTGGACTGAGCTGGCCTAAAGGACGCTACGTTGGTCTGGGAAGGGCTAAAGTGGGCTAAACTGTAGTGGGCTGGGCTGCGTTGGGCTAAAGTGGGCTGGACTGGTCTGAATTGGGCTTAACTGTGACAAAGTGTTCTGGATAGATGTGAATTGGGATAAACTAGGCTGAAGTGGTCTAAAGTGTGCTGGGCTGGTCTGAAGTGGGCTGAAGTGTGCTCAAAAGGGCTATGGTGTGCTGGATGGTCTGAATTGGGCTAAACGCTGCAGAACTGTACTAAATTGGTTGGGACAGGTCTGAACTGGGCTGGGCTGAGCTAAGTTGGTCTGGCCAGGGCAAAACTGGTCTGAAGTGGGCTAAAGTGGGCTGGGCTGGGCTAAAGTGGAACGGACCTTGCTAAAGCTGGCTGCGCTGGGCTGAAGTGGGCTGAAGGGGCTGGGGTGAGCTGGAATGGGCTGGACAGGGCTAATGTGGCCTGGACTGAAGTGGGGTAAAGTGTCTGAAGTGAGATAAGCTGGGCTGGACTGGTGTGCACTGGGCTAAACTGGGCTGTGCTGGGCTAAAGTGGTCTGGAGAGGTCTGAAGTGGGCCAAAATGTGCTGGAGTGGGCTAAACTGTTCTTGGGTGGGCTTAATTGCACTGGACTGAGCTAAAGTGGGCTGGACTGGTCTGAATTGGGTCAAAGTAGTGCCAAGCCATGCTGTGTAGCAAACGAGCCGTTTTGCCTGTAGCAAGCGAGGGTGGGCTGAGCTCTGCTGGGCTGGACAAGGCTAAACTGTGCTGAAATGGGCTAAACTGGGCTGGACTGGTCTGAAGTGGGCCAAAGTGGTCTAAACTCTCCTGAAGTGGGCCAAACTGGGCTGAACGGTGCTGGAGTGGCTGAAGTGGGCTGAAGGGGGCTTCACTGGGTTAGACAGATCTGAGCTTGTCTGAAAGTGACTGGACTGGGCCGAATTGGAGTAAATTTTGCTGGGCTGGGCTGAACTGGGCTGAACTGAGGTAAAGTGGCTTGAAGTGGCTGATCATGTCTTGGCTGGGCTGTGCTAAACCAGGCTGAACTGTGCTAAAGTGGGCCTAATTGGGCTCAGCTTGTCTGCGCTGAGCTGCAGTGGGCTGGGCTGTAAAGTGGGCTGAACTGGGTTAAATTGGGCAGGGATAAGATGGATTGGGCTAAACTGGGCTGGACTGAGCTGGCCTAAAGTACGCTACGTTGGTCTGGGAAGGGCTAAAGTGGGCTAAACTGTAGTGGGCTGGGCTGCGTTGGGCTAAAGTGGGCTGGACTGGTCTGAATTGGGCTTAACTGTGACAAAGTGTTCCGGATAGATGTGAATTGGGATAAACTAGGCTGAAGTGGTCTAAAGTGTGCTGGGCTGGTCTGAAGTGGGCTGAAGTGTGCTCAAAAGGGCTATGGTGTGCTGGATGGTCTGAATTGGGCTAAACGCTGCAGAACTGTGCTAAATTGGTTGGGACAGGTCTGAACTGGGCTGGGCTGAGCTAAGTTGGTCTGGCCAGGGCAAAACTGGTCTGAAGTGGGCTAAAGTGGGCTGGGCTGGGCTAAAGTGGAACGGACCTTGCTAAAGCTGGCTGCGCTGGGCTGAAGTGGGCTGAAGGGGCTGGGGTGAGCTGGAATGGGCTGGACAGGGCTAATGTGGCCTGGACTGAAGTGGGGTAAAGTGTCTGAAGTGAGATAAGCTGGGCTGGACTGGTGTGCACTGGGCTAAACTGGGCTGTGCTGGGCTAAAGTGGTCTGGAGAGGTCTGAAGTGGGCCAAAATGTGCTGGAGTGGGCTAAACTGTTCTTGGGTGGGCTTAATTGCACTGGACTGAGCTAAAGTGGGCTGGACTGGTCTGAATTGGGTCAAAGTAGTGCCAAGCCATGCTGTGTAGCAAACGAGCTGTTTTGCCTGTAGCAAGCGAGGGTGGGCTGAGCTCTGCTGGGCTGGACAAGGCTAAACTGTGCTGAAGTGGGCTAAACTGGGCTGGACTGGTCTGAAGTGGGCCAAAGTGGTCTAAACTCTCCTGAAGTGGGCCAAACTGGGCTGAACGGTGCTGGAGTGTCTGAAGTGGGCTGAAGGGGGCTTCACTGGGTTAGACAGATCTGAGCTTGTCTGAAAGTGACTGGACTGGGCCGAATTGGAGTAAATTTTGCTGGGCTGGGCTGAACTGGGCTGAACTGAGGTAAAGTGGCTTGAAGTGGCTGATCATGTCTTGGCTGGGCTGTGCTAAACCAGGCTGAACTGTGCTAAAGTGGGCCTAATTGGGCTCAGCTTGTCTGCGCTGAGCTGCAGTGGGCTGGGCTGTAAAGTGGGCTGAACTGGGTTAAATTGGGCAGGGATAAGATGGATTGGGCTAAACTGGGCTGGACTGAGCTGGCCTAAAGTACGCTACGTTGGTCTGGGAAGGGCTAAAGTGGGCTAAACTGTAGTGGGCTGGGCTGCGTTGGGCTAAAGTGGGCTGGACTGGTCTGAATTGGGCTTAACTGTGACAAAGTGTTCCGGATAGATGTGAATTGGGATAAACTAGGCTGAAGTGGTCTAAAGTGTGCTGGGCTGGTCTGAAGTGGGCTGAAGTGTGCTCAAAAGGGCTATGGTGTGCTGGATGGTCTGAATTGGGCTAAACGCTGCAGAACTGTGCTAAATTGGTTGGGACAGGTCTGAACTGGGCTGGGCTGAGCTAAGTTGGTCTGGCCAGGGCAAAACTGGTCTGAAGTGGGCTAAAGTGGGCTGGGCTGGGCTAAAGTGGAACGGACCTTGCTAAAGCTGGCTGCGCTGGGCTGAAGTGGGCTGAAGGGGCTGGGGTGAGCTGGAATGGGCTGGACAGGGCTAATGTGGCCTGGACTGAAGTGGGGTAAAGTGTCTGAAGTGAGATAAGCTGGGCTGGACTGGTGTGCACTGGGCTAAACTGGGCTGTGCTGGGCTAAAGTGGTCTGGAGAGGTCTGAAGTGGGCCAAAATGTGCTGGAGTGGGCTAAACTGTTCTTGGGTGGGCTTAATTGCACTGGACTGAGCTAAAGTGGGCTGGACTGGTCTGAATTGGGTCAAAGTAGTGCCAAGCCATGCTGTGTAGCAAACGAGCTGTTTTGCCTGTAGCAAGCGAGGGTGGGCTGAGCTCTGCTGGGCTGGACAAGGCTAAACTGTGCTGAAGTGGGCTAAACTGGGCTGGACTGGTCTGAAGTGGGCCAAAGTGGTCTAAACTCTCCTGAAGTGGGCCAAACTGGGCTGAACGGTGCTGGAGTGGCTGAAGTGGGCTGAAGGGGGCTTCACTGGGTTAGACAGATCTGAGCTTGTCTGAAAGTGACTGGACTGGGCCGAATTGGAGTAAATTTTGCTGGGCTGGGCTGAACTGGGCTGAACTGAGGTAAACTGGCTTGAAGTGGCTGATCATGTCTTGGCTGGGCTGTGCTAAACCAGGCTGAACTGTGCTAAAGTGGGCCTAATTGGGCTCAGCTTGTCTGCGCTGAGCTGCAGTGGGCTGGGCTGTAAAGTGGGCTGAACTGGGTTAAATTGGGCAGGGATAAGATGGATTGGGCTAAACTGGGCTGGACTGAGCTGGCCTAAAGTACGCTACGTTGGTCTGGGAAGGGCTAAAGTGGGCTAAACTGTAGTGGGCTGGGCTGCGTTGGGCTAAAGTGGGCTGGACTGGTCTGAATTGGGCTTAACTGTGACAAAGTGTTCTGGATAGATGTGAATTGGGATAAACTAGGCTGAAGTGGTCAAAGTGTGCTGGGCTGGTCTGAAGTGGGCTGAAGTGTGCTCAAAAGGGCTATGGTGTGCTGGATGGTCTGAATTGGGCTAAACGCTGCAGAACTGTACTAAATTGGTTGGGACAGGTCTGAACTGGGCTGGGCTGAGCTAAGTTGGTCTGGCCAGGGCAAAACTGGTCTGAAGTGGGCTAAAGTGGGCTGGGCTGGGCTAAAGTGGAACGGACCTTGCTAAAGCTGGCTGTGCTGGGCTGAAGTGGGCTGAAGGGGCTGGGGTGAGCTGGAATGGGCTGGACAGGGCTAATGTGGCCTGGACTGAAGTGGGGTAAAGTGTCTGAAGTGAGATAAGCTGGGCTGGACTGGTGTGCACTGGGCTAAACTGGGCTGTGCTGGGCTAAAGTGGTCTGGAGAGGTCTGAAGTGGGCCAAAATGTGCTGGAGTGGGCTAAACTGTTCTTGGGTGGGCTTAATTGCACTGGAGTGAGCTAAAGTGGGCTGGACTGGTCTGAATTGGGTCAAAGTAGTGCCAAGCCATGCTGTGTAGCAAACGAGCCGTTTTGCCTGTAGCAAGCGAGGGTGGGCTGAGCTCTGCTGGGCTGGACAAGGCTAAACTGTGCTGAAATGGGCTAAACTGGGCTGGACTGGTCTGAAGTGGGCCAAAGTGGTCTAAACTCTCCTGAAGTGGGCCAAACTGGGCTGAACGGTGCTGGAGTGGCTGAAGTGGGCTGAAGGGGGCTTCACTGGGTTAGACAGATCTGAGCTTGTCTGAAAGTGACTGGACTGGGCCGAATTGGAGTAAATTTTGCTGGGCTGGGCTGAACTGGGCTGAACTGAGGTAAACTGGCTTGAAGTGGCTGATCATGTCTTGGCTGGGCTGTGCTAAACCAGGCTGAACTGTGCTAAAGTGGGCCTAATTGGGCTCAGCTTGTCTGCGCTGAGCTGCAGTGGGCTGGGCTGTAAAGTGGGCTGAACTGGGTTAAATTGGGCAGGGATAAGATGGATTGGGCTAAACTGGGCTGGACTGAGCTGGCCTAAAGGACGCTACGTTGGTCTGGGAAGGGCTAAAGTGGGCTAAACTGTAGTGGGCTGGGCTGCGTTGGGCTAAAGTGGGCTGGACTGGTCTGAATTGGGCTTAACTGTGACAAAGTGTTCTGGATAGATGTGAATTGGGATAAACTAGGCTGAAGTGGTCTAAAGTGTGCTGGGCTGGTCTGAAGTGGGCTGAAGTGTGCTCAAAAGGGCTATGGTGTGCTGGATGGTCTGAATTGGGCTAAACGCTGCAGAACTGTACTAAATTGGTTGGGACAGGTCTGAACTGGGCTGGGCTGAGCTAAGTTGGTCTGGCCAGGGCAAAACTGGTCTGAAGTGGGCTAAAGTGGGCTGGGCTGGGCTAAAGTGGAACGGACCTTGCTAAAGCTGGCTGCGCTGGGCTGAAGTGGGCTGAAGGGGCTGGGGTGAGCTGGAATGGGCTGGACAGGGCTAATGTGGCCTGGACTGAAGTGGGGTAAAGTGTCTGAAGTGAGATAAGCTGGGCTGGACGGGTGTGCACTGGGCTAAACTGGGCTGTGCTGGGCTAAAGTGGTCTGGAGAGGTCTGAAGTGGGCCAAAATGTGCTGGAGTGGGCTAAACTGTTCTTGGGTGGGCTTAATTGCACTGGACTGAGCTAAAGTGGGCTGGACTGGTCTGAATTGGGTCAAAGTAGTGCCAAGCCATGCTGTGTAGCAAACGAGCCGTTTTGCCTGTAGCAAGCGAGGGTGGGCTGAGTTCTGCTGGGCTGGACAAGGCTAAACTGTGCTGAAATGGGCTAAACTGGGCTGGACTGGTCTGAAGTGGGCCAAAGTGGTCTAAACTCTCCTGAAGTGGGCCAAACTGGGCTGAACGGTGCTGGAGTGGCTGAAGTGGGCTGAAGGGGGCTTCACTGGGTTAGACAGATCTGAGCTTGTCTGAAAGTGACTGGACTGGGCCGAATTGGAGTAAATTTTGCTGGGCTGGGCTGAACTGGGCTGAACTGAGGTAAAGTGGCTTGAAGTGGCTGATCATGTCTTGGCTGGGCTGTGCTAAACCAGGCTGAACTGTGCTAAAGTGGGCCTAATTGGGCTCAGCTTGTCTGCGCTGAGCTGCAGTGGGCTGGGCTGTAAAGTGGGCTGAACTGGGTTAAATTGGGCAGGGATAAGATGGATTGGGCTAAACTGGGCTGGACTGAGCTGGCCTAAAGGACGCTACGTTGGTCTGGGAAGGGCTAAAGTGGGCTAAACTGTAGTGGGCTGGGCTGCGTTGGGCTAAAGTGGGCTGGACTGGTCTGAATTGGGCTTAACTGTGACAAAGTGTTCCGGATAGATGTGAATTGGGATAAACTAGGCTGAAGTGGTCTAAAGTGTGCTGGGCTGGTCTGAAGTGGGCTGAAGTGTGCTCAAAAGGGCTATGGTGTGCTGGATGGTCTGAATTGGGCTAAACGCTGCAGAACTGTACTAAATTGGTTGGGACAGGTCTGAACTGGGCTGGGCTGAGCTAAGTTGGTCTGGCCAGGGCAAAACTGGTCTGAAGTGGGCTAAAGTGGGCTGGGCTGGGCTAAAGTGGAACGGACCTTGCTAAAGCTGGCTGCGCTGGGCTGAAGTGGGCTGAAGGGGCTGGGGTGAGCTGGAATGGGCTGGACAGGGCTAATGTGGCCTGGACTGAAGTGGGGTAAAGTGTCTGAAGTGAGATAAGCTGGGCTGGACTGGTGTGCACTGGGCTAAACTGGGCTGTGCTGGGCTAAAGTGGTCTGGAGAGGTCTGAAGTGGGCCAAAATGTGCTGGAGTGGGCTAAACTGTTCTTGGGTGGGCTTAATTGCACTGGACTGAGCTAAAGTGGGCTGGACTGGTCTGAATTGGGTCAAAGTAGTGCCAAGCCATGCTGTGTAGCAAACGAGCTGTTTTGCCTGTAGCAAGCGAGGGTGGGCTGAGCTCTGCTGGGCTGGACAAGGCTAAACTGTGCTGAAGTGGGCTAAACTGGGCTGGACTGGTCTGAAGTGGGCCAAAGTGGTCTAAACTCTCCTGAAGTGGGCCAAACTGGGCTGAACGGTGCTGGAGTGGCTGAAGTGGGCTGAAGGGGGCTTCACTGGGTTAGACAGATCTGAGCTTGTCTGAAAGTGACTGGACTGGGCCGAATTGGAGTAAATTTTGCTGGGCTGGGCTGAACTGGGCTGAACTGAGGTAAACTGGCTTGAAGTGGCTGATCATGTCTTGGCTGGGCTGTGCTAAACCAGGCTGAACTGTGCTAAAGTGGGCCTAATTGGGCTCAGCTTGTCTGCGCTGAGCTGCAGTGGGCTGGGCTGTAAAGTGGGCTGAACTGGGTTAAATTGGGCAGGGATAAGATGGATTGGGCTAAACTGGGCTGGACTGAGCTGGCCTAAAGTACGCTACGTTGTTCTGGGAAGGGCTAAAGTGGGCTAAACTGTAGCGGGCTGGGCTGCGTTGGGCTAAAGTTTGCTGGACTGGTCTGAATTGGGCTTAACTGTGACAAAGTGTTCTGGATAGATGTGAATTGGGATAAACTAGGCTGAAGTGGTCAAAGTGTGCTGGGCTGGTCTGAAGTGGGCTGAAGTGTGCTCAAAAGGGCTATGGTGTGCTGGATGGTCTGAATTGGGCTAAACGCTGCAGAACTGTACTAAATTGGTTGGGACAGGTCTGAACTGGGCTGGGCTGAGCTAAGTTGGTCTGGCCAGGGCAAAACTGGTCTGAAGTGGGCTAAAGTGGGCTGGGCTGGGCTAAAGTGGAACGGACCTTGCTAAAGCTGGCTGTGCTGGGCTGAAGTGGGCTGAAGGGGCTGGGGTGAGCTGGAATGGGCTGGACAGGGCTAATGTGGCCTGGACTGAAGTGGGGTAAAGTGTCTGAAGTGAGATAAGCTGGGCTGGACTGGTGTGCACTGGGCTAAACTGGGCTGTGCTGGGCTAAAGTGGTCTGGAGAGGTCTGAAGTGGGCCAAAATGTGCTGGAGTGGGCTAAACTGTTCTTGGGTGGGCTTAATTGCACTGGACTGAGCTAAAGTGGGCTGGACTGGTCTGAATTGGGTCAAAGTAGTGCCAAGCCATGCTGTGTAGCAAACGAGCTGTTTTGCCTGTAGCAAGCGAGGGTGGGCTGGGCTCTGCTGGGCTGGACAAGGCTAAACTGTGCTGAAGTGGGCTAAACTGGGCTGGACTGGTCTGAAGTGGGCCAAAGTGGTCTAAACTCTCCTGAAGTGGGCCAAACTGGGCTGAACGGTGCTGGAGTGGCTGAAGTGGGCTGAAGGGGGCTTCACTGGGTTAGACAGATCTGAGCTTGTCTGAAAGTGACTGGACTGGGCCGAATTGGAGTAAATTTTGCTGGGCTGGGCTGAACTGGGCTGAACTGAGGTAAACTGGCTTGAAGTGGCTGATCATGTCTTGGCTGGGCTGTGCTAAACCAGGCTGAACTGTGCTAAAGTGGGCCTAATTGGGCTCAGCTTGTCTGCGCTGAGCTGCAGTGGGCTGGGCTGTAAAGTGGGCTGAACTGGGTTAAATTGGGCAGGGATAAGATGGATTGGGCTAAACTGGGCTGGACTGAGCTGGCCTAAAGTACGCTACGTTGGTCTGGGAAGGGCTAAAGTGGGCTAAACTGTAGTGGGCTGGGC
Source organism: Lathamus discolor (assembly GCF_037157495.1). Taxonomy (NCBI): domain Eukaryota; kingdom Metazoa; phylum Chordata; class Aves; order Psittaciformes; family Psittacidae; genus Lathamus; species Lathamus discolor. Next base: position 476,836 of record NC_088885.1, on the reverse strand, counting down.
TGCGTTGGGCTAAAGTGGGCTGGACTGGTCTGAATTGGGCTTAACTGTGACAAAGTGTTCTGGATAGATGTGAATTGGGATAAACTAGGCTGAAGTGGTCAAAGTGTGCTGGGCTGGTCTGAAGTGGGCTGAAGTGTGCTCAAAAGGGCTATGGTGTGCTGGATGGTCTGAATTGGGCTAAACGCTGCAGAACTGTACTAAATTGGTTGGGACAGGTCTGAACTGGGCTGGGCTGAGCTAAGTTGGTCTGGCCAGGGCAAAACTGGTCTGAAGTGGGCTAAAGTGGGCTGGGCTGGGCTAAAGTGGAACGGACCTTGCTAAAGCTGGCTGTGCTGGGCTGAAGTGGGCTGAAGGGGCTGGGGTGAGCTGGAATGGGCTGGACAGGGCTAATGTGGCCTGGACTGAAGTGGGGTAAAGTGTCTGAAGTGAGATAAGCTGGGCTGGACTGGTGTGCACTGGGCTAAACTGGGCTGTGCTGGGCTAAAGTGGTCTGGAGAGGTCTGAAGTGGGCCAAAATGTGCTGGAGTGGGCTAAACTGTTCTTGGGTGGGCTTAATTGCACTGGACTGAGCTAAAGTGGGCTGGACTGGTCTGAATTGGGTCAAAGTAGTGCCAAGCCATGCTGTGTAGCAAACGAGCCGTTTTGCCTGTAGCAAGCGAGGGTGGGCTGAGCTCTGCTGGGCTGGACAAGGCTAAACTGTGCTGAAATGGGCTAAACTGGGCTGGACTGGTCTGAAGTGGGCCAAAGTGGTCTAAACTCTCCTGAAGTGGGCCAAACTGGGCTGAACGGTGCTGGAGTGGCTGAAGTGGGCTGAAGGGGGCTTCACTGGGTTAGACAGATCTGAGCTTGTCTGAAAGTGACTGGACTGGGCCGAATTGGAGTAAATTTTGCTGGGCTGGGCTGAACTGGGCTGAACTGAGGTAAACTGGCTTGAAGTGGCTGATCATGTCTTGGCTGGGCTGTGCTAAACCAGGCTGAACTGTGCTAAAGTGGGCCTAATTGGGCTCAGCTTGTCTGCGCTGAGCTGCAGTGGGCTGGGCTGTAAAGTGGGCTGAACTGGGTTAAATTGGGCAGGGATAAGATGGATTGGGCTAAACTGGGCTGGACTGAGCTGGCCTAAAGTACGCTACGTTGGTCTGGGAAGGGCTAAAGTGGGCTAAACTGTAGTGGGCTGGGCTGCGTTGGGCTAAAGTGGGCTGGACTGGTCTGAATTGGGCTTAACTGTGACAAAGTGTTCCGGATAGATGTGAATTGGGATAAACTAGGCTGAAGTGGTCTAAAGTGTGCTGGGCTGGTCTGAAGTGGGCTGAAGTGTGCTCAAAAGGGCTATGGTGTGCTGGATGGTCTGAATTGGGCTAAACGCTGCAGAACTGTGCTAAATTGGTTGGGACAGGTCTGAACTGGGCTGGGCTGAGCTAAGTTGGTCTGGCCAGGGCAAAACTGGTCTGAAGTGGGCTAAAGTGGGCTGGGCTGGGCTAAAGTGGAACGGACCTTGCTAAAGCTGGCTGCGCTGGGCTGAAGTGGGCTGAAGGGGCTGGGGTGAGCTGGAATGGGCTGGACAGGGCTAATGTGGCCTGGACTGAAGTGGGGTAAAGTGTCTGAAGTGAGATAAGCTGGGCTGGACTGGTGTGCACTGGGCTAAACTGGGCTGTGCTGGGCTAAAGTGGTCTGGAGAGGTCTGAAGTGGGCCAAAATGTGCTGGAGTGGGCTAAACTGTTCTTGGGTGGGCTTAATTGCACTGGACTGAGCTAAAGTGGGCTGGACTGGTCTGAATTGGGTCAAAGTAGTGCCAAGCCATGCTGTGTAGCAAACGAGCTGTTTTGCCTGTAGCAAGCGAGGGTGGGCTGAGCTCTGCTGGGCTGGACAAGGCTAAACTGTGCTGAAGTGGGCTAAACTGGGCTGGACTGGTCTGAAGTGGGCCAAAGTGGTCTAAACTCTCCTGAAGTGGGCCAAACTGGGCTGAACGGTGCTGGAGTGGCTGAAGTGGGCTGAAGGGGGCTTCACTGGGTTAGACAGATCTGAGCTTGTCTGAAAGTGACTGGACTGGGCCGAATTGGAGTAAATTTTGCTGGGCTGGGCTGAACTGGGCTGAACTGAGGTAAACTGGCTTGAAGTGGCTGATCATGTCTTGGCTGGGCTGTGCTAAACCAGGCTGAACTGTGCTAAAGTGGGCCTAATTGGGCTCAGCTTGTCTGCGCTGAGCTGCAGTGGGCTGGGCTGTAAAGTGGGCTGAACTGGGTTAAATTGGGCAGGGATAAGATGGATTGGGCTAAACTGGGCTGGACTGAGCTGGCCTAAAGTACGCTACGTTGGTCTGGGAAGGGCTAAAGTGGGCTAAACTGTAGTGGGCTGGGCTGCGTTGGGCTAAAGTGGGCTGGACTGGTCTGAATTGGGCTTAACTGTGACAAAGTGTTCTGGATAGATGTGAATTGGGATAAACTAGGCTGAAGTGGTCAAAGTGTGCTGGGCTGGTCTGAAGTGGGCTGAAGTGTGCTCAAAAGGGCTATGGTGTGCTGGATGGTCTGAATTGGGCTAAACGCTGCAGAACTGTACTAAATTGGTTGGGACAGGTCTGAACTGGGCTGGGCTGAGCTAAGTTGGTCTGGCCAGGGCAAAACTGGTCTGAAGTGGGCTAAAGTGGGCTGGGCTGGGCTAAAGTGGAACGGACCTTGCTAAAGCTGGCTGTGCTGGGCTGAAGTGGGCTGAAGGGGCTGGGGTGAGCTGGAATGGGCTGGACAGGGCTAATGTGGCCTGGACTGAAGTGGGGTAAAGTGTCTGAAGTGAGATAAGCTGGGCTGGACTGGTGTGCACTGGGCTAAACTGGGCTGTGCTGGGCTAAAGTGGTCTGGAGAGGTCTGAAGTGGGCCAAAATGTGCTGGAGTGGGCTAAACTGTTCTTGGGTGGGCTTAATTGCACTGGACTGAGCTAAAGTGGGCTGGACTGGTCTGAATTGGGTCAAAGTAGTGCCAAGCCATGCTGTGTAGCAAACGAGCCGTTTTGCCTGTAGCAAGCGAGGGTGGGCTGAGCTCTGCTGGGCTGGACAAGGCTAAACTGTGCTGAAATGGGCTAAACTGGGCTGGACTGGTCTGAAGTGGGCCAAAGTGGTCTAAACTCTCCTGAAGTGGGCCAAACTGGGCTGAACGGTGCTGGAGTGGCTGAAGTGGGCTGAAGGGGGCTTCACTGGGTTAGACAGATCTGAGCTTGTCTGAAAGTGACTGGACTGGGCCGAATTGGAGTAAATTTTGCTGGGCTGGGCTGAACTGGGCTGAACTGAGGTAAACTGGCTTGAAGTGGCTGATCATGTCTTGGCTGGGCTGTGCTAAACCAGGCTGAACTGTGCTAAAGTGGGCCTAATTGGGCTCAGCTTGTCTGCGCTGAGCTGCAGTGGGCTGGGCTGTAAAGTGGGCTGAACTGGGTTAAATTGGGCAGGGATAAGATGGATTGGGCTAAACTGGGCTGGACTGAGCTGGCCTAAAGGACGCTACGTTGGTCTGGGAAGGGCTAAAGTGGGCTAAACTGTAGTGGGCTGGGCTGCGTTGGGCTAAAGTGGGCTGGACTGGTCTGAATTGGGCTTAACTGTGACAAAGTGTTCCGGATAGATGTGAATTGGGATAAACTAGGCTGAAGTGGTCTAAAGTGTGCTGGGCTGGTCTGAAGTGGGCTGAAGTGTGCTCAAAAGGGCTATGGTGTGCTGGATGGTCTGAATTGGGCTAAACGCTGCAGAACTGTGCTAAATTGGTTGGGACAGGTCTGAACTGGGCTGGGCTGAGCTAAGTTGGTCTGGCCAGGGCAAAACTGGTCTGAAGTGGGCTAAAGTGGGCTGGGCTGGGCTAAAGTGGAACGGACCTTGCTAAAGCTGGCTGCGCTGGGCTGAAGTGGGCTGAAGGGGCTGGGGTGAGCTGGAATGGGCTGGACAGGGCTAATGTGGCCTGGACTGAAGTGGGGTAAAGTGTCTGAAGTGAGATAAGCTGGGCTGGACTGGTGTGCACTGGGCTAAACTGGGCTGTGCTGGGCTAAAGTGGTCTGGAGAGGTCTGAAGTGGGCCAAAATGTGCTGGAGTGGGCTAAACTGTCCTTGGGTGGGCTTAATTGCACTGGACTGAGCTAAAGTGGGCTGGACTGGTCTGAATTGGGTCAAAGTAGTGCCAAGCCATGCTGTGTAGCAAACGAGCTGTTTTGCCTGTAGCAAGCGAGGGTGGGCTGAGCTCTGCTGGGCTGGACAAGGCTAAAGTGTGCTGAAGTGGGCTAAACTGGGCTGGACTGGTCTGAAGTGGGCCAAAGTGGTCTAAACTCTCCTGAAGTGGGCCAAACTGGGCTGAACGGTGCTGGAGTGGCTGAAGTGGGCTGAAGGGGGCTTCACTGGGTTAGACAGATCTGAGCTTGTCTGAAAGTGACTGGACTGGGCCGAATTGGAGTAAATTTTGCTGGGCTGGGCTGAACTGGGCTGAACTGAGGTAAAGTGGCTTGAAGTGGCTGATCATGTCTTGGCTGGGCTGTGCTAAACCAGGCTGAACTGTGCTAAAGTGGGCCTAATTGGGCTCAGCTTGTCTGCGCTGAGCTGCAGTGGGCTGGGCTGTAAAGTGGGCTGAACTGGGTTAAATTGGGCAGGGATAAGATGGATTGGGCTAAACTGGGCTGGACTGAGCTGGCCTAAAGGACGCTATGTTGGTCTGGGAAGGGCTAAAGTGGGCTAAACTGTAGTGGGCTGGGCTGCGTTGGGCTAAAGTGGGCTGGACTGGTCTGAATTGGGCTTAACTGTGACAAAGTGTTCTGGATAGATGTGAATTGGGATAAACTAGGCTGAAGTGGTCTAAAGTGTGCTGGGCTGGTCTGAAGTGGGCTGAAGTGTGCTCAAAAGGGCTATGGTGTGCTGGATGGTCTGAATTGGGCTAAACGCTGCAGAACTGTACTAAATTGGTTGGGACAGGTCTGAACTGGGCTGGGCTGAGCTAAGTTGGTCTGGCCAGGGCAAAACTGGTCTGAAGTGGGCTAAAGTGGGCTGGGCTGGGCTAAAGTGGAACGGACCTTGCTAAAGCTGGCTGCGCTGGGCTGAAGTGGGCTGAAGGGGCTGGGGTGAGCTGGAATGGGCTGGACAGGGCTAATGTGGCCTGGACTGAAGTGGGGTAAAGTGTCTGAAGTGAGATAAGCTGGGCTGGACGGGTGTGCACTGGGCTAAACTGGGCTGTGCTGGGCTAAAGTGGTCTGGAGAGGTCTGAAGTGGGCCAAAATGTGCTGGAGTGGGCTAAACTGTTCTTGGGTGGGCTTAATTGCACTGGACTGAGCTAAAGTGGGCTGGACTGGTCTGAATTGGGTCAAAGTAGTGCCAAGCCATGCTGTGTAGCAAACGAGCCGTTTTGCCTGTAGCAAGCGAGGGTGGGCTGAGCTCTGCTGGGCTGGACAAGGCTAAACTGTGCTGAAATGGGCTAAACTGGGCTGGACTGGTCTGAAGTGGGCCAAAGTGGTCTAAACTCTCCTGAAGTGGGCCAAACTGGGCTGAACGGTGCTGGAGTGGCTGAAGTGGGCTGAAGGGGGCTTCACTGGGTTAGACAGATCTGAGCTTGTCTGAAAGTGACTGGACTGGGCCGAATTGGAGTAAATTTTGCTGGGCTGGGCTGAACTGGGCTGAACTGAGGTAAACTGGCTTGAAGTGGCTGATCATGTCTTGGCTGGGCTGTGCTAAACCAGGCTGAACTGTGCTAAAGTGGGCCTAATTGGGCTCAGCTTGTCTGCGCTGAGCTGCAGTGGGCTGGGCTGTAAAGTGGGCTGAACTGGGTTAAATTGGGCAGGGATAAGATGGATTGGGCTAAACTGGGCTGGACTGAGCTGGCCTAAAGGACGCTACGTTGGTCTGGGAAGGGCTAAAGTGGGCTAAACTGTAGTGGGCTGGGCTGCGTTGGGCTAAAGTGGGCTGGACTGGTCTGAATTGGGCTTAACTGTGACAAAGTGTTCTGGATAGATGTGAATTGGGATAAACTAGGCTGAAGTGGTCTAAAGTGTGCTGGGCTGGTCTGAAGTGGGCTGAAGTGTGCTCAAAAGGGCTATGGTGTGCTGGATGGTCTGAATTGGGCTAAACGCTGCAGAACTGTGCTAAATTGGTTGGGACAGGTCTGAACTGGGCTGGGCTGAGCTAAGTTGGTCTGGCCAGGGCAAAACTGGTCTGAAGTGGGCTAAAGTGGGCTGGGCTGGGCTAAAGTGGAACGGACCTTGCTAAAGCTGGCTGCGCTGGGCTGAAGTGGGCTGAAGGGGCTGGGGTGAGCTGGAATGGGCTGGACAGGGCTAATGTGGCCTGGACTGAAGTGGGGTAAAGTGTCTGAAGTGAGATAAGCTGGGCTGGACTGGTGTGCACTGGGCTAAACTGGGCTGTGCTGGGCTAAAGTGGTCTGGAGAGGTCTGAAGTGGGCCAAAATGTGCTGGAGTGGGCTAAACTGTTCTTGGGTGGGCTTAATTGCACTGGACTGAGCTAAAGTGGGCTGGACTGGTCTGAATTGGGTCAAAGTAGTGCCAAGCCATGCTGTGTAGCAAACGAGCCGTTTTGCCTGTAGCAAGCGAGGGTGGGCTGAGCTCTGCTGGGCTGGACAAGGCTAAACTGTGCTGAAATGGGCTAAACTGGGCTGGACTGGTCTGAAGTGGGCCAAAGTGGTCTAAACTCTCCTGAAGTGGGCCAAACTGGGCTGAACGGTGCTGGAGTGGCTGAAGTGGGCTGAAGGGGGCTTCACTGGGTTAGACAGATCTGAGCTTGTCTGAAAGTGACTGGACTGGGCCGAATTGGAGTAAATTTTGCTGGGCTGGGCTGAACTGGGCTGAACTGAGGTAAACTGGCTTGAAGTGGCTGATCATGTCTTGGCTGGGCTGTGCTAAACCAGGCTGAACTGTGCTAAAGTGGGCCTAATTGGGCTCAGCTTGTCTGCGCTGAGCTGCAGTGGGCTGGGCTGTAAAGTGGGCTGAACTGGGTTAAATTGGGCAGGGATAAGATGGATTGGGCTAAACTGGGCTGGACTGAGCTGGCCTAAAGGACGCTACGTTGGTCTGGGAAGGGCTAAAGTGGGCTAAACTGTAGTGGGCTGGGCTGCGTTGGGCTAAAGTGGGCTGGACTGGTCTGAATTGGGCTTAACTGTGACAAAGTGTTCCGGATAGATGTGAATTGGGATAAACTAGGCTGAAGTGGTCTAAAGTGTGCTGGGCTGGTCTGAAGTGGGCTGAAGTGTGCTCAAAAGGGCTATGGTGTGCTGGATGGTCTGAATTGGGCTAAACGCTGCAGAACTGTGCTAAATTGGTTGGGACAGGTCTGAACTGGGCTGGGCTGAGCTAAGTTGGTCTGGCCAGGGCAAAACTGGTCTGAAGTGGGCTAAAGTGGGCTGGGCTGGGCTAAAGTGGAACGGACCTTGCTAAAGCTGGCTGCGCTGGGCTGAAGTGGGCTGAAGGGGCTGGGGTGAGCTGGAATGGGCTGGACAGGGCTAATGTGGCCTGGACTGAAGTGGGGTAAAGTGTCTGAAGTGAGATAAGCTGGGCTGGACTGGTGTGCACTGGGCTAAACTGGGCTGTGCTGGGCTAAAGTGGTCTGGAGAGGTCTGAAGTGGGCCAAAATGTGCTGGAGTGGGCTAAACTGTCCTTGGGTGGGCTTAATTGCACTGGACTGAGCTAAAGTGGGCTGGACTGGTCTGAATTGGGTCAAAGTAGTGCCAAGCCATGCTGTGTAGCAAACGAGCTGTTTTGCCTGTAGCAAGCGAGGGTGGGCTGAGCTCTGCTGGGCTGGACAAGGCTAAAGTGTGCTGAAGTGGGCTAAACTGGGCTGGACTGGTCTGAAGTGGGCCAAAGTGGTCTAAACTCTCCTGAAGTGGGCCAAACTGGGCTGAACGGTGCTGGAGTGTCTGAAGTGGGCTGAAGGGGGCTTCACTGGGTTAGACAGATCTGAGCTTGTCTGAAAGTGACTGGACTGGGCCGAATTGGAGTAAATTTTGCTGGGCTGGGCTGAACTGGGCTGAACTGAGGTAAAGTGGCTTGAAGTGGCTGATCATGTCTTGGCTGGGCTGTGCTAAACCAGGCTGAACTGTGCTAAAGTGGGCCTAATTGGGCTCAGCTTGTCTGCGCTGAGCTGCAGTGGGCTGGGCTGTAAAGTGGGCTGAACTGGGTTAAATTGGGCAGGGATAAGATGGATTGGGCTAAACTGGGCTGGACTGAGCTGGCCTAAAGGACGCTATGTTGGTCTGGGAAGGGCTAAAGTGGGCTAAACTGTAGTGGGCTGGGCTGCGTTGGGCTAAAGTGGGCTGGACTGGTCTGAATTGGGCTTAACTGTGACAAAGTGTTCTGGATAGATGTGAATTGGGATAAACTAGGCTGAAGTGGTCTAAAGTGTGCTGGGCTGGTCTGAAGTGGGCTGAAGTGTGCTCAAAAGGGCTATGGTGTGCTGGATGGTCTGAATTGGGCTAAACGCTGCAGAACTGTACTAAATTGGTTGGGACAGGTCTGAACTGGGCTGGGCTGAGCTAAGTTGGTCTGGCCAGGGCAAAACTGGTCTGAAGTGGGCTAAAGTGGGCTGGGCTGGGCTAAAGTGGAACGGACCTTGCTAAAGCTGGCTGCGCTGGGCTGAAGTGGGCTGAAGGGGCTGGGGTGAGCTGGAATGGGCTGGACAGGGCTAATGTGGCCTGGACTGAAGTGGGGTAAAGTGTCTGAAGTGAGATAAGCTGGGCTGGACGGGTGTGCACTGGGCTAAACTGGGCTGTGCTGGGCTAAAGTGGTCTGGAGAGGTCTGAAGTGGGCCAAAATGTGCTGGAGTGGGCTAAACTGTTCTTGGGTGGGCTTAATTGCACTGGAGTGAGCTAAAGTGGGCTGGACTGGTCTGAATTGGGTCAAAGTAGTGCCAAGCCATGCTGTGTAGCAAACGAGCCGTTTTGCCTGTAGCAAGCGAGGGTGGGCTGAGCTCTGCTGGGCTGGACAAGGCTAAACTGTGCTGAAATGGGCTAAACTGGGCTGGACTGGTCTGAAGTGGGCCAAAGTGGTCTAAACTCTCCTGAAGTGGGCCAAACTGGGCTGAACGGTGCTGGAGTGGCTGAAGTGGGCTGAAGGGGGCTTCACTGGGTTAGACAGATCTGAGCTTGTCTGAAAGTGACTGGACTGGGCCGAATTGGAGTAAATTTTGCTGGGCTGGGCTGAACTGGGCTGAACTGAGGTAAACTGGCTTGAAGTGGCTGATCATGTCTTGGCTGGGCTGTGCTAAACCAGGCTGAACTGTGCTAAAGTGGGCCTAATTGGGCTCAGCTTGTCTGCGCTGAGCTGCAGTGGGCTGGGCTGTAAAGTGGGCTGAACTGGGTTAAATTGGGCAGGGATAAGATGGATTGGGCTAAACTGGGCTGGACTGAGCTGGCCTAAAGGACGCTACGTTGGTCTGGGAAGGGCTAAAGTGGGCTAAACTGTAGTGGGCTGGGCTGCGTTGGGCTAAAGTGGGCTGGACTGGTCTGAATTGGGCTTAACTGTGACAAAGTGTTCTGGATAGATGTGAATTGGGATAAACTAGGCTGAAGTGGTCTAAAGTGTGCTGGGCTGGTCTGAAGTGGGCTGAAGTGTGCTCAAAAGGGCTATGGTGTGCTGGATGGTCTGAATTGGGCTAAACGCTGCAGAACTGTGCTAAATTGGTTGGGACAGGTCTGAACTGGGCTGGGCTGAGCTAAGTTGGTCTGGCCAGGGCAAAACTGGTCTGAAGTGGGCTAAAGTGGGCTGGGCTGGGCTAAAGTGGAACGGACCTTGCTAAAGCTGGCTGCGCTGGGCTGAAGTGGGCTGAAGGGGCTGGGGTGAGCTGGAATGGGCTGGACAGGGCTAATGTGGCCTGGACTGAAGTGGGGTAAAGTGTCTGAAGTGAGATAAGCTGGGCTGGACTGGTGTGCACTGGGCTAAACTGGGCTGTGCTGGGCTAAAGTGGTCTGGAGAGGTCTGAAGTGGGCCAAAATGTGCTGGAGTGGGCTAAACTGTTCTTGGGTGGGCTTAATTGCACTGGACTGAGCTAAAGTGGGCTGGACTGGTCTGAATTGGGTCAAAGTAGTGCCAAGCCATGCTGTGTAGCAAACGAGCCGTTTTGCCTGTAGCAAGCGAGGGTGGGCTGAGCTCTGCTGGGCTGGACAAGGCTAAACTGTGCTGAAATGGGCTAAACTGGGCTGGACTGGTCTGAAGTGGGCCAAAGTGGTCTAAACTCTCCTGAAGTGGGCCAAACTGGGCTGAACGGTGCTGGAGTGGCTGAAGTGGGCTGAAGGGGGCTTCACTGGGTTAGACAGATCTGAGCTTGTCTGAAAGTGACTGGACTGGGCCGAATTGGAGTAAATTTTGCTGGGCTGGGCTGAACTGGGCTGAACTGAGGTAAACTGGCTTGAAGTGGCTGATCATGTCTTGGCTGGGCTGTGCTAAACCAGGCTGAACTGTGCTAAAGTGGGCCTAATTGGGCTCAGCTTGTCTGCGCTGAGCTGCAGTGGGCTGGGCTGTAAAGTGGGCTGAACTGGGTTAAATTGGGCAGGGATAAGATGGATTGGGCTAAACTGGGCTGGACTGAGCTGGCCTAAAGGACGCTACGTTGGTCTGGGAAGGGCTAAAGTGGGCTAAACTGTAGTGGGCTGGGCTGCGTTGGGCTAAAGTGGGCTGGACTGGTCTGAATTGGGCTTAACTGTGACAAAGTGTTCCGGATAGATGTGAATTGGGATAAACTAGGCTGAAGTGGTCTAAAGTGTGCTGGGCTGGTCTGAAGTGGGCTGAAGTGTGCTCAAAAGGGCTATGGTGTGCTGGATGGTCTGAATTGGGCTAAACGCTGCAGAACTGTGCTAAATTGGTTGGGACAGGTCTGAACTGGGCTGGGCTGAGCTAAGTTGGTCTGGCCAGGGCAAAACTGGTCTGAAGTGGGCTAAAGTGGGCTGGGCTGGGCTAAAGTGGAACGGACCTTGCTAAAGCTGGCTGCGCTGGGCTGAAGTGGGCTGAAGGGGCTGGGGTGAGCTGGAATGGGCTGGACAGGGCTAATGTGGCCTGGACTGAAGTGGGGTAAAGTGTCTGAAGTGAGATAAGCTGGGCTGGACTGGTGTGCACTGGGCTAAACTGGGCTGTGCTGGGCTAAAGTGGTCTGGAGAGGTCTGAAGTGGGCCAAAATGTGCTGGAGTGGGCTAAACTGTCCTTGGGTGGGCTTAATTGCACTGGACTGAGCTAAAGTGGGCTGGACTGGTCTGAATTGGGTCAAAGTAGTGCCAAGCCATGCTGTGTAGCAAACGAGCTGTTTTGCCTGTAGCAAGCGAGGGTGGGCTGAGCTCTGCTGGGCTGGACAAGGCTAAAGTGTGCTGAAGTGGGCTAAACTGGGCTGGACTGGTCTGAAGTGGGCCAAAGTGGTCTAAACTCTCCTGAAGTGGGCCAAACTGGGCTGAACGGTGCTGGAGTGGCTGAAGTGGGCTGAAGGGGGCTTCACTGGGTTAGACAGATCTGAGCTTGTCTGAAAGTGACTGGACTGGGCCGAATTGGAGTAAATTTTGCTGGGCTGGGCTGAACTGGGCTGAACTGAGGTAAAGTGGCTTGAAGTGGCTGATCATGTCTTGGCTGGGCTGTGCTAAACCAGGCTGAACTGTGCTAAAGTGGGCCTAATTGGGCTCAGCTTGTCTGCGCTGAGCTGCAGTGGGCTGGGCTGTAAAGTGGGCTGAACTGGGTTAAATTGGGCAGGGATAAGATGGATTGGGCTAAACTGGGCTGGACTGAGCTGGCCTAAAGGACGCTATGTTGGTCTGGGAAGGGCTAAAGTGGGCTAAACTGTAGTGGGCTGGGCTGCGTTGGGCTAAAGTGGGCTGGACTGGTCTGAATTGGGCTTAACTGTGACAAAGTGTTCTGGATAGATGTGAATTGGGATAAACTAGGCTGAAGTGGTCTAAAGTGTGCTGGGCTGGTCTGAAGTGGGCTGAAGTGTGCTCAAAAGGGCTATGGTGTGCTGGATGGTCTGAATTGGGCTAAACGCTGCAGAACTGTACTAAATTGGTTGGGACAGGTCTGAACTGGGCTGGGCTGAGCTAAGTTGGTCTGGCCAGGGCAAAACTGGTCTGAAGTGGGCTAAAGTGGGCTGGGCTGGGCTAAAGTGGAACGGACCTTGCTAAAGCTGGCTGCGCTGGGCTGAAGTGGGCTGAAGGGGCTGGGGTGAGCTGGAATGGGCTGGACAGGGCTAATGTGGCCTGGACTGAAGTGGGGTAAAGTGTCTGAAGTGAGATAAGCTGGGCTGGACGGGTGTGCACTGGGCTAAACTGGGCTGTGCTGGGCTAAAGTGGTCTGGAGAGGTCTGAAGTGGGCCAAAATGTGCTGGAGTGGGCTAAACTGTTCTTGGGTGGGCTTAATTGCACTGGAGTGAGCTAAAGTGGGCTGGACTGGTCTGAATTGGGTCAAAGTAGTGCCAAGCCATGCTGTGTAGCAAACGAGCCGTTTTGCCTGTAGCAAGCGAGGGTGGGCTGAGCTCTGCTGGGCTGGACAAGGCTAAACTGTGCTGAAATGGGCTAAACTGGGCTGGACTGGTCTGAAGTGGGCCAAAGTGGTCTAAACTCTCCTGAAGTGGGCCAAACTGGGCTGAACGGTGCTGGAGTGGCTGAAGTGGGCTGAAGGGGGCTTCACTGGGTTAGACAGATCTGAGCTTGTCTGAAAGTGACTGGACTGGGCCGAATTGGAGTAAATTTTGCTGGGCTGGGCTGAACTGGGCTGAACTGAGGTAAACTGGCTTGAAGTGGCTGATCATGTCTTGGCTGGGCTGTGCTAAACCAGGCTGAACTGTGCTAAAGTGGGCCTAATTGGGCTCAGCTTGTCTGCGCTGAGCTGCAGTGGGCTGGGCTGTAAAGTGGGCTGAACTGGGTTAAATTGGGCAGGGATAAGATGGATTGGGCTAAACTGGGCTGGACTGAGCTGGCCTAAAGGACGCTACGTTGGTCTGGGAAGGGCTAAAGTGGGCTAAACTGTAGTGGGCTGGGCTGCGTTGGGCTAAAGTGGGCTGGACTGGTCTGAATTGGGCTTAACTGTGACAAAGTGTTCTGGATAGATGTGAATTGGGATAAACTAGGCTGAAGTGGTCTAAAGTGTGCTGGGCTGGTCTGAAGTGGGCTGAAGTGTGCTCAAAAGGGCTATGGTGTGCTGGATGGTCTGAATTGGGCTAAACGCTGCAGAACTGTGCTAAATTGGTTGGGACAGGTCTGAACTGGGCTGGGCTGAGCTAAGTTGGTCTGGCCAGGGCAAAACTGGTCTGAAGTGGGCTAAAGTGGGCTGGGCTGGGCTAAAGTGGAACGGACCTTGCTAAAGCTGGCTGCGCTGGGCTGAAGTGGGCTGAAGGGGCTGGGGTGAGCTGGAATGGGCTGGACAGGGCTAATGTGGCCTGGACTGAAGTGGGGTAAAGTGTCTGAAGTGAGATAAGCTGGGCTGGACTGGTGTGCACTGGGCTAAACTGGGCTGTGCTGGGCTAAAGTGGTCTGGAGAGGTCTGAAGTGGGCCAAAATGTGCTGGAGTGGGCTAAACTGTTCTTGGGTGGGCTTAATTGCACTGGACTGAGCTAAAGTGGGCTGGACTGGTCTGAATTGGGCCAAAGTAGTGCCAAGCCATGCTGTGTAGCAAACGAGCCGTTTTGCCTGTAGCAAGCGAGGGTGGGCTGGGCTCTGCTGGGCTGGACAAGGCTAAAGTGTGCTGAAGTGGGCTAAACTGGGCTGGACTGGTCTGAAGTGGGCCAAAGTGGTCTAAACTCTCCTGAAGTGGGCCAAACTGGGCTGAACGGTGCTGGACTGGCTGAAGTGGGCTGAAGGGGGCTTCACTGGGTTAGACAGATCTGAGCTTGTCTGAAAGTGACTGGACTGGGCCGAATTGGAGTAAATTTTGCTGGGCTGGGCTGAACTGGGCTGAACTGAGGTAAACTGGCTTGAAGTGGCTGATCATGTCTTGGCTGGGCTGTGCTAAACCAGGCTGAACTGTGCTAAAGTGGGCCTAATTGGGCTCAGCTTGTCTGCGCTGAGCTGCAGTGGGCTGGGCTGTAAAGTGGGCTGAACTGGGTTAAATTGGGCAGGGATAAGATGGATTGGGCTAAACTGGGCTGGACTGAGCTGGCCTAAAGTACGCTACGTTGGTCTGGGAAGGGCTAAAGTGGGCTAAACTGTAGTGGGCTGGGCTGCGTTGGGCTAAAGTGGGCTGGACTGGTCTGAATTGGGCTTAACTGTGACAAAGTGTTCTGGATAGATGTGAATTGGGATAAACTAGGCTGAAGTGGTCTAAAGTGTGCTGGGCTGGTCTGAAGTGGGCTGAAGTGTGCTCAAAAGGGCTATGGTGTGCTGGATGGTCTGAATTGGGCTAAACGCTGCAGAACTGTACTAAATTGGTTGGGACAGGTCTGAACTGGGCTGGGCTGAGCTAAGTTGGTCTGGCCAGGGCAAAACTGGTCTGAAGTGGGCTAAAGTGGGCTGGGCTGGGCTAAAGTGGAACGGACCTTGCTAAAGCTGGCTGCGCTGGGCTGAAGTGGGCTGAAGGGGCTGGGGTGAGCTGGAATGGGCTGGACAGGGCTAATGTGGCCTGGACTGAAGTGGGGTAAAGTGTCTGAAGTGAGATAAGCTGGGCTGGACTGGTGTGCACTGGGCTAAACTGGGCTGTGCTGGGCTAAAGTGGTCTGGAGAGGTCTGAAGTGGGCCAAAATGTGCTGGAGTGGGCTAAACTGTCCTTGGGTGGGCTTAATTGCACTGGACTGAGCTAAAGTGGGCTGGACTGGTCTGAATTGGGTCAAAGTAGTGCCAAGCCATGCTGTGTAGCAAACGAGCCGTTTTGCCTGTAGCAAGCGAGGGTGGGCTGAGCTCTGCTGGGCTGGACAAGGCTAAAGTGTGCTGAAGTGGGCTAAACTGGGCTGGACTGGTCTGAAGTGGGCCAAAGTGGTCTAAACTCTCCTGAAGTGGGCCAAACTGGGCTGAACGGTGCTGGAGTGGCTGAAGTGGGCTGAAGGGGGCTTCACTGGGTTAGACAGATCTGAGCTTGTCTGAAAGTGACTGGACTGGGCCGAATTGGAGTAAATTTTGCTGGGCTGGGCTGAACTGGGCTGAACTGAGGTAAAGTGGCTTGAAGTGGCTGATCATGTCTTGGCTGGGCTGGGCTAAACCAGGCTGAACTGTGCTAAAGTGGGCCTAATTGGGCTCAGCTTGTCTGCGCTGAGCTGCAGTGGGCTGGGCTGTAAAGTGGGCTGAACTGGGTTAAATTGGGCAGGGATAAGATGGATTGGGCTAAACTGGGCTGGACTGAGCTGGCCTAAAGTACGCTACGTTGGTCTGGGAAGGGCTAAAGTGGGCTAAACTGTAGTGGGCTGGGCTGCGTTGGGCTAAAGTGGGCTGGACTGGTCTGAATTGGGCTTAACTGTGACAAAGTGTTCCGGATAGATGTGAATTGGGATAAACTAGGCTGAAGTGGTCTAAAGTGTGCTGGGCTGGTCTGAAGTGGGCTGAAGTGTGCTCAAAAGGGCTATGGTGTGCTGGATGGTCTGAATTGGGCTAAACGCTGCAGAACTGTGCTAAATTGGTTGGGACAGGTCTGAACTGGGCTGGGCTGAGCTAAGTTGGTCTGGCCAGGGCAAAACTGGTCTGAAGTGGGCTAAAGTGGGCTGGGCTGGGCTAAAGTGGAACGGACCTTGCTAAAGCTGGCTGCGCTGGGCTGAAGTGGGCTGAAGGGGCTGGGGTGAGCTGGAATGGGCTGGACAGGGCTAATGTGGCCTGGACTGAAGTGGGGTAAAGTGTCTGAAGTGAGATAAGCTGGGCTGGACTGGTGTGCACTGGGCTAAACTGGGCTGTGCTGGGCTAAAGTGGTCTGGAGAGGTCTGAAGTGGGCCAAAATGTGCTGGAGTGGGCTAAACTGTCCTTGGGTGGGCTTAATTGCACTGGACTGAGCTAAAGTGGGCTGGACTGGTCTGAATTGGGCCAAAGTAGTGCCAAGCCATGCTGTGTAGCAAACGAGCCGTTTTGCCTGTAGCAAGCGAGGGTGGGCTGAGCTCTGCTGGGCTGGACAAGGCTAAAGTGTGCTGAAGTGGGCTAAACTGGGCTGGACTGGTCTGAAGTGGGCCAAAGTGGTCTAAACTCTCCTGAAGTGGGCCAAACTGGGCTGAACGGTGCTGGAGTGGCTGAAGTGGGCTGAAGGGGGCTTCACTGGGTTAGACAGATCTGAGCTTGTCTGAAAGTGACTGGACTGGGCCGAATTGGAGTAAATTTTGCTGGGCTGGGCTGAACTGGGCTGAACTGAGGTAAAGTGGCTTGAAGTGGCTGATCATGTCTTGGCTGGGCTGTGCTAAACCAGGCTGAACTGTGCTAAAGTGGGCCTAATTGGGCTCAGCTTGTCTGCGCTGAGCTGCAGTGGGCTGGGCTGTAAAGTGGGCTGAACTGGGTTAAATTGGGCAGGGATAAGATGGATTGGGCTAAACTGGGCTGGACTGAGCTGGCCTAAAGGACGCTATGTTGGTCTGGGAAGGGCTAAAGTGGGCTAAACTGTAGTGGGCTGGGCTGCGTTGGGCTAAAGTGGGCTGGACTGGTCTGAATTGGGCTTAACTGTGACAAAGTGTTCTGGATAGATGTGAATTGGGATAAACTAGGCTGAAGTGGTCTAAAGTGTGCTGGGCTGGTCTGAAGTGGGCTGAAGTGTGCTCAAAAGGGCTATGGTGTGCTGGATGGTCTGAATTGGGCTAAACGCTGCAGAACTGTACTAAATTGGTTGGGACAGGTCTGAACTGGGCTGGGCTGAGCTAAGTTGGTCTGGCCAGGGCAAAACTGGTCTGAAGTGGGCTAAAGTGGGCTGGGCTGGGCTAAAGTGGAACGGACCTTGCTAAAGCTGGCTGCGCTGGGCTGAAGTGGGCTGAAGGGGCTGGGGTGAGCTGGAATGGGCTGGACAGGGCTAATGTGGCCTGGACTGAAGTGGGGTAAAGTGTCTGAAGTGAGATAAGCTGGGCTGGACGGGTGTGCACTGGGCTAAACTGGGCTGTGCTGGGCTAAAGTGGTCTGGAGAGGTCTGAAGTGGGCCAAAATGTGCTGGAGTGGGCTAAACTGTTCTTGGGTGGGCTTAATTGCACTGGAGTGAGCTAAAGTGGGCTGGACTGGTCTGAATTGGGTCAAAGTAGTGCCAAGCCATGCTGTGTAGCAAACGAGCCGTTTTGCCTGTAGCAAGCGAGGGTGGGCTGAGCTCTGCTGGGCTGGACAAGGCTAAACTGTGCTGAAATGGGCTAAACTGGGCTGGACTGGTCTGAAGTTGGCCAAAGTGGTCTAAACTCTCCTGAAGTGGGCCAAACTGGGCTGAACGGTGCTGGAGTGGCTGAAGTGGGCTGAAGGGGGCTTCACTGGGTTAGACAGATCTGAGCTTGTCTGAAAGTGACTGGACTGGGCCGAATTGGAGTAAATTTTGCTGGGCTGGGCTGAACTGGGCTGAACTGAGGTAAACTGGCTTGAAGTGGCTGATCATGTCTTGGCTGGGCTGTGCTAAACCAGGCTGAACTGTGCTAAAGTGGGCCTAATTGGGCTCAGCTTGTCTGCGCTGAGCTGCAGTGGGCTGGGCTGTAAAGTGGGCTGAACTGGGTTAAATTGGGCAGGGATAAGATGGATTGGGCTAAACTGGGCTGGACTGAGCTGGCCTAAAGGACGCTACGTTGGTCTGGGAAGGGCTAAAGTGGGCTAAACTGTAGTGGGCTGGGCTGCGTTGGGCTAAAGTGGGCTGGACTGGTCTGAATTGGGCTTAACTGTGACAAAGTGTTCTGGATAGATGTGAATTGGGATAAACTAGGCTGAAGTGGTCTAAAGTGTGCTGGGCTGGTCTGAAGTGGGCTGAAGTGTGCTCAAAAGGGCTATGGTGTGCTGGATGGTCTGAATTGGGCTAAACGCTGCAGAACTGTGCTAAATTGGTTGGGACAGGTCTGAACTGGGCTGGGCTGAGCTAAGTTGGTCTGGCCAGGGCAAAACTGGTCTGAAGTGGGCTAAAGTGGGCTGGGCTGGGCTAAAGTGGAACGGACCTTGCTAAAGCTGGCTGCGCTGGGCTGAAGTGGGCTGAAGGGGCTGGGGTGAGCTGGAATGGGCTGGACAGGGCTAATGTGGCCTGGACTGAAGTGGGGTAAAGTGTCTGAAGTGAGATAAGCTGGGCTGGACTGGTGTGCACTGGGCTAAACTGGGCTGTGCTGGGCTAAAGTGGTCTGGAGAGGTCTGAAGTGGGCCAAAATGTGCTGGAGTGGGCTAAACTGTTCTTGGGTGGGCTTAATTGCACTGGACTGAGCTAAAGTGGGCTGGACTGGTCTGAATTGGGCCAAAGTAGTGCCAAGCCATGCTGTGTAGCAAACGAGCCGTTTTGCCTGTAGCAAGCGAGGGTGGGCTGGGCTCTGCTGGGCTGGACAAGGCTAAAGTGTGCTGAAGTGGGCTAAACTGGGCTGGACTGGTCTGAAGTGGGCCAAAGTGGTCTAAACTCTCCTGAAGTGGGCCAAACTGGGCTGAACGGTGCTGGACTGGCTGAAGTGGGCTGAAGGGGGCTTCACTGGGTTAGACAGATCTGAGCTTGTCTGAAAGTGACTGGACTGGGCCGAATTGGAGTAAATTTTGCTGGGCTGGGCTGAACTGGGCTGAACTGAGGTAAACTGGCTTGAAGTGGCTGATCATGTCTTGGGCTGGGCTGTGCTAAACCAGGCTGAACTGTGCTAAAGTGGGCCTAATTGGGCTCAGCTTGTCTGCGCTGAGCTGCAGTGGGCTGGGCTGTAAAGTGGGCTGAACTGGGTTAAATTGGGCAGGGATAAGATGGATTGGGCTAAACTGGGCTGGACTGAGCTGGCCTAAAGTACGCTACGTTGGTCTGGGAAGGGCTAAAGTGGGCTAAACTGTAGTGGGCTGGGCTGCGTTGGGCTAAAGTGGGCTGGACTGGTCTGAATTGGGCTTAACTGTGACAAAGTGTTCTGGATAGATGTGAATTGGGATAAACTAGGCTGAAGTGGTCTAAAGTGTGCTGGGCTGGTCTGAAGTGGGCTGAAGTGTGCTCAAAAGGGCTATGGTGTGCTGGATGGTCTGAATTGGGCTAAACGCTGCAGAACTGTACTAAATTGGTTGGGACAGGTCTGAACTGGGCTGGGCTGAGCTAAGTTGGTCTGGCCAGGGCAAAACTGGTCTGAAGTGGGCTAAAGTGGGCTGGGCTGGGCTAAAGTGGAACGGACCTTGCTAAAGCTGGCTGCGCTGGGCTGAAGTGGGCTGAAGGGGCTGGGGTGAGCTGGAATGGGCTGGACAGGGCTAATGTGGCCTGGACTGAAGTGGGGTAAAGTGTCTGAAGTGAGATAAGCTGGGCTGGACTGGTGTGCACTGGGCTAAACTGGGCTGTGCTGGGCTAAAGTGGTCTGGAGAGGTCTGAAGTGGGCCAAAATGTGCTGGAGTGGGCTAAACTGTCCTTGGGTGGGCTTAATTGCACTGGACTGAGCTAAAGTGGGCTGGACTGGTCTGAATTGGGTCAAAGTAGTGCCAAGCCATGCTGTGTAGCAAACGAGCCGTTTTGCCTGTAGCAAGCGAGGGTGGGCTGAGCTCTGCTGGGCTGGACAAGGCTAAAGTGTGCTGAAGTGGGCTAAACTGGGCTGGACTGGTCTGAAGTGGGCCAAAGTGGTCTAAACTCTCCTGAAGTGGGCCAAACTGGGCTGAACGGTGCTGGAGTGGCTGAAGTGGGCTGAAGGGGGCTTCACTGGGTTAGACAGATCTGAGCTTGTCTGAAAGTGACTGGACTGGGCCGAATTGGAGTAAATTTTGCTGGGCTGGGCTGAACTGGGCTGAACTGAGGTAAAGTGGCTTGAAGTGGCTGATCATGTCTTGGCTGGGCTGGGCTAAACCAGGCTGAACTGTGCTAAAGTGGGCCTAATTGGGCTCAGCTTGTCTGCGCTGAGCTGCAGTGGGCTGGGCTGTAAAGTGGGCTGAACTGGGTTAAATTGGGCAGGGATAAGATGGATTGGGCTAAACTGGGCTGGACTGAGCTGGCCTAAAGTACGCTACGTTGGTCTGGGAAGGGCTAAAGTGGGCTAAACTGTAGTGGGCTGGGCTGCGTTTGGGCTAAAGTGGGCTGGACTGGTCTGAATTGGGCTTAACTGTGACAAAGTGTTCCGGATAGATGTGAATTGGGATAAACTAGGCTGAAGTGGTCTAAAGTGTGCTGGGCTGGTCTGAAGTGGGCTGAAGTGTGCTCAAAAGGGCTATGGTGTGCTGGATGGTCTGAATTGGGCTAAACGCTGCAGAACTGTGCTAAATTGGTTGGGACAGGTCTGAACTGGGCTGGGCTGAGCTAAGTTGGTCTGGCCAGGGCAAAACTGGTCTGAAGTGGGCTAAAGTGGGCTGGGCTGGGCTAAAGTGGAACGGACCTTGCTAAAGCTGGCTGCGCTGGGCTGAAGTGGGCTGAAGGGGCTGGGGTGAGCTGGAATGGGCTGGACAGGGCTAATGTGGCCTGGACTGAAGTGGGGTAAAGTGTCTGAAGTGAGATAAGCTGGGCTGGACTGGTGTGCACTGGGCTAAACTGGGCTGTGCTGGGCTAAAGTGGTCTGGAGAGGTCTGAAGTGGGCCAAAATGTGCTGGAGTGGGCTAAACTGTCCTTGGGTGGGCTTAATTGCACTGGACTGAGCTAAAGTGGGCTGGACTGGTCTGAATTGGGCCAAAGTAGTGCCAAGCCATGCTGTGTAGCAAACGAGCCGTTTTGCCTGTAGCAAGCGAGGGTGGGCTGAGCTCTGCTGGGCTGGACAAGGCTAAACTGTGCTGAAGTGGGCTAAACTGGGCTGGACTGGTCTGAAGTGGGCCAAAGTGGTCTAAACTCTCCTGAAGTGGGCCAAACTGGGCTGAACGGTGCTGGACTGGCTGAAGTGGGCTGAAGGGGGCTTCACTGGGTTAGACAGATCTGAGCTTGTCTGAAAGTGACTGGACTGGGCCGAATTGGAGTAAATTTTGCTGGGCTGGGCTGAACTGGGCTGAACTGAGGTAAAGTGGCTTGAAGTGGCTGATCATGTCTTGGCTGGGCTGTGCTAAACCAGGCTGAACTGTGCTAAAGTGGGCCTAATTGGGCTCAGCTTGTCTGCGCTGAGCTGCAGTGGGCTGGGCTGTAAAGTGGGCTGAACTGGGTTAAATTGGGCAGGGATAAGATGGATTGGGCTAAACTGGGCTGGACTGAGCTGGCCTAAAGGACGCTACGTTGGTCTGGGAAGGGCTAAAGTGGGCTAAACTGTAGTGGGCTGGGCTGCGTTGGGCTAAAGTGGGCTGGACTGGTCTGAATTGGGCTTAACTGTGACAAAGTGTTCCGGATAGATGTGAATTGGGATAAACTAGGCTGAAGTGGTCTAAAGTGTGCTGGGCTGGTCTGAAGTGGGCTGAAGTGTGCTCAAAAGGGCTATGGTGTGCTGGATGGTCTGAATTGGGCTAAACGCTGCAGAACTGTGCTAAATTGGTTGGGACAGGTCTGAACTGGGCTGGGCTGAGCTAAGTTGGTCTGGCCAGGGCAAAACTGGTCTGAAGTGGGCTAAAGTGGGCTGGGCTGGGCTAAAGTGGAACGGACCTTGCTAAAGCTGGCTGCGCTGGGCTGAAGTGGGCTGAAGGGGCTGGGGTGAGCTGGAATGGGCTGGACAGGGCTAATGTGGCCTGGACTGAAGTGGGGTAAAGTGTCTGAAGTGAGATAAGCTGGGCTGGACTGGTGTGCACTGGGCTAAACTGGGCTGTGCTGGGCTAAAGTGGTCTGGAGAGGTCTGAAGTGGGCCAAAATGTGCTGGAGTGGGCTAAACTGTTCTTGGGTGGGCTTAATTGCACTGGACTGAGCTAAAGTGGGCTGGACTGGTCTGAATTGGGCCAAAGTAGTGCCAAGCCATGCTGTGTAGCAAACGAGCCGTTTTGCCTGTAGCAAGCGAGGGTGGGCTGAGCTCTGCTGGGCTGGACAAGGCTAAACTGTGCTGAAGTGGGCTAAACTGGGCTGGACTGGTCTGAAGTGGGCCAAAGTGGTCTAAACTCTCCTGAAGTGGGCCAAACTGGGCTGAACGGTGCTGGACTGGCTGAAGTGGGCTGAAGGGGGCTTCACTGGGTTAGACAGATCTGAGCTTGTCTGAAAGTGACTGGACTGGGCCGAATTGGAGTAAATTTTGCTGGGCTGGGCTGAACTGGGCTGAACTGAGGTAAAGTAGCTTGAAGTGGCTGATCATGTCTTGGCTGGGCTGTGCTAAACCAGGCTGAACTGTGCTAAAGTGGGCCTAATTGGGCTCAGCTTGTCTGCGCTGAGCTGCAGTGGGCTGGGCTGTAAAGTGGGCTGAACTGGGTTAAATTGGGCAGGGATAAGATGGATTGGGCTAAACTGGGCTGGACTGAGCTGGCCTAAAGGACGCTACGTTGGTCTGGGAAGGGCTAAAGTGGGCTAAACTGTAGTGGGCTGGGCTGCGTTGGGCTAAAGTGGGCTGGACTGGTCTGAATTGGGCTTAACTGTGACAAAGTGTTCTGGATAGATGTGAATTGGGATAAACTAGGCTGAAGTGGTCTAAAGTGTGCTGGGCTGGTCTGAAGTGGGCTGAAGTGTGCTCAAAAGGGCTATGGTGTGCTGGATGGTCTGAATTGGGCTAAACGCTGCAGAACTGTGCTAAATTGGTTGGGACAGGTCTGAACTGGGCTGGGCTGAGCTAAGTTGGTCTGGCCAGGGCAAAACTGGTCTGAAGTGGGCTAAAGTGGGCTGGGCTGGGCTAAAGTGGAACGGGCCTTGCTAAAGCTGGCTGCGCTGGGCTGAAGTGGGCTGAAGGGGCTGGGGTGAGCTGGAATGGGCTGGACAGGGCTAATGTGGCCTGGACTGAAGTGGGGTAAAGTGTCTGAAGTGAGATAAGCTGGGCTGGACTGGTGTGCACTGGGCTAAACTGGGCTGTGCTGGGCTAAAGTGGTCTGGAGAGGTCTGAAGTGGGCCAAAATGTGCTGGAGTGGGCTAAACTGTTCTTGGGTGGGCTTAATTGCACTGGTCTGAGCTAAAGTGGGCTGGACTGGTCTGAATTGGGTCAAAGTAGTGCCAAGCCATGCTGTGTAGCAAACGAGCCGTTTTGCCTGTAGCAAGCGAGGGTGGGCTGAGCTCTGCTGGGCTGGACAAGGCTAAACTGTGCTGAAGTGGGCTAAACTGGGCTGGACTGGTCTGAAGTGGGCCAAAGTGGTCTAAACTCTCCTGAAGTGGGCCAAACTGGGCTGAACGGTGCTGGAGTGGCTGAAGTGGGCTGAAGGGGGCTTCACTGGGTTAGACAGATCTGAGCTTGTCTGAAAGTGACTGGACTGGGCCGAATTGGAGTAAATTTTGCTGGGCTGGGCTGAACTGGGGTAAACTGGCTTGAAGTGGCTGATCATGTCTTGGCTGGGCTGGGCTGTGCTAAACCAGGCTGAACTGTGCTAAAGTGGGCCTAATTGGGCTCAGCTTGTCTGTGCTGAGCAGCAGTGGGCTGGGCTGTAAAGTGGGCTGAACTGGGTTAAATTGGGCAGGGATAAGATGGATTGGGCTAAACTGGGCTGGACTGAGCTGGCCTAAAGTACGCTACGTTGGTCTGGGAAGGGCTAAAGTGGGCTAAACTGTAGTGGGTTGGGCTGCGTTGGGCTAAAGTGGGCTGGACTGGTCTGAATTGGGCTTAACTGTGACAAAGTGTTCTGGATAGATGTGAATTGGGATAAACTAGGCTGAAGTGGTCTAAAGTGTGCTGGGCTGGTCTGAAGTGGGCTGAAGTGTGCTCAAAAGGGCTATGGTGTGCTGGATGGTCTGAATTGGGCTAAACGCTGCAGAACTGTGCTAAATTGGTTGGGACAGGTCTGAACTGGGCTGGGCTGAGCTAAGTTGGTCTGGCCAGGGCAAAACTGGTCTGAAGTGGGCTAAAGTGGGCTGGGCTGGGCTAAAGTGGAACGGACCTTGCTAAAGCTGGCTGCGCTGGGCTGAAGTGGGCTGAAGGGGCTGGGGTGAGCTGGAATGGGCTGGACAGGGCTAATGTGGCCTGGACTGAAGTGGGGTAAAGTGTCTGAAGTGAGATAAGCTGGGCTGGACTGGTGTGCACTGGGCTAAACTGGGCTGTGCTGGGCTAAAGTGGTCTGGAGAGGTCTGAAGTGGGCCAAAATGTGCTGGAGTGGGCTAAACTGTCCTTGGGTGGGCTTAATTGCACTGGACTGAGCTAAAGTGGGCTGGACTGGTCTGAATTGGGCCAAAGTAGTGCCAAGCCATGCTGTGTAGCAAACGAGCCGTTTTGCCTGTAGCAAGCGAGGGTGGGCTGAGCTCTGCTGGGCTGGACAAGGCTAAACTGTGCTGAAGTGGGCTAAACTGGGCTGGACTGGTCTGAAGTGGGCCAAAGTGGTCTAAACTCTCCTGAAGTGGGCCAAACTGGGCTGAACGGTGCTGGAGTGGCTGAAGTGGGCTGAAGGGGGCTTCACTGGGTTAGACAGATCTGAGCTTGTCTGAAAGTGACTGGACTGGGCCGAATTGGAGTAAATTTTGCTGGGCTGGGCTGAACTGGGCTGAACTGAGGTAAAGTGGCTTGAAGTGGCTGATCATGGCTGGGCTGGGCTGTGCTAAAGCAGGCTGAACTGTGCTAAAGTGGGCCTAATTGGGCTCAGCTTGTCTGCGCTGAGCTGCAGTGGGCTGGGCTGTAAAGTGGGCTGAACTGGGTTAAATTGGGCAGGGATAAGATGGATTGGGCTAAACTGGGCTGGACTGAGCTGGCCTAAAGTACGCTACGTTGGTCTGGGAAGGGCTAAAGTGGGCTAAACTGTAGTGGGCTGGGCTGCGTTGGGCTAAAGTGGGCTGGACTGGTCTGAATTGGGCTTAACTGTGACAAAGTGTTCTGGATAGATGTGAATTGGGATAAACTAGGCTGAAGTGGTCTAAAGTGTGCTGGGCTGGTCTGAAGTGGGCTGAAGTGTGCTCAAAAGGGCTATGGTGTGCTGGATGGTCTGAATTGGGCTAAACGCTGCAGAACTGTGCTAAATTGGTTGGGACAGGTCTGAACTGGGCTGGGCTGAGCTAAGTTGGTCTGGCCAGGGCAAAACTGGTCTGAAGTGGGCTAAAGTGGGCTGGGCTGGGCTAAAGTGGAACGGACCTTGCTAAAGCTGGCTGCGCTGGGCTGAAGTGGGCTGAAGGGGCTGGGGTGAGCTGGAATGGGCTGGACAGGGCTAATGTGGCCTGGACTGAAGTGGGGTAAAGTGTCTGAAGTGAGATAAGCTGGGCTGGACTGGTGTGCACTGGGCTAAACTGGGCTGTGCTGGGCTAAAGTGGTCTGGAGAGGTCTGAAGTGGGCCAAAATGTGCTGGAGTGGGCTAAACTGTTCTTGGGTGGGCTTAATTGCACTGGACTGAGCTAAAGTGGGCTGGACTGGTCTGAATTGGGTCAAAGTAGTGCCAAGCCATGCTGTGTAGCAAACGAGCCGTTTTGCCTGTAGCAAGCGAGGGTGGGCTGAGCTCTGCTGGGCTGGACAAGGCTAAAGTGTGCTGAAGTGGGCTAAACTGGGCTGGACTGGTCTGAAGTGGGCCAAAGTGGTCTAAACTCTCCTGAAGTGGGCCAAACTGGGCTGAACGGTGCTGGAGTGGCTGAAGTGGGCTGAAGGGGGCTTCACTGGGTTAGACAGATCTGAGCTTGTCTGAAAGTGACTGGACTGGGCCGAATTGGAGTAAATTTTGCTGGGCTGGGCTGAACTGGGCTGAACTGAGGTAAAGTGGCTTGAAGTGGCTGATCATGTCTTGGCTGGGCTGGGCTGTGCTAAACCAGGCTGAACTGTGCTAAAGTGGGCCTAATTGGGCTCAGCTTGTCTGCGCTGAGCTGCAGTGGGCTGGGCTGTAAAGTGGGCTGAACTGGGTTAAATTGGGCAGGGATAAGATGGATTGGGCTAAACTGGGCTGGACTGAGCTGGCCTAAAGGACGCTACGTTGGTCTGGGAAGGGCTAAAGTGGGCTAAACTGTAGTGGGCTGGGCTGCGTTGGGCTAAAGTGGGCTGGACTGGTCTGAATTGGGCTTAACTGTGACAAAGTGTTCTGGATAGATGTGAATTGGGATAAACTAGGCTGAAGTGGTCTAAAGTGTGCTGGGCTGGTCTGAAGTGGGCTGAAGTGTGCTCAAAAGGGCTATGGTGTGCTGGATGGTCTGAATTGGGCTAAACGCTGCAGAACTGTGCTAAATTGGTTGGGACAGGTCTGAACTGGGCTGGGCTGAGCTAAGTTGGTCTGGCCAGGGCAAAACTGGTCTGAAGTGGGCTAAAGTGGGCTGGGCTGGGCTAAAGTGGAACGGGCCTTGCTAAAGCTGGCTGCGCTGGGCTGAAGTGGGCTGAAGGGGCTGGGGTGAGCTGGAATGGGCTGGACAGGGCTAATGTGGCCTGGACTGAAGTGGGGTAAAGTGTCTGAAGTGAGATAAGCTGGGCTGGACTGGTGTGCACTGGGCTAAACTGGGCTGTGCTGGGCTAAAGTGGTCTGGAGAGGTCTGAAGTGGGCCAAAATGTGCTGGAGTGGGCTAAACTGTTCTTGGGTGGGCTTAATTGCACTGGACTGAGCTAAAGTGGGCTGGACTGGTCTGAATTGGGTCAAAGTAGTGCCAAGCCATGCTGTGTAGCAAACGAGCCGTTTTGCCTGTAGCAAGCGAGGGTGGGCTGAGCTCTGCTGGGCTGGACAAGGCTAAAGTGTGCTGAAGTGGGCTAAACTGGGCTGGACTGGTCTGAAGTGGGCCAAAGTGGTCTAAACTCTCCTGAAGTGGGCCAAACTGGGCTGAACGGTGCTGGAGTGGCTGAAGTGGGCTGAAGGGGGCTTCACTGGGTTAGACAGATCTGAGCTTGTCTGAAAGTGACTGGACTGGGCCGAATTGGAGTAAATTTTGCTGGGCTGGGCTGAACTGGGCTGAACTGAGGTAAACTGGCTTGAAGTGGCTGATCATGTCTTGGCTGGGCTGGGCTGTGCTAAACCAGGCTGAACTGTGCTAAAGTGGGCCTAATTGGGCTCAGCTTGTCTGCGCTGAGCTGCAGTGGGCTGGGCTGTAAAGTGGGCTGAACTGGGTTAAATTGGGCAGGGATAAGATGGATTGGGCTAAACTGGGCTGGACTGAGCTGGCCTAAAGGACGCTACGTTGGTCTGGGAAGGGCTAAAGTGGGCTAAACTGTAGTGGGCTGGGCTGCGTTGGGCTAAAGTGGGCTGGACTGGTCTGAATTGGGCTTAACTGTGACAAAGTGTTCCGGATAGATGTGAATTGGGATAAACTAGGCTGAAGTGGTCTAAAGTGTGCTGGGCTGGTCTGAAGTGGGCTGAAGTGTGCTCAAAAGGGCTATGGTGTGCTGGATGGTCTGAATTGGGCTAAACGCTGCAGAACTGTGCTAAATTGGTTGGGACAGGTCTGAACTGGGCTGGGCTGAGCTAAGTTGGTCTGGCCAGGGCAAAACTGGTCTGAAGTGGGCTAAAGTGGGCTGGGCTGGGCTAAAGTGGAACGGGCCTTGCTAAAGCTGGCTGCGCTGGGCTGAAGTGGGCTGAAGGGGCTGGGGTGAGCTGGAATGGGCTGGACAGGGCTAATGTGGCCTGGACTGAAGTGGGGTAAAGTGTCTGAAGTGAGATAAGCTGGGCTGGACTGGTGTGCACTGGGCTAAACTGGGCTGTGCTGGGCTAAAGTGGTCTGGAGAGGTCTGAAGTGGGCCAAAATGTGCTGGAGTGGGCTAAACTGTTCTTGGGTGGGCTTAATTGCACTGGACTGAGCTAAAGTGGGCTGGACTGGTCTGAATTGGGTCAAAGTAGTGCCAAGCCATGCTGTGTAGCAAACGAGCCGTTTTGCCTGTAGCAAGCGAGGGTGGCTGAGCTCTGCTGGGCTGGACAAGGCTAAACTGTGCTGAAGTGGGCTAAACTGGGCTGGACTGGTCTGAAGTGGGCCAAAGTGGTCTAAACTCTCCTGAAGTGGGCCAAACTGGGCTGAACGGTGCTGGAGTGGCTGAAGTGGGCTGAAGGGGGCTTTACTGGGTTAGACAGATCTGAGCTTGTCTGAAAGTGACTGGACTGGGCCGAATTGGAGTAAATTTTGCTGGGCTGGGCTGAACTGGGGTAAACTGGCTTGAAGTGGCTGATCATGTCTTGGCTGGGCTGGGCTGTGCTAAACCAGGCTGAACTGTGCTAAAGTGGGCCTAATTGGGCTCAGCTTGTCTGCGCTGAGCTGCAGTGGGCTGGGCTGTAAAGTGGGCTGAACTGGGTTAAATTGGGCAGGGATAAGATGGATTGGGCTAAACTGGGCTGGACTGAGCTGGCCTAAAGTACGCTACGTTGGTCTGGGAAGGGCTAAAGTGGGCTAAACTGTAGTGGGCTGGGCTGCGTTGGGCTAAAGTGGGCTGGACTGGTCTGAATTGGGCTTAACTGTGACAAAGTGTTCTGGATAGATGTGAATTGGGATAAACTAGGCTGAAGTGGTCTAAAGTGTGCTGGGCTGGTCTGAAGTGGGCTGAAGTGTGCTCAAAAGGGCTATGGTGTGCTGGATGGTCTGAATTGGGCTAAACGCTGCAGAACTGTGCTAAATTGGTTGGGACAGGTCTGAACTGGGCTGGGCTGAGCTAAGTTGGTCTGGCCAGGGCAAAACTGGTCTGAAGTGGGCTAAAGTGGGCTGGGCTGGGCTAAAGTGGAACGGACCTTGCTAAAGCTGGCTGCGCTGGGCTGAAGTGGGCTGAAGGGGCTGGGGTGAGCTGGAATGGGCTGGACAGGGCTAATGTGGCCTGGACTGAAGTGGGGTAAAGTGTCTGAAGTGAGATAAGCTGGGCTGGACTGGTGTGCACTGGGCTAAACTGGGCTGTGCTGGGCTAAAGTGGTCTGGAGAGGTCTGAAGTGGGCCAAAATGTGCTGGAGTGGGCTAAACTGTTCTTGGGTGGGCTTAATTGCACTGGACTGAGCTAAAGTGGGCTGGACTGGTCTGAATTGGGCCAAAGTATTGCCAAGCCATGCTGTGTAGCAAACGAGCCGTTTTGCCTGTAGCAAGCGAGGGTGGGCTGAGCTCTGCTGGGCTGGACAAGGCTAAAGTGTGCTGAAGTGGGCTAAACTGGGCTGGACTGGTCTGAAGTGGGCCAAAGTGGTCTAAACTCTCCTGAAGTGGGCCAAACTGGGCTGAACGGTGCTGGAGTGGCTGAAGTGGGCTGAAGGGGGCTTCACTGGGTTAGACAGATCTGAGCTTGTCTGAAAGTGACTGGACTGGGCCGAATTGGAGTAAATTTTGCTGGGCTGGGCTGAACTGGGCTGAACTGAGGTAAAGTGGCTTGAAGTGGCTGATCATGTCTTGGCTGGGCTGGGCTGTGCTAAAGCAGGCTGAACTGTGCTAAAGTGGGCCTAATTGGGCTCAGCTTGTCTGCGCTGAGCTGCAGTGGGCTGGGCTGTAAAGTGGGCTGAACTGGGTTAAATTGGGCAGGGATAAGATGGATTGGGCTAAACTGGGCTGGACTGAGCTGGCCTAAAGGACGCTACGTTGGTCTGGGAAGGGCTAAAGTGGGCTAAACTGTAGTGGGCTGGGCTGCGTTGGGCTAAAGTGGGCTGGACTGGTCTGAATTGGGCTTAACTGTGACAAAGTGTTCCGGATAGATGTGAATTGGGATAAACTAGGCTGAAGTGGTCTAAAGTGTGCTGGGCTGGTCTGAAGTGGGCTGAAGTGTGCTCAAAAGGGCTATGGTGTGCTGGATGGTCTGAATTGGGCTAAACGCTGCAGAACTGTGCTAAATTGGTTGGGACAGGTCTGAACTGGGCTGGGCTGAGCTAAGTTGGTCTGGCCAGGGCAAAACTGGTCTGAAGTGGGCTAAAGTGGGCTGGGCTGGGCTAAAGTGGAACGGGCCTTGCTAAAGCTGGCTGCGCTGGGCTGAAGTGGGCTGAAGGGGCTGGGGTGAGCTGGAATGGGCTGGACAGGGCTAATGTGGCCTGGACTGAAGTGGGGTAAAGTGTCTGAAGTGAGATAAGCTGGGCTGGACTGGTGTGCATTGGGCTAAACTGGGCTGTGCTGGGCTAAAGTGGTCTGGAGAGGTCTGAAGTGGGCCAAAATGTGCTGGAGTGGGCTAAACTGTTCTTGGGTGGGCTTAATTGCACTGGTCTGAGCTAAAGTGGGCTGGACTGGTCTGAATTGGGTCAAAGTAGTGCCAAGCCATGCTGTGTAGCAAACGAGCCGTTTTGCCTGTAGCAAGCAAGGGTGGGCTGAGCTCTGCTGGGCTGGACAAGGCTAAACTGTGCTGAAGTGGGCTAAACTGGGCTGGACTGGTCTGAAGTGGGCCAAAGTGGTCTAAACTCTCCTGAAGTGGGCCAAACTGGGCTGAACGGTGCTGGAGTGGCTGAAGTGGGCTGAAGGGGGCTTTACTGGGTTAGACAGATCTGAGCTTGTCTGAAAGTGACTGGACTGGGCCGAATTGGAGTAAATTTTGCTGGGCTGGGCTGAACTGGGGTAAACTGGCTTGAAGTGGCTGATCATGTCTTGGCTGGGCTGGGCTGTGCTAAACCAGGCTGAACTGTGCTAAAGTGGGCCTAATTGGGCTCAGCTTGTCTGCGCTGAGCTGCAGTGGGCTGGGCTGTAAAGTGGGCTGAACTGGGTTAAATTGGGCAGGGATAAGATGGATTGGGCTAAACTGGGCTGGACTGAGCTGGCCTAAAGTACGCTACGTTGGTCTGGGAAGGGCTAAAGTGGGCTAAACTGTAGTGGGCTGGGCTGCGTTGGGCTAAAGTGGGCTGGACTGGTCTGAATTGGGCTTAACTGTGACAAAGTGTTCTGGATAGATGTGAATTGGGATAAACTAGGCTGAAGTGGTCTAAAGTGTGCTGGGCTGGTCTGAAGTGGGCTGAAGTGTGCTCAAAAGGGCTATGGTGTGCTGGATGGTCTGAATTGGGCTAAACGCTGCAGAACTGTGCTAAATTGGTTGGGACAGGTCTGAACTGGGCTGGGCTGAGCTAAGTTGGTCTGGCCAGGGCAAAACTGGTCTGAAGTGGGCTAAAGTGGGCTGGGCTGGGCTAAAGTGGAACGGACCTTGCTAAAGCTGGCTGCGCTGGGCTGAAGTGGGCTGAAGGGGCTGGGGTGAGCTGGAATGGGCTGGACAGGGCTAATGTGGCCTGGACTGAAGTGGGGTAAAGTGTCTGAAGTGAGATAAGCTGGGCTGGACTGGTGTGCACTGGGCTAAACTGGGCTGTGCTGGGCTAAAGTGGTCTGGAGAGGTCTGAAGTGGGCCAAAATGTGCTGGAGTGGGCTAAACTGTTCTTGGGTGGGCTTAATTGCACTGGACTGAGCTAAAGTGGGCTGGACTGGTCTGAATTGGGCCAAAGTATTGCCAAGCCATGCTGTGTAGCAAACGAGCCGTTTTGCCTGTAGCAAGCGAGGGTGGGCTGAGCTCTGCTGGGCTGGACAAGGCTAAAGTGTGCTGAAGTGGGCTAAACTGGGCTGGACTGGTCTGAAGTGGGCCAAAGTGGTCTAAACTCTCCTGAAGTGGGCCAAACTGGGCTGAACGGTGCTGGAGTGGCTGAAGTGGGCTGAAGGGGGCTTCACTGGGTTAGACAGATCTGAGCTTGTCTGAAAGTGACTGGACTGGGCCGAATTGGAGTAAATTTTGCTGGGCTGGGCTGAACTGGGCTGAACTGAGGTAAAGTGGCTTGAAGTGGCTGATCATGTCTTGGCTGGGCTGGGCTGTGCTAAAGCAGGCTGAACTGTGCTAAAGTGGGCCTAATTGGGCTCAGCTTGTCTGCGCTGAGCTGCAGTGGGCTGGGCTGTAAAGTGGGCTGAACTGGGTTAAATTGGGCAGGGATAAGATGGATTGGGCTAAACTGGGCTGGACTGAGCTGGCCTAAAGGACGCTACGTTGGTCTGGGAAGGGCTAAAGTGGGCTAAACTGTAGTGGGCTGGGCTGCGTTGGGCTAAAGTGGGCTGGACTGGTCTGAATTGGGCTTAACTGTGACAAAGTGTTCCGGATAGATGTGAATTGGGATAAACTAGGCTGAAGTGGTCTAAAGTGTGCTGGGCTGGTCTGAAGTGGGCTGAAGTGTGCTCAAAAGGGCTATGGTGTGCTGGATGGTCTGAATTGGGCTAAACGCTGCAGAACTGTGCTAAATTGGTTGGGACAGGTCTGAACTGGGCTGGGCTGAGCTAAGTTGGTCTGGCCAGGGCAAAACTGGTCTGAAGTGGGCTAAAGTGGGCTGGGCTGGGCTAAAGTGGAACGGGCCTTGCTAAAGCTGGCTGCGCTGGGCTGAAGTGGGCTGAAGGGGCTGGGGTGAGCTGGAATGGGCTGGACAGGGCTAATGTGGCCTGGACTGAAGTGGGGTAAAGTGTCTGAAGTGAGATAAGCTGGGCTGGACTGGTGTGCATTGGGCTAAACTGGGCTGTGCTGGGCTAAAGTGGTCTGGAGAGGTCTGAAGTGGGCCAAAATGTGCTGGAGTGGGCTAAACTGTTCTTGGGTGGGCTTAATTGCACTGGTCTGAGCTAAAGTGGGCTGGACTGGTCTGAATTGGGTCAAAGTAGTGCCAAGCCATGCTGTGTAGCAAACGAGCCGTTTTGCCTGTAGCAAGCAAGGGTGGGCTGAGCTCTGCTGGGCTGGACAAGGCTAAACTGTGCTGAAGTGGGCTAAACTGGGCTGGACTGGTCTGAAGTGGGCCAAAGTGGTCTAAACTCTCCTGAAGTGGGCCAAACTGGGCTGAACGGTGCTGGAGTGGCTGAAGTGGGCTGAAGGGGGCTTTACTGGGTTAGACAGATCTGAGCTTGTCTGAAAGTGACTGGACTGGGCCGAATTGGAGTAAATTTTGCTGGGCTGGGCTGAACTGGGGTAAACTGGCTTGAAGTGGCTGATCATGTCTTGGCTGGGCTGGGCTGTGCTAAACCAGGCTGAACTGTGCTAAAGTGGGCCTAATTGGGCTCAGCTTGTCTGCGCTGAGCTGCAGTGGGCTGGGCTGTAAAGTGGGCTGAACTGGGTTAAATTGGGCAGGGATAAGATGGATTGGGCTAAACTGGGCTGGACTGAGCTGGCCTAAAGTACGCTACGTTGGTCTGGGAAGGGCTAAAGTGGGCTAAACTGTAGTGGGCTGGGCTGCGTTGGGCTAAAGTGGGCTGGACTGGTCTGAATTGGGCTTAACTGTGACAAAGTGTTCTGGATAGATGTGAATTGGGATAAACTAGGCTGAAGTGGTCTAAAGTGTGCTGGGCTGGTCTGAAGTGGGCTGAAGTGTGCTCAAAAGGGCTATGGTGTGCTGGATGGTCTGAATTGGGCTAAACGCTGCAGAACTGTGCTAAATTGGTTGGGACAGGTCTGAACTGGGCTGGGCTGAGCTAAGTTGGTCTGGCCAGGGCAAAACTGGTCTGAAGTGGGCTAAAGTGGGCTGGGCTGGGCTAAAGTGGAACGGACCTTGCTAAAGCTGGCTGCGCTGGGCTGAAGTGGGCTGAAGGGGCTGGGGTGAGCTGGAATGGGCTGGACAGGGCTAATGTGGCCTGGACTGAAGTGGGGTAAAGTGTCTGAAGTGAGATAAGCTGGGCTGGACTGGTGTGCACTGGGCTAAACTGGGCTGTGCTGGGCTAAAGTGGTCTGGAGAGGTCTGAAGTGGGCCAAAATGTGCTGGAGTGGGCTAAACTGTTCTTGGGTGGGCTTAATTGCACTGGACTGAGCTAAAGTGGGCTGGACTGGTCTGAATTGGGCCAAAGTAGTGCCAAGCCATGCTGTGTAGCAAACGAGCCGTTTTGCCTGTAGCAAGCGAGGGTGGGCTGAGCTCTGCTGGGCTGGACAAGGCTAAACTGTGCTGAAGTGGGCTAAACTGGGCTGGACTGGTCTGAAGTGGGCCAAAGTGGTCTAAACTCTCCTGAAGTGGGCCAAACTGGGCTGAACGGTTCTGGAGTGTCTGAAGTGGGCTGAAGGGGGCTTCACTGGGTTAGACAGATCTGAGCTTGTCTGAAAGTGACTGGACTGGGCCGAATTGGAGTAAATTTTGCTGGGCTGGGCTGAACTGGGCTGAACTGAGGTAAAGTGGCTTGAAGTGGCTGATCATGTCTTGGCTGGGCTGTGCTAAACCAGGCTGAACTGTGCTAAAGTGGGCCTAATTGGGCTCAGCTTGTCTGCGCTGAGCTGCAGTGGGCTGGGCTGTAAAGTGGGCTGAACTGGGTTAAATTGGGCAGGGATAAGATGGATTGGGCTAAACTGGGCTGGACTGAGCTGGCCTAAAGGACGCTACGTTGGTCTGGGAAGGGCTAAAGTGGGCTAAACTGTAGTGGGCTGGGCTGCGTTGGGCTAAAGTGGGCTGGACTGATCTGAATTGGGCTTAACTGTGACAAAGTGTTCTGGATAGATGTGAATTGGGATAAACTAGGCTGAAGTGGTCTAAAGTGTGCTGGGCTGGTCTGAAGTGGGCTGAAGTGTGCTCAAAAGGGCTATGGTGTGCTGGATGGTCTGAATTGGGCTAAACGCTGCAGAACTGTGCTAAATTGGTTGGGACAGGTCTGAACTGGGCTGGGCTGAGCTAAGTTGGTCTGGCCAGGGCAAAACTGGTCTGAAGTGGGCTAAAGTGGGCTGGGCTGGGCTAAAGTGGAACGGACCTTGCTAAAGCTGGCTGCGCTGGGCTGAAGTGGGCTGAAGGGGCTGGGGTGAGCTGGAATGGGCTGGACAGGGCTAATGTGGCCTGGACTGAAGTGGGGTAAAGTGTCTGAAGTGAGATAAGCTGGGCTGGACTGGTGTGCACTGGGCTAAACTGGGCTGTGCTGGGCTAAAGTGGTCTGGAGAGGTCTGAAGTGGGCCAAAATGTGCTGGAGTGGGCTAAACTGTCCTTGGGTGGGCTTAATTGCACTGGACTGAGCTAAAGTGGGCTGGCCACTCTCGATCAGTTGCTGAGGTGAGTAGCTTGAGAGAGGACGCCTGCAACACCGGAGCGGAGAGGGGAGAGATCAGCGTCCAGGAGCCTCACCTCAGAGCGACAAGAGCCACTGAGGAGGGAGCCTCAAGTCCTCAACAGGACTTGCCCAGGACTCGGAAGCTCAGCTCCCGCGAGGGGCTGACTCACAGGGGGCGGAGCCAGGAGGCTCGGTGGCAGATTCAAACCGGCCACCAACAGCCACTCTCGATCAGTTGCTGAGGTGAGTAGCTTGAGAGAGGACGCCTGCAACACCGGAGCGGAGAGGGGAGAGATCAGCGTCCAGGAGCCTCACCTCAGAGCGACAAGAGCCACTGAGGAGGGAGCCTCAAGTCCTCAACAGGACTTGCCCAGGACTCGGAAGCTCAGCTCCCGCGAGGGGCTGACTCACAGGGGGCGGAGCCAGGAGGAGTGGCACCAGCTGGGAGTGGCTAAAAAACTTTCCCAGGGAGCGCGGCGACCAGGAGCGCGGCGAACAGAGCCGGCAAACAGAGAGCGTCGAGGCAGAGGGTCGAGGCAGTTTGCGCGGCAGTTCGCGCGGGCAGGCGAGCGGGCAGGGAAGCGTTCCAACCGCCTCATCGAGAGGACTCGCCTGGAGTACAGGAGGGGGAAGGAGTGCTGAGGGACGTAGACGGATTGATTGCCCAGATAGATCATGGTTACAACACGATCGAAAGCTGCAGTGAGTACTAATGTGGGTATCCAGACTGAGCCTTCCTGCAGACATGCAGCTGTGCAGGTCTCTGGCAGCAGCGAATGCCTGAGCCTGGCACTTGTATTGGAGGGAGCCAGTGACACTGCTTGTGTTCGCTGTGAGCAAATAAATGACCTGCTCAGGCAGGTGGCTGAACTGAGGGAGGAGGTAGAAAGGTTGAGAGCCATTAGAGAGTGTGAAAGTGAAATAGATTGGTGGAACCACACCCTAAGGCAAGGGCAGAGGGAAGTGGTTCAACAAGATATGGATCCCCTTCCCTCCTACCATCAGACAGAAGGAGAGAGCTTAATGGACAAGGATGGATGGAGGGAGGTTCCTCCTCGGAGAGGTAAGCGAAAACCCTCACAATCCCTTCCTCCCTCCCAGTTGCCCTTGAATAACAGGTACGAGGTCTTGGAACTTCAGGGCCAGGTGAATGGAGATGGTGAGGCAAATCTATCTAGTGAGTCACCCAGGGCTAGTCACTCACCCACATACCTCAGAACTTCTCCAACCAAGAAGAAAAGAAGAGTAATTGTGGTGGGTGACTCCCTTCTGAGGGGAACAGAAGGGCCCATTTGTCGACCGGATCCACCCCACAGGGAGGTCTGCTGCCTGCCTGGGGCTCGGATTAGAGATGTTAAAAAGAAGCTCTCTGAACTGGTGCAGCCGTCTGACTACTACCCACTGCTGGTTTTTCAGGTTGGCAGTGACGAAATTATTACGAGGAACGTAAGGGCGATGAAGAGAGACTACAGGGCCCTGGGACGGCTGGTTAAAGGGTCTGGAGCGCAAGTGGTGTTTGCCTCCGTACCTGTTGCAAGCGAGGGTGAAGGGATATATAAGAAGACTCTGCAGGTTAATGTATGGCTACGTGACTGGTGCCAAAGGCAGGGGTTTGGGTTTTTCAGTCACGGGCTGCTGTATGGGACACCTGGTTTGCTGGTGACAGGCGGGATACACCAGTCCCAGAGAAGAAAAAGGGTTTTGGGGCAGGAGTTAGCAGGGCTTATTGACAGGGCTTTAAACTAGTTATGAAGGGGGGAGGGGATTTAACAGGGCCTGCTGGGGACAAGCCCAAGAGGAACATGCTAGGGATTGAAGGATGGCGGGCTAAGGAGGACTATCAATCTCTTGTTTCACTTGTGGGAAAGGATAGCTTTTTAGACCCTGTCCCGCAGGGGAAAAAGGGTACTAGGACTGGCTCCCTGAAATGCCTGTACACCAATGCACGCAGCATGGGGAATAAACAGGAGGAGTTAGAAGTCTGTGTGCGGGCTAAAGGTTATGATCTAGTGGCGATTACAGAGACATGGTGGGACAGTTCACATGACTGGAATGTGGTCATGGATGGCTATGTCCTTTTTAGGAAAGATAGGTCAGCAAAGCGAGGTGGTGGAGTGGCTCTTTACGTGAGAGAGCAACTAGAATGTATTGAGTTCTGTCCGGGGTCGGATGAGGAGCAAGTGGAATGTCTGTGGGTACGAATCAAGGGGCTGACTGGCACGGGTGATACAGTTGTGGGGGTCTATTACAGACCTCCTGATCAGGACGAAGGAGTTGATGAGGCTTTCTACAGGCAACTGGAAGTAGCCTCGCGACTACATGCCTTAGTCGTCGTGGGGGACTTTAATTACCCCGATATTTGCTGGAAGACTCACACAGCCAGTCATTCACAGTCTAGGAGGTTCCTCGAGTGCATTGATGATAATTTCTTAATGCAAATGGTGGACGTACCAACTAGGGGAGCAGCGCTGCTAGATTTAGTACTCGCCAACAAGGAGGGTTTGGTCGAAGTGGTGACGGTCAATGGCAGCCTTGGCTGCAGTGACCATGAGATGGTGGAGTTTAGGATCCTGTGTGGGAGGAATAGAATACCTAGCAAAGCCACAGTTCTGGATTTCCAAAGGGCCAACTTTGGCCTCTTCAGTCAACTGCTAAGGGAAGTCTCATGGGAAAGTGTACTAGGCGGTAAAGGGGCTCAAGATAGTTGGTTAGCATTCAAGGACCGCTTCTTCCAAGCTCAGGATCGGAGCGTCCCAATAAGTAGGAAGTCAAGTAAGGGATCTAGGAGACCGGCGTGGTTAAACAAGGAGCTGCTGGGCAAACTCAAGTGGAAAAGGAGAATCTATGGATTATGGAAGGAGGGGCTGGCCGCTTGGGAGGAATATAGGACAGTTGTTAGAGGATGTAGGGAGGCAATTAGGACAGCTAAGGCCTCCTTGGAACTCAATCTTGCTAGTCGGGTTAAAGACAATAGAAAGGGCTTCTTCAAATACATAGCAAATAAAACTAACACAAGAGGCAATATAGGCCCACTGCTGAACGAAGTGGGTACCCTGGAGACAGAGGATATAAAGAAGGCAGAGGTGCTGAATGCCTTCTTTGCCTCTGTCTTTACTCCTGCAGACTCTCCCCGAGGGCCCCGGATTTCTATAGCCCCAGAAGGAGTCAGGACAAAGGAGGAGTTTGCTTTGGTAGATGAGGATTGGGTTAGGGATCAGCTATGCAATCTGGACATCTGTAAATCGATGGGTCCGGATGGAATGCACCCACGGGTGCTGAGGGAGCTGGCGGAGGTCATTGCTAGGCCACTTTCCATCATCTTTGGTAAGTCGTGGGAAACGGGCGAGGTGCCTGAGGATTGGCGGATGGCAAAGGTCACACCAGTCTATAAGAAGGGCAAGAAGGAGGACCCGGGTAATTATAGACCGGTCAGCCTTACCTCCATCCCTGGAAAGGTGATGGAACAACTTATTCTTGACTCCATCACTAGGCATATCAAGGATGAGGGGGTCATTAAGAACAGCCAACATGGTTTTATGAGGGGGAAGTCATGTATGACCAACCTTATAGCCTTCTATGAGGAAGTGACTAGGTGGAGGGATGATGGTAGAGCGGTAGATGTAGTTTTTCTTGATTTCAGTAAGGCATTTGATACTGTCTCCCACAGCATCCTCATAGATAAGCTAAGGAAGTGTGGGCTTGACGATCAAGTAGTGAGGTGGATCGAGAACTGGTTGAAAGGAAGAAGGCAGAGAGTTGTGGTCAATGGCGCAGAATCTAGCTGGAGGTCTGTGACTAGTGGAGTTCCTCAGGGGTCGGTGCTGGGACCGGTGCTGTTTAATATTTTCATCAATGACCTGGATGAGGGAACTGAGTGCACCCTCAGCAAGTTTGCTGATGACACAAAACTGGGAGGAGTGGCTGACACACCAGAGGACTGTGCTGCCATTCAGCGAGACCTGGACAGGCTGGAGAGTTGGGCGGGGAGAAACTTGATGAAATTTAACAAGGGCAAGTGTAGAGTCTTGCATCTGGGGAAGAACAACCCCATGTACCAGTACAGGTTGGGGGTTGACCTGCTGGAAAGTAGTGAACGAGAAAGGGACCTGGGGGTCCTGGTGGATAGGAGGATGACCATGAGCCAGCAATGTGCTCTTGTGGCCAAGAAGGCAAATGGCATCTTAGGGTGCATTAGAAAGGGAGTGGTTAGTAGGTCAAGAGAGGTTCTCCTCCCCCTCTACTCAGCCTTGGTGAGGCCGCATCTGGAATATTGCGTCCAGTTCTGGGCCCCTAAATTCAAGAAGGACAGGGAATTGCTTGAAGGAGTCCAGCGCAGAGCCACAAAGATGATTAAGGGAGTGGAACATCTCCCTTATGAGGAGAGGCTGAGGGAGCTGGGTCTCTTTAGCTTGGAGAAGAGGAGACTGAGGGGTGACCTCATCAATGTTTACAAATATGTAAAGGGTAGGTGTCAGGAAGATGGAGCTAGGCTTTTTTCAGTGATATCCAGTGATAGGACAAGGGGCAATGGGTGTAAACTGGAGCATAGGAAGTTCCACGTTAACATCAGGAAGAACTTCTTTACTGTAAGAGTGACAGAGCACTGGAACAGGTTGCCCAGGGGGGTTGTGGAGTCTCCTACACTGGAGATATTCAAGGCCCGCCTGGACAAGTTCCTGTGTGATGTACTGTAGGTTACCCTGCTCTTGCAGGGGGGTTGGACTAGATGATCTTTTTAGGTCCCTTCCAACCCTTGGGATTCTGTGATTCTGTGATTCTGTGACTGGTCTGAATTGGGCCAAAGTAGTGCCAAGCCATGCTGTGTAGCAAACGAGCCGTTTTGCCTGTAGCAAGCGAGGGTGGGCTGAGCTCTGCTGGGCTGGACAAGGCTAAACTGTGCTGAAGTGGGCTAAACTGGGCTGGACTGGTCTGAAGTGGGCCAAAGTGGTCTAAACTCTCCTGAAGTGGGCCAAACTGGGCTGAACGGTGCTGGAGTGGCTGAAGTGGGCTGAAGGGGGCTTCACTGGGTTAGACAGATCTGAGCTTGTCTGAAAGTGACTGGACTGGGCCGAATTGGAGTAAATTTTGCTGGGCTGGGCTGAACTGGGCTGAACTGAGGTAAAGTGGCTTGAAGTGGCTGATCATGGCTGGGCTGGGCTGTGCTAAACCAGGCTGAACTGTGCTAAAGTGGGCCTAATTGGGCTCAGCTTGTCTGCGCTGAGCTGCAGTGGGCTGGGCTGTAAAGTGGGCTGAACTGGGTTAAATTGGGCAGGGATAAGATGGATTGGGCTAAACTGGGCTGGACTGAGCTGGCCTAAAGGACGCTACGTTGGTCTGGGAAGGGCTAAAGTGGGCTAAACTGTAGTGGGCTGGGCTGCGTTGGGCTAAAGTGGGCTGGACTGATCTGAATTGGGCTTAACTGTGACAAAGTGTTCTGGATAGATGTGAATTGGGATAAACTAGGCTGAAGTGGTCTAAAGTGTGCTGGGCTGGTCTGAAGTGGGCTGAAGTGTGCTCAAAAGGGCTATGGTGTGCTGGATGGTCTGAATTGGGCTAAACGCTGCAGAACTGTGCTAAATTGGTTGGGACAGGTCTGAACTGGGCTGGGCTGAGCTAAGTTGGTCTGGCCAGGGCAAAACTGGTCTGAAGTGGGCTAAAGTGGGCTGGGCTGGGCTAAAGTGGAACGGACCTTGCTAAAGCTGGCTGCGCTGGGCTGAAGTGGGCTGAAGGGGCTGGGGTGAGCTGGAATGGGCTGGACAGGGCTAATGTGGCCTGGACTGAAGTGGGGTAAAGTGTCTGAAGTGAGATAAGCTGGGCTGGACTGGTGTGCACTGGGCTAAACTGGGCTGTGCTGGGCTAAAGTGGTCTGGAGAGGTCTGAAGTGGGCCAAAATGTGCTGGAGTGGGCTAAACTGTTCTTGGGTGGGCTTAATTGCACTGGTCTGAGCTAAAGTGGGCTGGACTGGTCTGAATTGGGTCAAAGTAGTGCCAAGCCATGCTGTGTAGCAAACGAGCCGTTTTGCCTGTAGCAAGCGAGGGTGGGCTGAGCTCTGCTGGGCTGGACAAGGCTAAACTGTGCTGAAGTGGGCTAAACTGGGCTGGACTGGTCTGAAGTGGGCCAAAGTGGTCTAAACTCTCCTGAAGTGGGCCAAACTGGGCTGAACGGTGCTGGAGTGTCTGAAGTGGGCTGAAGGGGGCTTCACTGGGTTAGACAGATCTGAGCTTGTCTGAAAGTGACTGGACTGGGCCGAATTGGAGTAAATTTTGCTGGGCTGGGCTGAACTGGGGTAAACTGGCTTGAAGTGGCTGATCATGTCTTGGCTGGGCTGGGCTGTGCTAAACCAGGCTGAACTGTGCTAAAGTGGGCCTAATTGGGCTCAGCTTGTCTGTGCTGAGCTGCAGTGGGCTGGGCTGTAAAGTGGGCTGAACTGGGTTAAATTGGGCAGGGATAAGATGGATTGGGCTAAACTGGGCTGGACTGAGCTGGCCTAAAGTACGCTACGTTGGTCTGGGAAGGGCTAAAGTGGGCTAAACTGTAGTGGGCTGGGCTGCGTTGGGCTAAAGTGGGCTGGACTGGTCTGAATTGGGCTTAACTGTGACAAAGTGTTCTGGATAGATGTGAATTGGGATAAACTAGGCTGAAGTGGTCTAAAGTGTGCTGGGCTGGTCTGAAGTGGGCTGAAGTGTGCTCAAAAGGGCTATGGTGTGCTGGATGGTCTGAATTGGGCTAAACGCTGCAGAACTGTGCTAAATTGGTTGGGACAGGTCTGAACTGGGCTGGGCTGAGCTAAGTTGGTCTGGCCAGGGCAAAACTGGTCTGAAGTGGGCTAAAGTGGGCTGGGCTGGGCTAAAGTGGAACGGACCTTGCTAAAGCTGGCTGCGCTGGGCTGAAGTGGGCTGAAGGGGCTGGGGTGAGCTGGAATGGGCTGGACAGGGCTAATGTGGCCTGGACTGAAGTGGGGTAAAGTGTCTGAAGTGAGATAAGCTGGGCTGGACTGGTGTGCACTGGGCTAAACTGGGCTGTGCTGGGCTAAAGTGGTCTGGAGAGGTCTGAAGTGGGCCAAAATGTGCTGGAGTGGGCTAAACTGTCCTTGGGTGGGCTTAATTGCACTGGACTGAGCTAAAGTGGGCTGGACTGGTCTGAATTGGGCCAAAGTAGTGCCAAGCCATGCTGTGTAGCAAACGAGCCGTTTTGCCTGTAGCAAGCGAGGGTGGGCTGAGCTCTGCTGGGCTGGACAAGGCTAAACTGTGCTGAAGTGGGCTAAACTGGGCTGGACTGGTCTGAAGTGGGCCAAAGTGGTCTAAACTCTCCTGAAGTGGGCCAAACTGGGCTGAACGGTGCTGGAGTGGCTGAAGTGGGCTGAAGGGGGCTTCACTGGGTTAGACAGATCTGAGCTTGTCTGAAAGTGACTGGACTGGGCTGAATTGGAGTAAATTTTGCTGGGCTGGGCTGAACTGGGCTGAACTGAGGTAAAGTGGCTTGAAGTGGCTGATCATGGCTGGGCTGGGCTGTGCTAAACCAGGCTGAACTGTGCTAAAGTGGGCCTAATTGGGCTCAGCTTGTCTGCGCTGAGCTGCAGTGGGCTGGGCTGTAAAGTGGGCTGAACTGGGTTAAATTGGGCAGGGATAAGATGGATTGGGCTAAACTGGGCTGGACTGAGCTGGCCTAAAGTACGCTACGTTGGTCTGGGAAGGGCTAAAGTGGGCTAAACTGTAGTGGGCTGGGCTGCGTTGGGCTAAAGTGGGCTGGACTGGTCTGAATTGGGCTTAACTGTGACAAAGTGTTCTGGATAGATGTGAATTGGGATAAACTAGGCTGAAGTGGTCTAAAGTGTGCTGGGCTGGTCTGAAGTGGGCTGAAGTGTGCTCAAAAGGGCTATGGTGTGCTGGATGGTCTGAATTGGGCTAAACGCTGCAGAACTGTGCTAAATTGGTTGGGACAGGTCTGAACTGGGCTGGGCTGAGCTAAGTTGGTCTGGCCAGGGCAAAACTGGTCTGAAGTGGGCTAAAGTGGGCTGGGCTGGGCTAAAGTGGAACGGGCCTTGCTAAAGCTGGCTGCGCTGGGCTGAAGTGGGCTGAAGGGGCTGGGGTGAGCTGGAATGGGCTGGACAGGGCTAATGTGGCCTGGACTGAAGTGGGGTAAAGTGTCTGAAGTGAGATAAGCTGGGCTGGACTGGTGTGCACTGGGCTAAACTGGGCTGTGCTGGGCTAAAGTGGTCTGGAGAGGTCTGAAGTGGGCCAAAATGTGCTGGAGTGGGCTAAACTGTTCTTGGGTGGGCTTAATTGCACTGGTCTGAGCTAAAGTGGGCTGGACTGGTCTGAATTGGGTCAAAGTAGTGCCAAGCCATGCTGTGTAGCAAACGAGCCGTTTTGCCTGTAGCAAGCGAGGGTGGGCTGAGCTCTGCTGGGCTGGACAAGGCTAAACTGTGCTGACGTGGGCTAAACTGGGCTGGACTGGTCTGAAGTGGGCCAAAGTGGTCTAAACTCTCCTGAAGTGGGCCAAACTGGGCTGAACGGTGCTGGAGTGGCTGAAGTGGGCTGAAGGGGGCTTCACTGGGTTAGACAGATCTGAGCTTGTCTGAAAGTGACTGGACTGGGCCGAATTGGAGTAAATTTTGCTGGGCTGGGCTGAACTGGGCTGAACTGGGGTAAACTGGCTTGAAGTGGCTGATCATGTCTTGGCTGGGCTGGGCTGTGCTAAACCAGGCTGAACTGTGCTAAAGTGGGCCTAATTGGGCTCAGCTTGTCTGCGCTGAGCTGCAGTGGGCTGGGCTGTAAAGTGGGCTGAACTGGGTTAAATTGGGCAGGGATAAGATGGATTGGGCTAAACTGGGCTGGACTGAGCTGGCCTAAAGTACGCTACGTTGGTCTGGGAAGGGCTAAAGTGGGCTAAACTGTAGTGGGCTGGGCTGCGTTGGGCTAAAGTGGGCTGGACTGGTCTGAATTGGGCTTAACTGTGACAAAGTGTTCTGGATAGATGTGAATTGGGATAAACTAGGCTGAAGTGGTCTAAAGTGTGCTGGGCTGGTCTGAAGTGGGCTGAAGTGTGCTCAAAAGGGCTATGGTGTGCTGGATGGTCTGAATTGGGCTAAACGCTGCAGAACTGTGCTAAATTGGTTGGGACAGGTCTGAACTGGGCTGGGCTGAGCTAAGTTGGTCTGGCCAGGGCAAAACTGGTCTGAAGTGGGCTAAAGTGGGCTGGGCTGGGCTAAAGTGGAACGGGCCTTGCTAAAGCTGGCTGCGCTGGGCTGAAGTGGGCTGAAGGGGCTGGGGTGAGCTGGAATGGGCTGGACAGGGCTAATGTGGCCTGGACTGAAGTGGGGTAAAGTGTCTGAAGTGAGATAAGCTGGGCTGGACTGGTGTGCACTGGGCTAAACTGGGCTGTGCTGGGCTAAAGTGGTCTGGAGAGGTCTGAAGTGGGCCAAAATGTGCTGGAGTGGGCTAAACTGTTCTTGGGTGGGCTTAATTGCACTGGTCTGAGCTAAAGTGGGCTGGACTGGTCTGAATTGGGTCAAAGTAGTGCCAAGCCATGCTGTGTAGCAAACGAGCCGTTTTGCCTGTAGCAAGTGAGGGTGGGCTGAGCTCTGCTGGGCTGGACAAGGCTAAACTGTGCTGACGTGGGCTAAACTGGGCTGGACTGGTCTGAAGTGGGCCAAAGTGGTCTAAACTCTCCTGAAGTGGGCCAAACTGGGCTGAACGGTGCTGGAGTGGCTGAAGTGGGCTGAAGGGGGCTTCACTGGGTTAGACAGATCTGAGCTTGTCTGAAAGTGACTGGACTGGGCCGAATTGGAGTAAATTTTGCTGGGCTGGGCTGAACTGGGCTGAACTGGGGTAAACTGGCTTGAAGTGGCTGATCATGTCTTGGCTGGGCT
The DNA here is from genome assembly GCF_037157495.1 of Lathamus discolor. Classification (NCBI taxonomy): domain Eukaryota; kingdom Metazoa; phylum Chordata; class Aves; order Psittaciformes; family Psittacidae; genus Lathamus; species Lathamus discolor. Next base: position 432,199 of record NC_088885.1, on the reverse strand, counting down.
GGGCTGTGCTAAACCAGGCTGAACTGTGCTAAAGTGGGCCTAATTGGGCTCAGCTTGTCTGCGCTGAGCTGCAGTGGGCTGGGCTGTAAAGTGGGCTGAACTGGGTTAAATTGGGCAGGGATAAGATGGATTGGGCTAAACTGGGCTGGACTGAGCTGGCCTAAAGGACGCTACGTTGGTCTGGGAAGGGCTAAAGTGGGCTAAACTGTAGTGGGCTGGGCTGCGTTGGGCTAAAGTGGGCTGGACTGGTCTGAATTGGGCTTAACTGTGACAAAGTGTTCCGGATAGATGTGAATTGGGATAAACTAGGCTGAAGTGGTCTAAAGTGTGCTGGGCTGGTCTGAAGTGGGCTGAAGTGTGCTCAAAAGGGCTATGGTGTGCTGGATGGTCTGAATTGGGCTAAACGCTGCAGAACTGTGCTAAATTGGTTGGGACAGGTCTGAACTGGGCTGGGCTGAGCTAAGTTAGTCTGGCCAGGGCAAAACTGGTCTGAAGTGGGCTAAAGTGGGCTGGGCTGGGCTAAAGTGGAACGGGCCTTGCTAAAGCTGGCTGCGCTGGGCTGAAGTGGGCTGAAGGGGCTGGGGTGAGCTGGAATGGGCTGGACAGGGCTAATGTGGCCTGGACTGAAGTGGGGTAAAGTGTCTGAAGTGAGATAAGCTGGGCTGGACTGGTGTGCACTGGGCTAAACTGGGCTGTGCTGGGCTAAAGTGGTCTGGAGAGGTCTGAAGTGGGCCAAAATGTGCTGGAGTGGGCTAAACTGTTCTTGGGTGGGCTTAATTGCACTGGTCTGAGCTAAAGTGGGCTGGACTGGTCTGAATTGGGTCAAAGTAGTGCCAAGCCATGCTGTGTAGCAAACGAGCCGTTTTGCCTGTAGCAAGCGAGGGTGGGCTGAGCTCTGCTGGGCTGGACAAGGCTAAACTGTGCTGAAGTGGGCTAAACTGGGCTGGACTGGTCTGAAGTGGGCCAAAGTGGTCTAAACTCTCCTGAAGTGGGCCAAACTGGGCTGAACGGTGCTGGAGTGGCTGAAGTGGGCTGAAGGGGGCTTTACTGGGTTAGACAGATCTGAGCTTGTCTGAAAGTGACTGGACTGGGCCGAATTGGAGTAAATTTTGCTGGGCTGGGCTGAACTGGGGTAAACTGGCTTGAAGTGGCTGATCATGTCTTGGCTGGGCTGGGCTGTGCTAAACCAGGCTGAACTGTGCTAAAGTGGGCCTAATTGGGCTCAGCTTGTCTGCGCTGAGCTGCAGTGGGCTGGGCTGTAAAGTGGGCTGAACTGGGTTAAATTGGGCAGGGATAAGATGGATTGGGCTAAACTGGGCTGGACTGAGCTGGCCTAAAGTATGCTACGTTGGTCTGGGAAGGGCTAAAGTGGGCTAAACTGTAGTGGGCTGGGCTGCGTTGGGCTAAAGTGGGCTGGACTGGTCTGAATTGGGCTTAACTGTGACAAAGTGTTCTGGATAGATGTGAATTGGGATAAACTAGGCTGAAGTGGTCTAAAGTGTGCTGGGCTGGTCTGAAGTGGGCTGAAGTGTGCTCAAAAGGGCTATGGTGTGCTGGATGGTCTGAATTGGGCTAAACGCTGCAGAACTGTGCTAAATTGGTTGGGACAGGTCTGAACTGGGCTGGGCTGAGCTAAGTTGGTCTGGCCAGGGCAAAACTGGTCTGAAGTGGGCTAAAGTGGGCTGGGCTGGGCTAAAGTGGAACGGACCTTGCTAAAGCTGGCTGCGCTGGGCTGAAGTGGGCTGAAGGGGCTGGGGTGAGCTGGAATGGGCTGGACAGGGCTAATGTGGCCTGGACTGAAGTGGGGTAAAGTGTCTGAAGTGAGATAAGCTGGGCTGGACTGGTGTGCACTGGGCTAAACTGGGCTGTGCTGGGCTAAAGTGGTCTGGAGAGGTCTGAAGTGGGCCAAAATGTGCTGGAGTGGGCTAAACTGTCCTTGGGTGGGCTTAATTGCACTGGACTGAGCTAAAGTGGGCTGGACTGGTCTGAATTGGGTCAAAGTAGTGCCAAGCCATGCTGTGTAGCAAACGAGCCGTTTTGCCTGTAGCAAGCGAGGGTGGGCTGAGCTCTGCTGGGCTGGACAAGGCTAAAGTGTGCTGAAGTGGGCTAAACTGGGCTGGACTGGTCTGAAGTGGGCCAAAGTGGTCTAAACTCTCCTGAAGTGGGCCAAACTGGGCTGAACGGTGCTGGAGTGGCTGAAGTGGGCTGAAGGGGGCTTCACTGGGTTAGACAGATCTGAGCTTGTCTGAAAGTGACTGGACTGGGCCGAATTGGAGTAAATTTTGCTGGGCTGGGCTGAACTGGGCTGAACTGAGGTAAAGTGGCTTGAAGTGGCTGATCATGGCTGGGCTGGGCTGTGCTAAAGCAGGCTGAACTGTGCTAAAGTGGGCCTAATTGGGCTCAGCTTGTCTGCGCTGAGCTGCAGTGGGCTGGGCTGTAAAGTGGGCTGAACTGGGTTAAATTGGGCAGGGATAAGATGGATTGGGCTAAACTGGGCTGGACTGAGCTGGCCTAAAGTACGCTACGTTGGTCTGGGAAGGGCTAAAGTGGGCTAAACTGTAGTGGGCTGGGCTGCGTTGGGCTAAAGTGGGCTGGACTGGTCTGAATTGGGCTTAACTGTGACAAAGTGTTCTGGATAGATGTGAATTGGGATAAACTAGGCTGAAGTGGTCTAAAGTGTGCTGGGCTGGTCTGAAGTGGGCTGAAGTGTGCTCAAAAGGGCTATGGTGTGCTGGATGGTCTGAATTGGGCTAAACGCTGCAGAACTGTGCTAAATTGGTTGGGACAGGTCTGAACTGGGCTGGGCTGAGCTAAGTTGGTCTGGCTAGGGCAAAACTGGTCTGAAGTGGGCTAAAGTGGGCTGGGCTGGGCTAAAGTGGAACGGACCTTGCTAAAGCTGGCTGCGCTGGGCTGAAGTGGGCTGAAGGGGCTGGGGTGAGCTGGAATGGGCTGGACAGGGCTAATGTGGCCTGGACTGAAGTGGGGTAAAGTGTCTGAAGTGAGATAAGCTGGGCTGGACTGGTGTGCACTGGGCTAAACTGGGCTGTGCTGGGCTAAAGTGGTCTGGAGAGGTCTGAAGTGGGCCAAAATGTGCTGGAGTGGGCTAAACTGTTCTTGGGTGGGCTTAATTGCACTGGAGTGAGCTAAAGTGGGCTGGACTGGTCTGAATTGGGTCAAAGTAGTGCCAAGCCATGCTGTGTAGCAAACGAGCCGTTTTGCCTGTAGCAAGCGAGGGTGGGCTGGGCTCTGCTGGGCTGGACAAGGCTAAACTGTGCTGAAGTGGGCTAAACTGGGCTGGACTGGTCTGAAGTGGGCCAAAGTGGTCTAAACTCTCCTGAAGTGGGCCAAACTGGGCTGAACGGTGCTGGAGTGGCTGAAGTGGGCTGAAGGGGGCTTCACTGGGTTAGACAGATCTGAGCTTGTCTGAAAGTGACTGGACTGGGCCGAATTGGAGTAAATTTTGCTGGGCTGGGCTGAACTGGGCTGAACTGAGGAAAACTGGCTTGAAGTGGCTGATCATGTCTTGGCTGGGCTGGGCTGTGCTAAAGCAGGCTGAACTGTGCTAAAGTGGGCCTAATTGGGCTCAGCTTGTCTGCGCTGAGCTGCAGTGGGCTGGGCTGTAAAGTGGGCTGAACTGGGTTAAATTGGGCAGGGATAAGATGGATTGGGCTAAACTGGGCTGGACTGAGCTGGCCTAAAGGACGCTACGTTGGTCTGGGAAGGGCTAAAGTGGGCTAAACTGTAGTGGGCTGGGCTGCGTTGGGCTAAAGTGGGCTGGACTGGTCTGAATTGGGCTTAACTGTGACAAAGTGTTCCGGATAGATGTGAATTGGGATAAACTAGGCTGAAGTGGTCTAAAGTGTGCTGGGCTGGTCTGAAGTGGGCTGAAGTGTGCTCAAAAGGGCTATGGTGTGCTGGATGGTCTGAATTGGGCTAAACGCTGCAGAACTGTGCTAAATTGGTTGGGACAGGTCTGAACTGGGCTGGGCTGAGCTAAGTTAGTCTGGCCAGAGCAAAACTGGTCTGAAGTGGGCTAAAGTGGGCTGGGCTGGGCTAAAGTGGAACGGGCCTTGCTAAAGCTGGCTGCGCTGGGCTGAAGTGGGCTGAAGGGGCTGGGGTGAGCTGGAATGGGCTGGACAGGGCTAATGTGGCCTGGACTGAAGTGGGGTAAAGTGTCTGAAGTGAGATAAGCTGGGCTGGACTGGTGTGCACTGGGCTAAACTGGGCTGTGCTGGGCTAAAGTGGTCTGGAGAGGTCTGAAGTGGGCCAAAATGTGCTGGAGTGGGCTAAACTGTTCTTGGGTGGGCTTAATTGCACTGGTCTGAGCTAAAGTGGGCTGGACTGGTCTGAATTGGGTCAAAGTAGTGCCAAGCCATGCTGTGTAGCAAACGAGCCGTTTTGCCTGTAGCAAGCGAGGGTGGGCTGAGCTCTGCTGGGCTGGACAAGGCTAAACTGTGCTGAAGTGGGCTAAACTGGGCTGGACTGGTCTGAAGTGGGCCAAAGTGGTCTAAACTCTCCTGAAGTGGGCCAAACTGGGCTGAACGGTGCTGGAGTGGCTGAAGTGGGCTGAAGGGGGCTTTACTGGGTTAGACAGATCTGAGCTTGTCTGAAAGTGACTGGACTGGGCCGAATTGGAGTAAATTTTGCTGGGCTGGGCTGAACTGGGCTGAACTGAGGTAAAGTGGCTTGAAGTGGCTGATCATGTCTTGGCTGGGCTGGGCTAAACCAGGCTGAACTGTGCTAAAGTGGGCCTAATTGGGCTCAGCTTGTCTGCGCTGAGCTGCAGTGGGCTGGGCTGTAAAGTGGGCTGAACTGGGTTAAATTGGGCAGGGATAAGATGGATTGGGCTAAACTGGGCTGGACTGAGCTGGCCTAAAGTATGCTACGTTGGTCTGGGAAGGGCTAAAGTGGGCTAAACTGTAGTGGGCTGGGCTGCGTTGGGCTAAAGTGGGCTGGACTGGTCTGAATTGGGCTTAACTGTGACAAAGTGTTCTGGATAGATGTGAATTGGGATAAACTAGGCTGAAGTGGTCTAAAGTGTGCTGGGCTGGTCTGAAGTGGGCTGAAGTGTGCTCAAAAGGGCTATGGTGTGCTGGATGGTCTGAATTGGGCTAAACGCTGCAGAACTGTGCTAAATTGGTTGGGACAGGTCTGAACTGGGCTGGGCTGAGCTAAGTTGGTCTGGCCAGGGCAAAACTGGTCTGAAGTGGGCTAAAGTGGGCTGGGCTGGGCTAAAGTGGAACGGACCTTGCTAAAGCTGGCTGCGCTGGGCTGAAGTGGGCTGAAGGGGCTGGGGTGAGCTGGAATGGGCTGGACAGGGCTAATGTGGCCTGGACTGAAGTGGGGTAAAGTGTCTGAAGTGAGATAAGCTGGGCTGGACTGGTGTGCACTGGGCTAAACTGGGCTGTGCTGGGCTAAAGTGGTCTGGAGAGGTCTGAAGTGGGCCAAAATGTGCTGGAGTGGGCTAAACTGTCCTTGGGTGGGCTTAATTGCACTGGACTGAGCTAAAGTGGGCTGGACTGGTCTGAATTGGGCCAAAGTAGTGCCAAGCCATGCTGTGTAGCAAACGAGCCGTTTTGCCTGTAGCAAGCGAGGGTGGGCTGAGCTCTGCTGGGCTGGACAAGGCTAAACTGTGCTGAAGTGGGCTAAACTGGGCTGGACTGGTCTGAAGTGGGCCAAAGTGGTCTAAACTCTCCTGAAGTGGGCCAAACTGGGCTGAACGGTGCTGGAGTGTCTGAAGTGGGCTGAAGGGGGCTTCACTGGGTTAGACAGATCTGAGCTTGTCTGAAAGTGACTGGACTGGGCCGAATTGGAGTAAATTTTGCTGGGCTGGGCTGAACTGGGCTGAACTGAGGTAAAGTGGCTTGAAGTGGCTGATCATGTCTTGGCTGGGCTGGGCTGTGCTAAAGCAGGCTGAACTGTGCTAAAGTGGGCCTAATTGGGCTCAGCTTGTCTGCGCTGAGCTGCAGTGGGCTGGGCTGTAAAGTGGGCTGAACTGGGTTAAATTGGGCAGGGATAAGATGGATTGGGCTAAACTGGGCTGGACTGAGCTGGCCTAAAGGACGCTACGTTGGTCTGGGAAGGGCTAAAGTGGGCTAAACTGTAGTGGGCTGGGCTGCGTTGGGCTAAAGTGGGCTGGACTGATCTGAATTGGGCTTAACTGTGACAAAGTGTTCTGGATAGATGTGAATTGGGATAAACTAGGCTGAAGTGGTCTAAAGTGTGCTGGGCTGGTCTGAAGTGGGCTGAAGTGTGCTCAAAAGGGCTATGGTGTGCTGGATGGTCTGAATTGGGCTAAACGCTGCAGAACTGTGCTAAATTGGTTGGGACAGGTCTGAACTGGGCTGGGCTGAGCTAAGTTGGTCTGGCCAGGGCAAAACTGGTCTGAAGTGGGCTAAAGTGGGCTGGGCTGGGCTAAAGTGGAACGGACCTTGCTAAAGCTGGCTGCGCTGGGCTGAAGTGGGCTGAAGGGGCTGGGGTGAGCTGGAATGGGCTGGACAGGGCTAATGTGGCCTGGACTGAAGTGGCGTAAAGTGTCTGAAGTGAGATAAGCTGGGCTGGACTGGTGTGCACTGGGCTAAACTGGGCTGTGCTGGGCTAAAGTGGTCTGGAGAGGTCTGAAGTGGGCCAAAATGTGCTGGAGTGGGCTAAACTGTTCTTGGGTGGGCTTAATTGCACTGGTCTGAGCTAAAGTGGGCTGGACTGGTCTGAATTGGGTCAAAGTAGTGCCAAGCCATGCTGTGTAGCAAACGAGCCGTTTTGCCTGTAGCAAGCGAGGGTGGGCTGAGCTCTGCTGGGCTGGACAAGGCTAAACTGTGCTGAAGTGGGCTAAACTGGGCTGGACTGGTCTGAAGTGGGCCAAAGTGGTCTAAACTCTCCTGAAGTGGGCCAAACTGGGCTGAACGGTGCTGGAGTGTCTGAAGTGGGCTGAAGGGGGCTTCACTGGGTTAGACAGATCTGAGCTTGTCTGAAAGTGACTGGACTGGGCCGAATTGGAGTAAATTTTGCTGGGCTGGGCTGAACTGGGGTAAACTGGCTTGAAGTGGCTGATCATGTCTTGGCTGGGCTGGGCTGTGCTAAACCAGGCTGAACTGTGCTAAAGTGGGCCTAATTGGGCTCAGCTTGTCTGCGCTGAGCTGCAGTGGGCTGGGCTGTAAAGTGGGCTGAACTGGGTTAAATTGGGCAGGGATAAGATGGATTGGGCTAAACTGGGCTGGACTGAGCTGGCCTAAAGTACGCTACGTTGGTCTGGGAAGGGCTAAAGTGGGCTAAACTGTAGTGGGCTGGGCTGCGTTGGGCTAAAGTGGGCTGGACTGGTCTGAATTGGGCTTAACTGTGACAAAGTGTTCTGGATAGATGTGAATTGGGATAAACTAGGCTGAAGTGGTCTAAAGTGTGCTGGGCTGGTCTGAAGTGGGCTGAAGTGTGCTCAAAAGGGCTATGGTGTGCTGGATGGTCTGAATTGGGCTAAACGCTGCAGAACTGTGCTAAATTGGTTGGGACAGGTCTGAACTGGGCTGGGCTGAGCTAAGTTGGTCTGGCCAGGGCAAAACTGGTCTGAAGTGGGCTAAAGTGGGCTGGGCTGGGCTAAAGTGGAACGGACCTTGCTAAAGCTGGCTGCGCTGGGCTGAAGTGGGCTGAAGGGGCTGGGGTGAGCTGGAATGGGCTGGACAGGGCTAATGTGGCCTGGACTGAAGTGGGGTAAAGTGTCTGAAGTGAGATAAGCTGGGCTGGACTGGTGTGCACTGGGCTAAACTGGGCTGTGCTGGGCTAAAGTGGTCTGGAGAGGTCTGAAGCGGGCCAAAATGTGCTGGAGTGGGCTAAACTGTTCTTGGGTGGGCTTAATTGCACTGGACTGAGCTAAAGTGGGCTGGACTGGTCTGAATTGGGCCAAAGTAGTGCCAAGCCATGCTGTGTAGCAAACGAGCCGTTTTGCCTGTAGCAAGCGAGGGTGGGCTGGGCTCTGCTGGGCTGGACAAGGCTAAACTGTGCTGAAGTGGGCTAAACTGGGCTGGACTGGTCTGAGGTGGGCCAAAGTGGTCTAAACTCTCCTGAAGTGGGCCAAACTGGGCTGAACGGTGCTGGAGTGGCTGAAGTGGGCTGAAGGGGGCTTCACTGGGTTAGACAGATCTGAGCTTGTCTGAAAGTGACTGGATTGGGCCGAATTGGAGTAAATTTTGCTGGGCTGGGCTGAACTGGGCTGAACTGAGGTAAACTGGCTTGAAGTGGCTGATCATGTCTTGGCTGGGCTGGGCTGTGCTAAACCAGGCTGAACAGTGCTAAAGTGGGCCTAATTGGGCTCAGCTTGTCTGCGCTGAGCTGCAGTGGGCTGGGCTGTAAAGTGGGCTGAACTGGGTTAAATTGGGCAGGGATAAGATGGATTGGGCTAAACTGGGCTGGACTGAGCTGGCCTAAAGTACGCTACGTTGGTCTGGGAAGGGCTAAAGTGGGCTAAACTGTAGTGGGCTGGGCTGCGTTGGGCTAAAGTGGGCTGGACTGGTCTGAATTGGGCTTAACTGTGACAAAGTGTTCTGGATAGATGTGAATTGGGATAAACTAGGCTGAAGTGGTCTAAAGTGTGCTGGGCTGGTCTGAAGTGGGCTGAAGTGTGCTCAAAAGGGCTATGGTGTGCTGGATGGTCTGAATTGGGCTAAACGCTGCAGAACTGTGCTAAATTGGTTGGGACAGGTCTGATCTGGGCTGGGCTGAGCTAAGTTGGTCTGGCCAGGGCAAAACTGGTCTGAAGTGGGCTGGGCTGGGCTAAAGTGGAACGGACCTTGCTAAAGCTGGCTGCGCTGGGCTGAAGTGGGCTGAAGGGGCTGGGGTGAGCTGGAATGGGCTGGACAGGGCTAATGTGGCCTGGACTGAAGTGGGGTAAAGTGTCTGAAGTGAGATAAGCTGGGCTGGACTGGTGTGCACTGGGCTAAACTGGGCTGTGCTGGGCTAAAGTGGTCTGGAGAGGTCTGAAGTGGGCCAAAATGTGCTGGAGTGGGCTAAACTGTTCTTGGGTGGGCTTAATTGCACTGGACTGAGCTAAAGTGGGCTGGACTGGTCTGAATTGGGCCAAAGTAGTGCCAAGCCATGCTGTGTAGCAAACGAGCCGTTTTGCCTGTAGCAAGCGAGGGTGGGCTGAGCTCTGCTGGGCTGGACAAGGCTAAACTGTGCTGAAGTGGGCTAAACTGGGCTGGACTGGTCTGAAGTGGGCCAAAGTGGTCTAAACTCTCCTGAAGTGGGCCAAACTGGGCTGAACGGTGCTGGAGTGGCTGAAGTGGGCTGAAGGGGGCTTCACTGGGTTATACAGATCTGAGCTTGTCTGAAAGTGACTGGACTGGGCCGAATTGGAGTAAATTTTGCTGGGCTGGGCTGAACTGGGCTGAACTGAGGTAAAGTGGCTTGAAGTGGCTGATCATGTCTTGGCTGGGCTGGGCTGTGCTAAACCAGGCTGAACTGTGCTAAAGTGGGCCTAATTGGGCTCAGCTTGTCTGCGCTGAGCTGCAGTGGGCTGGGCTGTAAAGTGGGCTGAACTGGGTTAAATTGGGCAGGGATAAGATGGACTGGGCTAAACTGGGCTGGACTGAGCTGGCCTAAAGTACGCTACGTTGGTCTGGGAAGGGCTAAAGTGGGCTAAACTGTAGTGGGCTGGGCTGCGTTGGGCTAAAGTGGGCTGGACTGGTCTGAATTGGGCTTAACTGTGACAAAGTGTTCTGGATAGATGTGAATTGGGATAAACTAGGCTGAAGTGGTCTAAAGTGTGCTGGGCTGGTCTGAAGTGGGCTGAAGTGTGCTCAAAAGGGCTATGGTGTGCTGGATGGTCTGAATTGGGCTAAACGCTGCAGAACTGTGCTAAATTGGTTGGGACAGGTCTGATCTGGGCTGGGCTGAGCTAAGTTGGTCTGGCCAGGGCAAAACTGGTCTGAAGTGGGCTGGGCTGGGCTAAAGTGGAACGGACCTTGCTAAAGCTGGCTGCGCTGGGCTGAAGTGGGCTGAAGGGGCTGGGGTGAGCTGGAATGGGCTGGACAGGGCTAATGTGGCCTGGACTGAAGTGGGGTAAAGTGTCTGAAGTGAGATAAGCTGGGCTGGACTGGTGTGCACTGGGCTAAACTGGGCTGTGCTGGGCTAAAGTGGTCTGGAGAGGTCTGAAGTGGGCCAAAATGTGCTGGAGTGGGCTAAACTGTTCTTGGGTGGGCTTAATTGCACTGGAGTGAGCTAAAGTGGGCTGGACTGGTCTGAATTGGGCCAAAGTAGTGCCAAGCCATGCTGTGTAGCAAACGAGCCGTTTTGCCTGTAGCAAGCGAGGGTGGGCTGAGCTCTGCTGGGCTGGACAAGGCTAAAGTGTGCTGAAGTGGGCTAAACTGGGCTGGACTGGTCTGAGGTGGGCCAAAGTGGTCTAAACTCTCCTGAAGTGGGCCAAACTGGGCTGAACGGTGCTGGAGTGGCTGAAGTGGGCTGAAGGGGGCTTCACTGGGTTAGACAGATCTGAGCTTGTCTGAAAGTGACTGGATTGGGCCGAATTGGAGTAAATTTTGCTGGGCTGGGCTGAACTGGGCTGAACTGAGGTAAACTGGCTTGAAGTGGCTGATCATGTCTTGGCTGGGCTGGGCTGTGCTAAACCAGGCTGAACAGTGCTAAAGTGGGCCTAATTGGGCTCAGCTTGTCTGCGCTGAGCTGCAGTGGGCTGGGCTGTAAAGTGGGCTGAACTGGGTTAAATTGGGCAGGGATAAGATGGATTGGGCTAAACTGGGCTGGACTGAGCTGGCCTAAAGTACGCTACGTTGGTCTGGGAAGGGCTAAAGTGGGCTAAACTGTAGTGGGCTGGGCTGCGTTGGGCTAAAGTGGGCTGGACTGGTCTGAATTGGGCTTAACTGTGACAAAGTGTTCTGGATAGATGTGAATTGGGATAAACTAGGCTGAAGTGGTCTAAAGTGTGCTGGGCTGGTCTGAAGTGGGCTGAAGTGTGCTCAAAAGGGCTATGGTGTGCTGGATGGTCTGAATTGGGCTAAACGCTGCAGAACTGTGCTAAATTGGTTGGGACAGGTCTGATCTGGGCTGGGCTGAGCTAAGTTGGTCTGGCCAGGGCAAAACTGGTCTGAAGTGGGCTGGGCTGGGCTAAAGTGGAACGGACCTTGCTAAAGCTGGCTGCGCTGGGCTGAAGTGGGCTGAAGGGGCTGGGGTGAGCTGGAATGGGCTGGACAGGGCTAATGTGGCCTGGACTGAAGTGGGGTAAAGTGTCTGAAGTGAGATAAGCTGGGCTGGACTGGTGTGCACTGGGCTAAACTGGGCTGTGCTGGGCTAAAGTGGTCTGGAGAGGTCTGAAGTGGGCCAAAATGTGCTGGAGTGGGCTAAACTGTTCTTGGGTGGGCTTAATTGCACTGGACTGAGCTAAAGTGGGCTGGACTGGTCTGAATTGGGCCAAAGTAGTGCCAAGCCATGCTGTGTAGCAAACGAGCCGTTTTGCCTGTAGCAAGCGAGGGTGGGCTGAGCTCTGCTGGGCTGGACAAGGCTAAACTGTGCTGAAGTGGGCTAAACTGGGCTGGACTGGTCTGAAGTGGGCCAAAGTGGTCTAAACTCTCCTGAAGTGGGCCAAACTGGGCTGAACGGTGCTGGAGTGGCTGAAGTGGGCTGAAGGGGGCTTCACTGGGTTATACAGATCTGAGCTTGTCTGAAAGTGACTGGACTGGGCCGAATTGGAGTAAATTTTGCTGGGCTGGGCTGAACTGGGCTGAACTGAGGTAAAGTGGCTTGAAGTGGCTGATCATGTCTTGGCTGGGCTGGGCTGTGCTAAACCAGGCTGAACTGTGCTAAAGTGGGCCTAATTGGGCTCAGCTTGTCTGCGCTGAGCTGCAGTGGGCTGGGCTGTAAAGTGGGCTGAACTGGGTTAAATTGGGCAGGGATAAGATGGACTGGGCTAAACTGGGCTGGACTGAGCTGGCCTAAAGTACGCTACGTTGGTCTGGGAAGGGCTAAAGTGGGCTAAACTGTAGTGGGCTGGGCTGCGTTGGGCTAAAGTGGGCTGGACTGGTCTGAATTGGGCTTAACTGTGACAAAGTGTTCTGGATAGATGTGAATTGGGATAAACTAGGCTGAAGTGGTCTAAAGTGTGCTGGGCTGGTCTGAAGTGGGCTGAAGTGTGCTCAAAAGGGCTATGGTGTGCTGGATGGTCTGAATTGGGCTAAACGCTGCAGAACTGTGCTAAATTGGTTGGGACAGGTCTGATCTGGGCTGGGCTGAGCTAAGTTGGTCTGGCCAGGGCAAAACTGGTCTGAAGTGGGCTGGGCTGGGCTAAAGTGGAACGGACCTTGCTAAAGCTGGCTGCGCTGGGCTGAAGTGGGCTGAAGGGGCTGGGGTGAGCTGGAATGGGCTGGACAGGGCTAATGTGGCCTGGACTGAAGTGGGGTAAAGTGTCTGAAGTGAGATAAGCTGGGCTGGACTGGTGTGCACTGGGCTAAACTGGGCTGTGCTGGGCTAAAGTGGTCTGGAGAGGTCTGAAGTGGGCCAAAATGTGCTGGAGTGGGCTAAACTGTTCTTGGGTGGGCTTAATTGCACTGGAGTGAGCTAAAGTGGGCTGGACTGGTCTGAATTGGGCCAAAGTAGTGCCAAGCCATGCTGTGTAGCAAACGAGCCGTTTTGCCTGTAGCAAGCGAGGGTGGGCTGAGCTCTGCTGGGCTGGACAAGGCTAAAGTGTGCTGAAGTGGGCTAAACTGGGCTGGACTGGTCTGAGGTGGGCCAAAGTGGTCTAAACTCTCCTGAAGTGGGCCAAACTGGGCTGAACGGTGCTGGAGTGGCTGAAGTGGGCTGAAGGGGGCTTCACTGGGTTAGACAGATCTGAGCTTGTCTGAAAGTGACTGGACTGGGCCGAATTGGAGTAAATTTTGCTGGGCTGGGCTGAACTGGGCTGAACTGAGGTAAAGTGGCTTGAAGTGGCTGATCATGGCTGGGCTGGGCTGTGGTAAACCAGGCTGAACAGTGCTAAAGTGGGCCTAATTGGGCTCAGCTTGTCTGCGCTGAGCTGCAGTGGGCTGGGCTGTAAAGTGGGCTGAACTGGGTTAAATTGGGCAGGGATAAGATGGATTGGGCTAAACTGGGCTGGACTGAGCTGGCCTAAAGTACGCTACGTTGGTCTGGGAAGGGCTAAAGTGGGCTAAACTGTAGTGGGCTGGGCTGCGTTGGGCTAAAGTGGGCTGGACTGGTCTGAATTGGGCTTAACTGTGACAAAGTGTTCTGGATAGATGTGAATTGGGATAAACTAGGCTGAAGTGGTCTAAAGTGTGCTGGGCTGGTCTGAAGTGGGCTGAAGTGTGCTCAAAAGGGCTATGGTGTGCTGGATGGTCTGAATTGGGCTAAACGCTGCAGAACTGTGCTAAATTGGTAGGGACAGGTCTGAACTGGGCTGGGCTGAGCTAAGTTGGTCTGGCCAGGGCAAAACTGGTCTGAAGTGGGCTGGGCTGGGCTAAAGTGGAACGGACCTTGCTAAAGCTGGCTGCGCTGGGCTGAAGTGGGCTGAAGGGGCTGGGGTGAGCTGGAATGGGCTGGACAGGGCTAATGTGGCCTGGACTGAAGTGGGGTAAAGTGTCTGAAGTGAGATAAGCTGGGCTGGACTGGTGTGCACTGGGCTAAACTGGGCTGTGCTGGGCTAAAGTGGTCTGGAGAGGTCTGAAGTGGGCCAAAATGTGCTGGAGTGGGCTAAACTGTTCTTGGGTGGGCTTAATTGCACTGGACTGAGCTAAAGTGGGCTGGACTGGTCTGAATTGGGTCAAAGTAGTGCCAAGCCATGCTGTGTAGCAAACGAGCCGTTTTGCCTGTAGCAAGCGAGGGTGGGCTGAGCTCTGCTGGGCTGGACAAGGCTAAAGTGTGCTGAAGTGGGCTAAACTGGGCTGGACTGGTCTGAAGTGGGCCAAAGTGGTCTAAACTCTCCTGAAGTGGGCCAAACTGGGCTGAACGGTGCTGGAATGGCTGAAGTGGGCTGAAGGGGGCTTCACTGGGTTAGACAGATCTGAGCTTGTCTGAAAGTGACTGGACTGGGCCGAATTGGAGTAAATTTTGCTGGGCTGGGCTGAACTGGGCTGAACTGAGGTAAACTGGCTTGAAGTGGCTGATCATGTCTTGGCTGGGCTGGGCTGTGCTAAACCAGGCTGAACTGTGCTAAAGTGGGCCTAATTGGGCTCAGCTTGTCTGCGCTGAGCTGCAGTGGGCTGGGCTGTAAAGTGGGCTGAACTGTGTTAAATTGGGCAGTGACAAGATGGAGTGGGCTAAACTGGGCTGGACTGAGCTGGCCTAAAGTACGCTACGTTGGTCTGGGAAGGGCTAAAGTGGGCTAAACTGTAGTGGGCTGGGCTGCGTTGGGCTAAAGTGGGCTGGACTGGTCTGAATTGGGCTTAACTGTGACAAAGTGTTCTGGATAGATGTGAATTGGGATAAACTAGGCTGAAGTGGTCTAAAGTGTGCTGGGCTGGTCTGAAGTGGGCTGAAGTGTGCTCAAAAGGGCTATGGTGTGCTGGATGGTCTGAATTGGGCTAAACGCTGCAGAACTGTGCTAAATTGGTTGGGACAGGTCTGAACTGGGCTGGGCTGAGCTAAGTTGGTCTGGCCAGGGCAAAACTGGTCTGAAGTGGGCTGGGCTGGGCTAAAGTGGAACGGACCTTGCTAAAGCTGGCTGCGCTGGGCTGAAGTGGGCTGAAGGGGCTGGGGTGAGCTGGAATGGGCTGGACAGGGCTAATGTGGCCTGGACTGAAGTGGGGTAAAGTGTCTGAAGTGAGATAAGCTGGGCTGGACTGGTGTGCACTGGGCTAAACTGGGCTGTGCTGGGCTAAAGTGGTCTGGAGAGGTCTGAAGTGGGCCAAAATGTGCTGGAGTGGGCTAAACTGTTCTTGGGTGGGCTTAATTGCACTGGACTGAGCTAAAGTGGGCTGGACTGGTCTGAATTGGGTCAAAGTAGTGCCAAGCCATGCTGTGTAGCAAACGAGCCGTTTTGCCTGTAGCAAGCGAGGGTGGGCTGAGCTCTGCTGGGCTGGACAAGGCTAAAGTGTGCTGAAGTGGGCTAAACTGGGCTGGACTGGTCTGAGGTGGGCCAAAGTGGTCTAAACTCTCCTGAAGTGGGCCAAACTGGGCTGAACGGTGCTGGAGTGGCTGAAGTGGGCTGAAGGGGGCTTCACTGGGTTAGACAGATCTGAGCTTGTCTGAAAGTGACTGGACTGGGCCGAATTGGAGTAAATTTTGCTGGGCTGGGCTGAACTGGGCTGAACTGAGGTAAACTGGCTTGAAGTGGCTGATCATGGCTGGGCTGGGCTGTGCTAAACCAGGCTGAACTGTGCTAAAGTGGGCCTAATTGGGCTCAGCTTGTCTGCGCTGAGCTGCAGTGGGCTGGGCTGTAAAGTGGGCTGAACTGGGTTAAATTGGGCAGGGATAAGATGGATTGGGCTAAACTGGGCTGGACTGAGCTGGCCTAAAGTACGCTACGTTGGTCTGGGAAGGGCTAAAGTGGGCTAAACTGTAGTGGGCTGGGCTGCGTTGGGCTAAAGTGGGCTGGACTGGTCTGAATTGGGCTTAACTGTGACAAAGTGTTCTGGATAGATGTGAATTGGGATAAACTAGGCTGAAGTGGTCTAAAGTGTGCTGGGCTGGTCTGAAGTGGGCTGAAGTGTGCTCAAAAGGGCTATGGTGTGCTGGATGGTCTGAATTGGGCTAAACGCTGCAGAACTGTGCTAAATTGGTTGGGACAGGTCTGATCTGGGCTGGGCTGAGCTAAGTTGGTCTGGCCAGGGCAAAACTGGTCTGAAGTGGGCTGGGCTGGGCTAAAGTGGAACGGACCTTGCTAAAGCTGGCTGCGCTGGGCTGAAGTGGGCTGAAGGGGCTGGGGTGAGCTGGAATGGGCTGGACAGGGCTAATGTGGCCTGGACTGAAGTGGGGTAAAGTGTCTGAAGTGAGATAAGCTGGGCTGGACTGGTGTGCACTGGGCTAAACTGGGCTGTGCTGGGCTAAAGTGGTCTGGAGAGGTCTGAAGTGGGCCAAAATGTGCTGGAGTGGGCTAAACTGTTCTTGGGTGGGCTTAATTGCACTGCAGTGAGCTAAAGTGGGCTGGACTGGTCTGAATTGGGCCAAAGTAGTGCCAAGCCATGCTGTGTAGCAAACGAGCCGTTTTGCCTGTAGCAAGCGAGGGTGGGCTGAGCTCTGCTGGGCTGGACAAGGCTAAACTGTGCTGAAGTGGGCTAAACTGGGCTGGACTGGTCTGAAGTGGGCCAAAGTGGTCTAAACTCTCCTGAAGTGGGCCAAACTGGGCTGAACGGTGCTGGAGTGGCTGAAGTGGGCTGAAGGGGGCTTCACTGGGTTAGACAGATCTGAGCTTGTCTGAAAGTGACTGGACTGGGCCGAATTGGAGTAAATTTTGCTGGGCTGGGCTGAACTGGGCTGAACTGAGGTAAACTGGCTTGAAGTGGCTGATCATGGCTGGGCTGGGCTGTGCTAAACCAGGCTGAACAGTGCTAAAGTGGGCCTAATTGGGCTCAGCTTGTCTGCGCTGAGCTGCAGTGGGCTGGGCTGTAAAGTGGGCTGAACTGGGTTAAATTGGGCAGGGATAAGATGGATTGGGCTAAACTGGGCTGGACTGAGCTGGCCTAAAGTACGCTACGTTGGTCTGGGAAGGGCTAAAGTGGGCTAAACTGTAGTGGGCTGGGCTGCGTTGGGCTAAAGTGGGCTGGACTGGTCTGAATTGGGCTTAACTGTGACAAAGTGTTCTGGATAGATGTGAATTGGGATAAACTAGGCTGAAGTGGTCTAAAGTGTGCTGGGCTGGTCTGAAGTGGGCTGAAGTGTGCTCAAAAGGGCTATGGTGTGCTGGATGGTCTGAATTGGGCTAAACGCTGCAGAACTGTGCTAAATTGGTTGGGACAGGTCTGAACTGGGCTGGGCTGAGCTAAGTTGGTCTGGCCAGGGCAAAACTGGTCTGAAGTGGGCTGGGCTGGGCTAAAGTGGAACGGACCTTGCTAAAGCTGGCTGCGCTGGGCTGAAGTGGGCTGAAGGGGCTGGGGTGAGCTGGAATGGGCTGGACAGGGCTAATGTGGCCTGGACTGAAGTGGGGTAAAGTGTCTGAAGTGAGATAAGCTGGGCTGGACTGGTGTGCACTGGGCTAAACTGGGCTGTGCTGGGCTAAAGTGGTCTGGAGAGGTCTGAAGTGGGCCAAAATGTGCTGGAGTGGGCTAAACTGTTCTTGGGTGGGCTTAATTGCACTGGACTGAGCTAAAGTGGGCTGGACTGGTCTGAATTGGGTCAAAGTAGTGCCAAGCCATGCTGTGTAGCAAACGAGCCGTTTTGCCTGTAGCAAGCGAGGGTGGGCTGAGCTCTGCTGGGCTGGACAAGGCTAAAGTGTGCTGAAGTGGGCTAAACTGGGCTGGACTGGTCTGAGGTGGGCCAAAGTGGTCTAAACTCTCCTGAAGTGGGCCAAACTGGGCTGAACGGTGCTGGAGTGGCTGAAGTGGGCTGAAGGGGGCTTCACTGGGTTAGACAGATCTGAGCTTGTCTGAAAGTGACTGGACTGGGCCGAATTGGAGTAAATTTTGCTGGGCTGGGCTGAACTGGGCTGAACTGAGGTAAAGTGGCTTGAAGTGGCTGATCATGTCTTGGCTGGGCTGTGCTAAACCAGGCTGAACTGTGCTAAAGTGGGCCTAATTGGGCTCAGCTTGTCTGCGCTGAGCTGCAGTGGGCTGGGCTGTAAAGTGGGCTGAACTGGGTTAAATTGGGCAGGGATAAGATGGATTGGGCTAAACTGGGCTGGACTGAGCTGGCCTAAAGTACGCTACGTTGGTCTGGGAAGGGCTAAAGTGGGCTAAACTGTAGTGGGCTGGGCTGCGTTGGGCTAAAGTGGGCTGGACTGGTCTGAATTGGGCTTAACTGTGACAAAGTGTTCTGGATAGATGTGAATTGGGATAAACTAGGCTGAAGTGGTCTAAAGTGTGCTGGGCTGGTCTGAAGTGGGCTGAAGTGTGCTCAAAAGGGCTATGGTGTGCTGGATGGTCTGAATTGGGCTAAACGCTGCAGAACTGTGCTAAATTGGTTGGGACAGGTCTGATCTGGGCTGGGCTGAGCTAAGTTGGTCTGGCCAGGGCAAAACTGGTCTGAAGTGGGCTGGGCTGGGCTAAAGTGGAACGGACCTTGCTAAAGCTGGCTGCGCTGGGCTGAAGTGGGCTGAAGGGGCTGGGGTGAGCTGGAATGGGCTGGACAGGGCTAATGTGGCCTGGACTGAAGTGGGGTAAAGTGTCTGAAGTGAGATAAGCTGGGCTGGACTGGTGTGCACTGGGCTAAACTGGGCTGTGCTGGGCTAAAGTGGTCTGGAGAGGTCTGAAGTGGGCCAAAATGTGCTGGAGTGGGCTAAACTGTTCTTGGGTGGGCTTAATTGCACTGGAGTGAGCTAAAGTGGGCTGGACTGGTCTGAATTGGGCCAAAGTAGTGCCAAGCCATGCTGTGTAGCAAACGAGCCGTTTTGCCTGTAGCAAGCGAGGGTGGGCTGAGCTCTGCTGGGCTGGACAAGGCTAAACTGTGCTGAAGTGGGCTAAACTGGGCTGGACTGGTCTGAGGTGGGCCAAAGTGGTCTAAACTCTCCTGAAGTGGGCCAAACTGGGCTGAACGGTGCTGGAGTGGCTGAAGTGGGCTGAAGGGGGCTTCACTGGGTTAGACAGATCTGAGCTTGTCTGAAAGTGACTGGACTGGGCCGAATTGGAGTAAATTTTGCTGGGCTGGGCTGAACTGGGCTGAACTGAGGTAAAGTGGCTTGAAGTGGCTGATCATGGCTGGGCTGGGCTGTGCTAAACCAGGCTGAACTGTGCTAAAGTGGGCCTAATTGGGCTCAGCTTGTCTGCGCTGAGCTGCAGTGGGCTGGGCTGTAAAGTGGGCTGAACTGGGTTAAATTGGGCAGGGATAAGATGGATTGGGCTAAACTGGGCTGGACTGAGCTGGCCTAAAGTACGCTACGTTGGTCTGGGAAGGGCTAAAGTGGGCTAAACTGTAGTGGGCTGGGCTGCGTTGGGCTAAAGTGGGCTGGACTGGTCTGAATTGGGCTTAACTGTGACAAAGTGTTCTGGATAGATGTGAATTGGGATAAACTAGGCTGAAGTGGTCTAAAGTGTGCTGGGCTGGTCTGAAGTGGGCTGAAGTGTGCTCAAAAGGGCTATGGTGTGCTGGATGGTCTGAATTGGGCTAAACGCTGCAGAACTGTGCTAAATTGGTTGGGACAGGTCTGAACTGGGCTGGGCTGAGCTAAGTTGGTCTGGCCAGGGCAAAACTGGTCTGAAGTGGGCTGGGCTGGGCTAAAGTGGAACGGACCTTGCTAAAGCTGGCTGCGCTGGGCTGAAGTGGGCTGAAGGGGCTGGGGTGAGCTGGAATGGGCTGGACAGGGCTAATGTGGCCTGGACTGAAGTGGGGTAAAGTGTCTGAAGTGAGATAAGCTGGGCTGGACTGGTGTGCACTGGGCTAAACTGGGCTGTGCTGGGCTAAAGTGGTCTGGAGAGGTCTGAAGTGGGCCAAAATGTGCTGGAGTGGGCTAAACTGTTCTTGGGTGGGCTTAATTGCACTGGACTGAGCTAAAGTGGGCTGGACTGGTCTGAATTGGGCCAAAGTAGTGCCAAGCCATGCTGTGTAGCAAACGAGCCGTTTTGCCTGTAGCAAGCGAGGGTGGGCTGAGCTCTGCTGGGCTGGACAAGGCTAAACTGTGCTGAAGTGGGCTAAACTGGGCTGGACTGGTCTGAAGTGGGCCAAAGTGGTCTAAACTCTCCTGAAGTGGGCCAAACTGGGCTGAACGGTGCTGGAATGGCTGAAGTGGGCTGAAGGGGGCTTCACTGGGTTAGACAGATCTGAGCTTGTCTGAAAGTGACTGGACTGGGCCGAATTGGAGTAAATTTTGCTGGGCTGGGCTGAACTGGGCTGAACTGAGGTAAACTGGCTTGAAGTGGCTGATCATGTCTTGGCTGGGCTGGGCTGTGCTAAACCAGGCTGAACTGTGCTAAAGTGGGCCTAATTGGGCTCAGCTTGTCTGCGCTGAGCTGCAGTGGGCTGGGCTGTAAAGTGGGCTGAACTGGGTTAAATTGGGCAGTGACAAGATGGACTGGGCTAAACTGGGCTGGACTGAGCTGGCCTAAAGTACTCTACGTTGGTCTGGGAAGGGCTAAAGTGGGCTAAACTGTAGTGGGCTGGGCTGCGTTGGGCTAAAGTGGGCTGGACTGGTCTGAATTGGGCTTAACTGTGACAAAGTGTTCTGGATAGATGTGAATTGGGATAAACTAGGCTGAAGTGGTCTAAAGTGTGCTGGGCTGGTCTGAAGTGGGCTGAAGTGTGCTCAAAAGGGCTATGGTGTGCTGGATGGTCTGAATTGGGCTAAACGCTGCAGAACTGTGCTAAATTGGTTGGGACAGGTCTGATCTGGGCTGGGCTGAGCTAAGTTGGTCTGGCCAGGGCAAAACTGGTCTGAAGTGGGCTGGGCTGGGCTAAAGTGGAACGGACCTTGCTAAAGCTGGCTGCGCTGGGCTGAAGTGGGCTGAAGGGGCTGGGGTGAGCTGGAATGGGCTGGACAGGGCTAATGTGGCCTGGACTGAAGTGGGGTAAAGTGTCTGAAGTGAGATAAGCTGGGCTGGACTGGTGTGCACTGGGCTAAACTGGGCTGTGCTGGGCTAAAGTGGTCTGGAGAGGTCTGAAGTGGGCCAAAATGTGCTGGAGTGGGCTAAACTGTTCTTGGGTGGGCTTAATTGCACTGGACTGAGCTAAAGTGGGCTGGACTGGTCTGAATTGGGTCAAAGTAGTGCCAAGCCATGCTGTGTAGCAAACGAGCCGTTTTGCCTGTAGCAAGCGAGGGTGGGCTGAGCTCTGCTGGGCTGGACAAGGCTAAAGTGTGCTGAAGTGGGCTAAACTGGGCTGGACTGGTCTGAGGTGGGCCAAAGTGGTCTAAACTCTCCTGAAGTGGGCCAAACTGGGCTGAACGGTGCTGGAGTGGCTGAAGTGGGCTGAAGGGGGCTTCACTGGGTTAGACAGATCTGAGCTTGTCTGAAAGTGACTGGACTGGGCCGAATTGGAGTAAATTTTGCTGGGCTGGGCTGAACTGGGCTGAACTGAGGTAAACTGGCTTGAAGTGGCTGATCATGGCTGGGCTGGGCTGTGCTAAACCAGGCTGAACTGTGCTAAAGTGGGCCTAATTGGGCTCAGCTTGTCTGCGCTGAGCTGCAGTGGGCTGGGCTGTAAAGTGGGCTGAACTGGGTTAAATTGGGCAGGGATAAGATGGACTGGGCTAAACTGGGCTGGACTGAGCTGGCCTAAAGTACGCTACGTTGGTCTGGGAAGGGCTAAAGTGGGCTAAACTGTAGTGGGCTGGGCTGCGTTGGGCTAAAGTGGGCTGGACTGGTCTGAATTGGGCTTAACTGTGACAAAGTGTTCTGGATAGATGTGAATTGGGATAAACTAGGCTGAAGTGGTCTAAAGTGTGCTGGGCTGGTCTGAAGTGGGCTGAAGTGTGCTCAAAAGGGCTATGGTGTGCTGGATGGTCTGAATTGGGCTAAACGCTGCAGAACTGTGCTAAATTGGTTGGGACAGGTCTGAACTGGGCTGGGCTGAGCTAAGTTGGTCTGGCCAGGGCAAAACTGGTCTGAAGTGGGCTGGGCTGGGCTAAAGTGGAACGGACCTTGCTAAAGCTGGCTGCGCTGGGCTGAAGTGGGCTGAAGGGGCTGGGGTGAGCTGGAATGGGCTGGACAGGGCTAATGTGGCCTGGACTGAAGTGGGGTAAAGTGTCTGAAGTGAGATAAGCTGGGCTGGACTGGTGTGCACTGGGCTAAACTGGGCTGTGCTGGGCTAAAGTGGTCTGGAGAGGTCTGAAGTGGGCCAAAATGTGCTGGAGTGGGCTAAACTGTTCTTGGGTGGGCTTAATTGCACTGCAGTGAGCTAAAGTGGGCTGGACTGGTCTGAATTGGGCCAAAGTAGTGCCAAGCCATGCTGTGTAGCAAACGAGCCGTTTTGCCTGTAGCAAGCGAGGGTGGGCTGAGCTCTGCTGGGCTGGACAAGGCTAAAGTGTGCTGAAGTGGGCTAAACTGGGCTGGACTGGTCTGAGGTGGGCCAAAGTGGTCTAAACTCTCCTGAAGTGGGCCAAACTGGGCTGAACGGTGCTGGAGTGGCTGAAGTGGGCTGAAGGGGGCTTCACTGGGTTAGACAGATCTGAGCTTGTCTGAAAGTGACTGGACTGGGCCGAATTGGAGTAAATTTTGCTGGGCTGGGCTGAACTGGGCTGAACTGAGGTAAACTGGCTTGAAGTGGCTGATCATGGCTGGGCTGGGCTGTGCTAAACCAGGCTGAACTGTGCTAAAGTGGGCCTAATTGGGCTCAGCTTGTCTGCGCTGAGCTGCAGTGGGCTGGGCTGTAAAGTGGGCTGAACTGGGTTAAATTGGGCAGGGATAAGATGGACTGGGCTAAACTGGGCTGGACTGAGCTGGCCTAAAGTACGCTACGTTGGTCTGGGAAGGGCTAAAGTGGGCTAAACTGTAGTGGGCTGGGCTGCGTTGGGCTAAAGTGGGCTGGACTGGTCTGAATTGGGCTTAACTGTGACAAAGTGTTCTGGATAGATGTGAATTGGGATAAACTAGGCTGAAGTGGTCTAAAGTGTGCTGGGCTGGTCTGAAGTGGGCTGAAGTGTGCTCAAAAGGGCTATGGTGTGCTGGATGGTCTGAATTGGGCTAAACGCTGCAGAACTGTGCTAAATTGGTTGGGACAGGTCTGAACTGGGCTGGGCTGAGCTAAGTTGGTCTGGCCAGGGCAAAACTGGTCTGAAGTGGGCTGGGCTGGGCTAAAGTGGAACGGACCTTGCTAAAGCTGGCTGCGCTGGGCTGAAGTGGGCTGAAGGGGCTGGGGTGAGCTGGAATGGGCTGGACAGGGCTAATGTGGCCTGGACTGAAGTGGGGTAAAGTGTCTGAAGTGAGATAAGCTGGGCTGGACTGGTGTGCACTGGGCTAAACTGGGCTGTGCTGGGCTAAAGTGGTCTGGAGAGGTCTGAAGTGGGCCAAAATGTGCTGGAGTGGGCTAAACTGTTCTTGGGTGGGCTTAATTGCACTGCAGTGAGCTAAAGTGGGCTGGACTGGTCTGAATTGGGCCAAAGTAGTGCCAAGCCATGCTGTGTAGCAAACGAGCCGTTTTGCCTGTAGCAAGCGAGGGTGGGCTGAGCTCTGCTGGGCTGGACAAGGCTAAAGTGTGCTGAAGTGGGCTAAACTGGGCTGGACTGGTCTGAGGTGGGCCAAAGTGGTCTAAACTCTCCTGAAGTGGGCCAAACTGGGCTGAACGGTGCTGGAGTGGCTGAAGTGGGCTGAAGGGGGCTTCACTGGGTTAGACAGATCTGAGCTTGTCTGAAAGTGACTGGACTGGGCCGAATTGGAGTAAATTTTGCTGGGCTGGGCTGAACTGGGCTGAACTGAGGTAAAGTGGCTTGAAGTGGCTGATCATGGCTGGGCTGGGCTGTGCTAAACCAGGCTGAACAGTGCTAAAGTGGGCCTAATTGGGCTCAGCTTGTCTGCGCTGAGCTGCAGTGGGCTGGGCTGTAAAGTGGGCTGAACTGGGTTAAATTGGGCAGGGATAAGATGGATTGGGCTAAACTGGGCTGGACTGAGCTGGCCTAAAGTACGCTACGTTGGTCTGGGAAGGGCTAAAGTGGGCTAAACTGTAGTGGGCTGGGCTGCGTTGGGCTAAAGTGGGCTGGACTGGTCTGAATTGGGCTTAACTGTGACAAAGTGTTCTGGATAGATGTGAATTGGGATAAACTAGGCTGAAGTGGTCTAAAGTGTGCTGGGCTGGTCTGAAGTGGGCTGAAGTGTGCTCAAAAGGGCTATGGTGTGCTGGATGGTCTGAATTGGGCTAAACGCTGCAGAACTGTGCTAAATTGGTTGGGACAGGTCTGAACTGGGCTGGGCTGAGCTAAGTTGGTCTGGCCAGGGCAAAACTGGTCTGAAGTGGGCTGGGCTGGGCTAAAGTGGAACGGACCTTGCTAAAGCTGGCTGCGCTGGGCTGAAGTGGGCTGAAGGGGCTGGGGTGAGCTGGAATGGGCTGGACAGGGCTAATGTGGCCTGGACTGAAGTGGGGTAAAGTGTCTGAAGTGAGATAAGCTGGGCTGGACTGGTGTGCACTGGGCTAAACTGGGCTGTGCTGGGCTAAAGTGGTCTGGAGAGGTCTGAAGTGGGCCAAAATGTGCTGGAGTGGGCTAAACTGTTCTTGGGTGGGCTTAATTGCACTGGACTGAGCTAAAGTGGGCTGGACTGGTCTGAATTGGGCCAAAGTACTGCCAAGCCATGCTGTGTAGCAAACGAGCCGTTTTGCCTGTAGCAAGCGAGGGTGGGCTGAGCTCTGCTGGGCTGGACAAGGCTAAAGTGTGCTGAAGTGGGCTAAACTGGGCTGGACTGGTCTGAAGTGGGCCAAAGTGGTCTAAACTCTCCTGAAGTGGGCCAAACTGGGCTGAACGGTGCTGGAGTGGCTGAAGTGGGCTGAAGGGGGCTTCACTGGGTTAGACAGATCTGAGCTTGTCTGAAAGTGACTGGACTGGGCCGAATTGGAGTAAATTTTGCTGGGCTGGGCTGAACTGGGCTGAACTGAGGTAAACTGGCTTGAAGTGGCTGATCATGTCTTGGCTGGGCTGGGCTGTGCTAAACCAGGCTGAACTGTGCTAAAGTGGGCCTAATTGGGCTCAGCTTGTCTGCGCTGAGCTGCAGTGGGCTGGGCTGTAAAGTGGGCTGAACTGGGTTAAATTGGGCAGTGACAAGATGGACTGGGCTAAACTGGGCTGGACTGAGCTGGCCTAAAGTACGCTACGTTGGTCTGGGAAGGGCTAAAGTGGGCTAAACTGTAGTGGGCTGGGCTGCGTTGGGCTAAAGTGGGCTGGACTGGTCTGAATTGGGCTTAACTGTGACAAAGTGTTCTGGATAGATGTGAATTGGGATAAACTAGGCTGAAGTGGTCTAAAGTGTGCTGGGCTGGTCTGAAGTGGGCTGAAGTGTGCTCAAAAGGGCTATGGTGTGCTGGATGGTCTGAATTGGGCTAAACGCTGCAGAACTGTGCTAAATTGGTTGGGACAGGTCTGAACTGGGCTGGGCTGAGCTAAGTTGGTCTGGCCAGGGCAAAACTGGTCTGAAGTGGGCTGGGCTGGGCTGGGCTAAAGTGGAACGGACCTTGCTAAAGCTGGCTGCGCTGGGCTGAAGTGGGCTGAAGGGGCTGGGGTGAGCTGGAATGGGCTGGACAGGGCTAATGTGGCCTGGACTGAAGTGGGGTAAAGTGTCTGAAGTGAGATAAGCTGGGCTGGACTGGTGTGCACTGGGCTAAACTGGGCTGTGCTGGGCTAAAGTGGTCTGGAGAGGTCTGAAGTGGGCCAAAATGTGCTGGAGTGGGCTAAACTGTTCTTGGGTGGGCTTAATTGCACTGGACTGAGCTAAAGTGGGCTGGACTGGTCTGAATTGGGTCAAAGTAGTGCCAAGCCATGCTGTGTAGCAAACGAGCCGTTTTGCCTGTAGCAAGCGAGGGTGGGCTGAGCTCTGCTGGGCTGGACAAGGCTAAAGTGTGCTGAAGTGGGCTAAACTGGGCTGGACTGGTCTGAGGTGGGCCAAAGTGGTCTAAACTCTCCTGAAGTGGGCCAAACTGGGCTGAACGGTGCTGGAGTGGCTGAAGTGGGCTGAAGGGGGCTTCACTGGGTTAGACAGATCTGAGCTTGTCTGAAAGTGACTGGACTGGGCCGAATTGGAGTAAATTTTGCTGGGCTGGGCTGAACTGGGCTGAACTGAGGTAAACTGGCTTGAAGTGGCTGATCATGGCTGGGCTGGGCTGTGCTAAAGCAGGCTGAACTGTGCTAAAGTGGGCCTAATTGGGCTCAGCTTGTCTGCGCTGAGCTGCAGTGGGCTGGGCTGTAAAGTGGGCTGAACTGGGTTAAATTGGGCAGGGATAAGATGGATTGGGCTAAACTGGGCTGGACTGAGCTGGCCTAAAGTACGCTACGTTGGTCTGGGAAGGGCTAAAGTGGGCTAAACTGTAGTGGGCTGGGCTGCGTTGGGCTAAAGTGGGCTGGACTGGTCTGAATTGGGCTTAACTGTGACAAAGTGTTCTGGATAGATGTGAATTGGGATAAACTAGGCTGAAGTGGTCTAAAGTGTGCTGGGCTGGTCTGAAGTGGGCTGAAGTGTGCTCAAAAGGGCTATGGTGTGCTGGATGGTCTGAATTGGGCTAAACGCTGCAGAACTGTGCTAAATTGGTTGGGACAGGTCTGAACTGGGCTGGGCTGAGCTAAGTTGGTCTGGCCAGGGCAAAACTGGTCTGAAGTGGGCTGGGCTGGGCTAAAGTGGAACGGACCTTGCTAAAGCTGGCTGCGCTGGGCTGAAGTGGGCTGAAGGGGCTGGGGTGAGCTGGAATGGGCTGGACAGGGCTAATGTGGCCTGGACTGAAGTGGGGTAAAGTGTCTGAAGTGAGATAAGCTGGGCTGGACTGGTGTGCACTGGGCTAAACTGGGCTGTGCTGGGCTAAAGTGGTCTGGAGAGGTCTGAAGTGGGCCAAAATGTGCTGGAGTGGGCTAAACTGTTCTTGGGTGGGCTTAATTGCACTGGACTGAGCTAAAGTGGGCTGGACTGGTCTGAATTGGGCCAAAGTAGTGCCAAGCCATGCTGTGTAGCAAACGAGCCGTTTTGCCTGTAGCAAGCGAGGGTGGGCTGGGCTCTGCTGGGCTGGACAAGGCTAAACTGTGCTGAAGTGGGCTAAACTGGGCTGGACTGGTCTGAAGTGGGCCAAAGTGGTCTAAACTCTCCTGAAGTGGGCCAAACTGGGCTGAACGGTGCTGGAGTGTCTGAAGTGGGCTGAAGGGGGCTTCACTGGGTTAGACAGATCTGAGCTTGTCTGAAAGTGACTGGACTGGGCCGAATTGGAGTAAATTTTGCTGGGCTGGGCTGAACTGGGCTGAACTGAGGTAAAGTGGCTTGAAGTGGCTGATCATGGCTGGGCTGGGCTGTGCTAAACCAGGCTGAACTGTGCTAAAGTGGGCCTAATTGGGCTCAGCTTGTCTGCGCTGAGCTGCAGTGGGCTGGGCTGTAAAGTGGGCTGAACTGGGTTAAATTGGGCAGGGATAAGATGGATTGGGCTAAACTGGGCTGGACTGAGCTGGCCTAAAGTACGCTACGTTGGTCTGGGAAGGGCTAAAGTGGGCTAAACTGTAGTGGGCTGGGCTGCGTTGGGCTAAAGTGGGCTGGACTGGTCTGAATTGGGCTTAACTGTGACAAAGTGTTCTGGATAGATGTGAATTGGGATAAACTAGGCTGAAGTGGTCTAAAGTGTGCTGGGCTGGTCTGAAGTGGGCTGAAGTGTGCTCAAAAGGGCTATGGTGTGCTGGATGGTCTGAATTGGGCTAAACGCTGCAGAACTGTGCTAAATTGGTTGGGACAGGTCTGAACTGGGCTGGGCTGAGCTAAGTTGGTCTGGCCAGGGCAAAACTGGTCTGAAGTGGGCTAAAGTGGGCTGGGCTGGGCTAAAGTGGAACGGACCTTGCTAAAGCTGGCTGCGCTGGGCTGAAGTGGGCTGAAGGGGCTGGGGTGAGCTGGAATGGGCTGGACAGGGCTAATGTGGCCTGGACTGAAGTGGGGTAAAGTGTCTGAAGTGAGATAAGCTGGGCTGGACTGGTGTGCACTGGGCTAAACTGGGCTGTGCTGGGCTAAAGTGGTCTGGAGAGGTCTGAAGTGGGCCAAAATGTGCTGGAGTGGGCTAAACTGTTCTTGGGTGGGCTTAATTGCACTGGACTGAGCTAAAGTGGGCTGGACTGGTCTGAATTGGGCCAAAGTAGTGCCAAGCCATGCTGTGTAGCAAACGAGCCGTTTTGCCTGTAGCAAGCGAGGGTGGGCTGGGCTCTGCTGGGCTGGACAAGGCTAAACTGTGCTGAAGTGGGCTAAACTGGGCTGGACTGGTCTGAAGTGGGCCAAAGTGGTCTAAACTCTCCTGAAGTGGGCCAAACTGGGCTGAACGGTGCTGGAGTGTCTGAAGTGGGCTGAAGGGGGCTTCACTGGGTTAGACAGATCTGAGCTTGTCTGAAAGTGACTGGACTGGGCCGAATTGGAGTAAATTTTGCTGGGCTGGGCTGAACTGGGCTGAACTGAGGTAAACTGGCTTGAAGTGGCTGATCATGTCTTGGCTGGGCTGGGCTGTGCTAAAGCAGGCTGAACTGTGCTAAAGTGGGCCTAATTGGGCTCAGCTTGTCTGCGCTGAGCTGCAGTGGGCTGGGCTGTAAAGTGGGCTGAACTGGGTTAAATTGGGCAGTGACAAGATGGACTGGGCTAAACTGGGCTGGACTGAGCTGGCCTAAAGTACGCTACGTTGGTCTGGGAAGGGCTAAAGTGGGCTAAACTGTAGTGGGCTGGGCTGCGTTGGGCTAAAGTGGGCTGGACTGGTCTGAATTGGGCTTAACTGTGACAAAGTGTTCTGGATAGATGTGAATTGGGATAAACTAGGCTGAAGTGGTCTAAAGTGTGCTGGGCTGGTCTGAAGTGGGCTGAAGTGTGCTCAAAAGGGCTATGGTGTGCTGGATGGTCTGAATTGGGCTAAACGCTGCAGAACTGTGCTAAATTGGTTGGGACAGGTCTGAACTGGGCTGGGCTGAGCTAAGTTGGTCTGGCCAGGGCAAAACTGGTCTGAAGTGGGCTGGGCTGGGCTAAAGTGGAACGGACCTTGCTAAAGCTGGCTGCGCTGGGCTGAAGTGGGCTGAAGGGGCTGGGGTGAGCTGGAATGGGCTGGACAGGGCTAATGTGGCCTGGACTGAAGTGGGGTAAAGTGTCTGAAGTGAGATAAGCTGGGCTGGACTGGTGTGCACTGGGCTAAACTGGGCTGTGCTGGGCTAAAGTGGTCTGGAGAGGTCTGAAGTGGGCCAAAATGTGCTGGAGTGGGCTAAACTGTTCTTGGGTGGGCTTAATTGCACTGGACTGAGCTAAAGTGGGCTGGACTGGTCTGAATTGGGTCAAAGTAGTGCCAAGCCATGCTGTGTAGCAAACGAGCCGTTTTGCCTGTAGCAAGCGAGGGTGGGCTGAGCTCTGCTGGGCTGGACAAGGCTAAAGTGTGCTGAAGTGGGCTAAACTGGGCTGGACTGGTCTGAGGTGGGCCAAAGTGGTCTAAACTCTCCTGAAGTGGGCCAAACTGGGCTGAACGGTGCTGGAGTGGCTGAAGTGGGCTGAAGGGGGCTTCACTGGGTTAGACAGATCTGAGCTTGTCTGAAAGTGACTGGACTGGGCCGAATTGGAGTAAATTTTGCTGGGCTGGGCTGAACTGGGCTGAACTGAGGTAAACTGGCTTGAAGTGGCTGATCATGGCTGGGCTGGGCTGTGCTAAACCAGGCTGAACAGTGCTAAAGTGGGCCTAATTGGGCTCAGCTTGTCTGCGCTGAGCTGCAGTGGGCTGGGCTGTAAAGTGGGCTGAACTGGGTTAAATTGGGCAGGGATAAGATGGATTGGGCTAAACTGGGCTGGACTGAGCTGGCCTAAAGTACGCTACGTTGGTCTGGGAAGGGCTAAAGTGGGCTAAACTGTAGTGGGCTGGGCTGCGTTGGGCTAAAGTGGGCTGGACTGGTCTGAATTGGGCTTAACTGTGACAAAGTGTTCTGGATAGATGTGAATTGGGATAAACTAGGCTGAAGTGGTCTAAAGTGTGCTGGGCTGGTCTGAAGTGGGCTGAAGTGTGCTCAAAAGGGCTATGGTGTGCTGGATGGTCTGAATTGGGCTAAACGCTGCAGAACTGTGCTAAATTGGTTGGGACAGGTCTGAACTGGGCTGGGCTGAGCTAAGTTGGTCTGGCCAGGGCAAAACTGGTCTGAAGTGGGCTGGGCTGGGCTAAAGTGGAACGGACCTTGCTAAAGCTGGCTGCGCTGGGCTGAAGTGGGCTGAAGGGGCTGGGGTGAGCTGGAATGGGCTGGACAGGGCTAATGTGGCCTGGACTGAAGTGGGGTAAAGTGTCTGAAGTGAGATAAGCTGGGCTGGACTGGTGTGCACTGGGCTAAACTGGGCTGTGCTGGGCTAAAGTGGTCTGGAGAGGTCTGAAGTGGGCCAAAATGTGCTGGAGTGGGCTAAACTGTTCTTGGGTGGGCTTAATTGCACTGGACTGAGCTAAAGTGGGCTGGACTGGTCTGAATTGGGCCAAAGTAGTGCCAAGCCATGCTGTGTAGCAAACGAGCCGTTTTGCCTGTAGCAAGCGAGGGTGGGCTGGGCTCTGCTGGGCTGGACAAGGCTAAACTGTGCTGAAGTGGGCTAAACTGGGCTGGACTGGTCTGAAGTGGGCCAAAGTGGTCTAAACTCTCCTGAAGTGGGCCAAACTGGGCTGAACGGTGCTGGAGAGGCTGAAGTGGGCTGAAGGGGGCTTCACTGGGTTAGACAGATCTGAGCTTGTCTGAAAGTGACTGGACTGGGCCGAATTGGAGTAAATTTTGCTGGGCTGGGCTGAACTGGGCTGAACTGAGGTAAACTGGCTTGAAGTGGCTGATCATGGCTGGGCTGGGCTGTGCTAAACCAGGCTGAACAGTGCTAAAGTGGGCCTAATTGGGCTCAGCTTGTCTGCGCTGAGCTGCAGTGGGCTGGGCTGTAAAGTGGGCTGAACTGGGTTAAATTGGGCAGGGATAAGATGGATTGGGCTAAACTGGGCTGGACTGAGCTGGCCTAAAGTACGCTACGTTGGTCTGGGAAGGGCTAAAGTGGGCTAAACTGTAGTGGGCTGGGCTGCGTTGGGCTAAAGTGGGCCGGACTGGTCTGAATTGGGCTTAACTGTGACAAAGTGTTCTGGATAGATGTGAATTGGGATAAACTAGGCTGAAGTGGTCTAAAGTGTGCTGGGCTGGTCTGAAGTGGGCTGAAGTGTGCTCAAAAGGGCTATGGTGTGCTGGATGGTCTGAATTGGGCTAAACGCTGCAGAACTGTGCTAAATTGGTTGGGACAGGTCTGAACTGGGCTGGGCTGAGCTAAGTTGGTCTGGCCAGGGCAAAACTGGTCTGAAGTGGGCTGGGCTGGGCTAAAGTGGAACGGACCTTGCTAAAGCTGGCTGCGCTGGGCTGAAGTGGGCTGAAGGGGCTGGGGTGAGCTGGAATGGGCTGGACAGGGCTAATGTGGCCTGGACTGAAGTGGGGTAAAGTGTCTGAAGTGAGATAAGCTGGGCTGGACTGGTGTGCACTGGGCTAAACTGGGCTGTGCTGGGCTAAAGTGGTCTGGAGAGGTCTGAAGTGGGCCAAAATGTGCTGGAGTGGGCTAAACTGTTCTTGGGTGGGCTTAATTGCACTGGACTGAGCTAAAGTGGGCTGGACTGGTCTGAATTGGGCCAAAGTAGTGCCAAGCCATGCTGTGTAGCAAACGAGCCGTTTTGCCTGTAGCAAGCGAGGGTGGGCTGAGCTCTGCTGGGCTGGACAAGGCTAAACTGTGCTGAAGTGGGCTAAACTGGGCTGGACTGGTCTGAAGTGGGCCAAAGTGGTCTAAACTCTCCTGAAGTGGGCCAAACTGGGCTGAACGGTGCTGGAGTGGCTGAAGTGGGCTGAAGGGGGCTTCACTGGGTTAGACAGATCTGAGCTTGTCTGAAAGTGACTGGACTGGGCCGAATTGGAGTAAATTTTGCTGGGCTGGGCTGAACTGGGCTGAACTGAGGTAAACTGGCTTGTAGTGGCTGATCATGGCTGGGCTGGGCTGGGCTGTGCTAAAGCAGGCTGAACTGTGCTAAAGTGGGCCTAATTGGGCTCAGCTTGTCTGCGCTGAGCTGCAGTGGGCTGGGCTGTAAAGTGGGCTGAACTGGGTTAAATTGGGCAGTGACAAGATGGACTGGGCTAAACTGGGCTGGACTGAGCTGGCCTAAAGTACGCTACGTTGGTCTGGGAAGGGCTAAAGTGGGCTAAACTGTAGTGGGCTGGGCTGCGTTGGGCTAAAGTGGGCTGGACTGGTCTGAATTGGGCTTAACTGTGACAAAGTGTTCTGGATAGATGTGAATTGGGATAAACTAGGCTGAAGTGGTCTAAAGTGTGCTGGGCTGGTCTGAAGTGGGCTGAAGTGTGCTCAAAAGGGCTATGGTGTGCTGGATGGTCTGAATTGGGCTAAACGCTGCAGAACTGTGCTAAATTGGTTGGGACAGGTCTGAACTGGGCTGGGCTGAGCTAAGTTGGTCTGGCCAGGGCAAAACTGGTCTGAAGTGGGCTAAAGTGGGCTGGGCTGGGCTAAAGTGGAACGGACCTTGCTAAAGCTGGCTGCGCTGGGCTGAAGTGGGCTGAAGGGGCTGGGGTGAGCTGGAATGGGCTGGACAGGGCTAATGTGGCCTGGACTGAAGTGGGGTAAAGTGTCTGAAGTGAGATAAGCTGGGCTGGACTGGTGTGCACTGGGCTAAACTGGGCTGTGCTGGGCTAAAGTGGTCTGGAGAGGTCTGAAGTGGGCCAAAATGTGCTGGAGTGGGCTAAACTGTTCTTGGGTGGGCTTAATTGCACTGGACTGAGCTAAAGTGGGCTGGACTGGTCTGAATTGGGCCAAAGTAGTGCCAAGCCATGCTGTGTAGCAAACGAGCCGTTTTGCCTGTAGCAAGCGAGGGTGGGCTGAGCTCTGCTGGGCTGGACAAGGCTAAAGTGTGCTGAAGTGGGCTAAACTGGGCTGGACTGGTCTGAGGTGGGCCAAAGTGGTCTAAACTCTCCTGAAGTGGGCCAAACTGGGCTGAACGGTGCTGGAGTGTCTGAAGTGGGCTGAAGGGGGCTTCACTGGGTTAGACAGATCTGAGCTTGTCTGAAAGTGACTGGACTGGGCCGAATTGGAGTAAATTTTGCTGGGCTGGGCTGAACTGGGCTGAACTGAGGTAAACTGGCTTGAAGTGGCTGATCATGGCTGGGCTGGGCTGTGCTAAACCAGGCTGAACTGTGCTAAAGTGGGCCTAATTGGGCTCAGCTTGTCTGCGCTGAGCTGCAGTGGGCTGGGCTGTAAAGTGGGCTGAACTGGGTTAAATTGGGCAGGGATAAGATGGATTGGGCTAAACTGGGCTGGACTGAGCTGGCCTAAAGTACGCTACGTTGGTCTGGGAAGGGCTAAAGTGGGCTAAACTGTAGTGGGCTGGGCTGCGTTGGGCTAAAGTGGGCTGGACTGGTCTGAATTGGGCTTAACTGTGACAAAGTGTTCTGGATAGATGTGAATTGGGATAAACTAGGCTGAAGTGGTCTAAAGTGTGCTGGGCTGGTCTGAAGTGGGCTGAAGTGTGCTCAAAAGGGCTATGGTGTGCTGGATGGTCTGAATTGGGCTAAACGCTGCAGAACTGTGCTAAATTGGTTGGGACAGGTCTGAACTGGGCTGGGCTGAGCTAAGTTGGTCTGGCCAGGGCAAAACTGGTCTGAAGTGGGCTGGGCTGGGCTAAAGTGGAACGGACCTTGCTAAAGCTGGCTGCGCTGGGCTGAAGTGGGCTGAAGGGGCTGGGGTGAGCTGGAATGGGCTGGACAGGGCTAATGTGGCCTGGACTGAAGTGGGGTAAAGTGTCTGAAGTGAGATAAGCTGGGCTGGACTGGTGTGCACTGGGCTAAACTGGGCTGTGCTGGGCTAAAGTGGTCTGGAGAGGTCTGAAGTGGGCCAAAATGTGCTGGAGTGGGCTAAACTGTTCTTGGGTGGGCTTAATTGCACTGGAGTGAGCTAAAGTGGGCTGGACTGGTCTGAATTGGGCCAAAGTAGTGCCAAGCCATGCTGTGTAGCAAACGAGCCGTTTTGCCTGTAGCAAGCGAGGGTGGGCTGAGCTCTGCTGGGCTGGACAAGGCTAAACTGTGCTGAAGTGGGCTAAACTGGGCTGGACTGGTCTGAAGTGGGCCAAAGTGGTCTAAACTCTCCTGAAGTGGGCCAAACTGGGCTGAACGGTGCTGGAGAGGCTGAAGTGGGCTGAAGGGGGCTTCACTGGGTTAGACAGATCTGAGCTTGTCTGAAAGTGACTGGACTGGGCCGAATTGGAGTAAATTTTGCTGGGCTGGGCTGAACTGGGCTGAACTGAGGTAAACTGGCTTGAAGTGGCTGATCATGGCTGGGCTGTGCTAAAGCAGGCTGAACTGTGCTAAAGTGGGCCTAATTGGGCTCAGCTTGTCTGCGCTGAGCTGCAGTGGGCTGGGCTGTAAAGTGGGCTGAACTGGGTTAAATTGGGCAGGGATAAGATGGATTGGGCTAAACTGGGCTGGACTGAGCTGGCCTAAAGTACGCTACGTTGGTCTGGGAAGGGCTAAAGTGGGCTAAACTGTAGTGGGCTGGGCTGCGTTGGGCTAAAGTGGGCTGGACTGGTCTGAATTGGGCTTAACTGTGACAAAGTGTTCTGGATAGATGTGAATTGGGATAAACTAGGCTGAAGTGGTCTAAAGTGTGCTGGGCTGGTCTGAAGTGGGCTGAAGTGTGCTCAAAAGGGCTATGGTGTGCTGGATGGTCTGAATTGGGCTAAACGCTGCAGAACTGTGCTAAATTGGTTGGGACAGGTCTGATCTGGGCTGGGCTGAGCTAAGTTGGTCTGGCCAGGGCAAAACTGGTCTGAAGTGGGCTAAAGTGGGCTGGGCTGGGCTAAAGTGGAACGGACCTTGCTAAAGCTGGCTGCGCTGGGCTGAAGTGGGCTGAAGGGGCTGGGGTGAGCTGGAATGGGCTGGACAGGGCTAATGTGGCCTGGACTGAAGTGGGGTAAAGTGTCTGAAGTGAGATAAGCTGGGCTGGACTGGTGTGCACTGGGCTAAACTGGGCTGTGCTGGGCTAAAGTGGTCTGGAGAGGTCTGAAGTGGGCCAAAATGTGCTGGAGTGGGCTAAACTGTTCTTGGGTGGGCTTAATTGCACTGGAGTGAGCTAAAGTGGGCTGGACTGGTCTGAATTGGGCCAAAGTAGTGCCAAGCCATGCTGTGTAGCAAACGAGCCGTTTTGCCTGTAGCAAGCGAGGGTGGGCTGAGCTCTGCTGGGCTGGACAAGGCTAAACTGTGCTGAAGTGGGCTAAACTGGGCTGGACTGGTCTGAGGTGGGCCAAAGTGGTCTAAACTCTCCTGAAGTGGGCCAAACTGGGCTGAACGGTGCTGGAGTGGCTGAAGTGGGCTGAAGGGGGCTTCACTGGGTTAGACAGATCTGAGCTTGTCTGAAAGTGACTGGACTGGGCCGAATTGGAGTAAATTTTGCTGGGCTGGGCTGAACTGGGCTGAACTGAGGTAAAGTGGCTTGAAGTGGCTGATCATGGCTGGGCTGGGCTGTGCTAAACCAGGCTGAACTGTGCTAAAGTGGGCCTAATTGGGCTCAGCTTGTCTGCGCTGAGCTGCAGTGGGCTGGGCTGTAAAGTGGGCTGAACTGGGTTAAATTGGGCAGGGATAAGATGGATTGGGCTAAACTGGGCTGGACTGAGCTGGCCTAAAGTACGCTACGTTGGTCTGGGAAGGGCTAAAGTGGGCTAAACTGTAGTGGGCTGGGCTGCGTTGGGCTAAAGTGGGCTGGACTGGTCTGAATTGGGCTTAACTGTGACAAAGTGTTCTGGATAGATGTGAATTGGGATAAACTAGGCTGAAGTGGTCTAAAGTGTGCTGGGCTGGTCTGAAGTGGGCTGAAGTGTGCTCAAAAGGGCTATGGTGTGCTGGATGGTCTGAATTGGGCTAAACGCTGCAGAACTGTGCTAAATTGGTTGGGACAGGTCTGAACTGGGCTGGGCTGAGCTAAGTTGGTCTGGCCAGGGCAAAACTGGTCTGAAGTGGGCTGGGCTGGGCTAAAGTGGAACGGACCTTGCTAAAGCTGGCTGCGCTGGGCTGAAGTGGGCTGAAGGGGCTGGGGTGAGCTGGAATGGGCTGGACAGGGCTAATGTGGCCTGGACTGAAGTGGGGTAAAGTGTCTGAAGTGAGATAAGCTGGGCTGGACTGGTGTGCACTGGGCTAAACTGGGCTGTGCTGGGCTAAAGTGGTCTGGAGAGGTCTGAAGTGGGCCAAAATGTGCTGGAGTGGGCTAAACTGTTCTTGGGTGGGCTTAATTGCACTGGACTGAGCTAAAGTGGGCTGGACTGGTCTGAATTGGGCCAAAGTAGTGCCAAGCCATGCTGTGTAGCAAACGAGCCGTTTTGCCTGTAGCAAGCGAGGGTGGGCTGAGCTCTGCTGGGCTGGACAAGGCTAAAGTGTGCTGAAGTGGGCTAAACTGGGCTGGACTGGTCTGAAGTGGGCCAAAGTGGTCTAAACTCTCCTGAAGTGGGCCAAACTGGGCTGAACGGTGCTGGAGAGGCTGAAGTGGGCTGAAGGGGGCTTCACTGGGTTAGACAGATCTGAGCTTGTCTGAAAGTGACTGGACTGGGCCGAATTGGAGTAAATTTTGCTGGGCTGGGCTGAACTGGGCTGAACTGAGGTAAAGTGGCTTGAAGTGGCTGATCATGTCTTGGCTGGGCTGGGCTGTGCTAAACCAGGCTGAACTGTGCTAAAGTGGGCCTAATTGGGCTCAGCTTGTCTGCGCTGAGCTGCAGTGGGCTGGGCTGTAAAGTGGGCTGAACTGGGTTAAATTGGGCAGGGATAAGATGGACTGGGCTAAACTGGGCTGGACTGAGCTGGCCTAAAGTACGCTACGTTGGTCTGGGAAGGGCTAAAGTGGGCTAAACTGTAGTGGGCTGGGCTGCGTTGGGCTAAAGTGGGCTGGACTGGTCTGAATTGGGCTTAACTGTGACAAAGTGTTCTGGATAGATGTGAATTGGGATAAACTAGGCTGAAGTGGTCTAAAGTGTGCTGGGCTGGTCTGAAGTGGGCTGAAGTGTGCTCAAAAGGGCTATGGTGTGCTGGATGGTCTGAATTGGGCTAAACGCTGCAGAACTGTGCTAAATTGGTTGGGACAGGTCTGAACTGGGCTGGGCTGAGCTAAGTTGGTCTGGCCAGGGCAAAACTGGTCTGAAGTGGGCTAAAGTGGGCTGGGCTGGGCTAAAGTGGAACGGACCTTGCTAAAGCTGGCTGCGCTGGGCTGAAGTGGGCTGAAGGGGCTGGGGTGAGCTGGAATGGGCTGGACAGGGCTAATGTGGCCTGGACTGAAGTGGGG
Organism: Lathamus discolor; assembly: GCF_037157495.1. Classification (NCBI taxonomy): domain Eukaryota; kingdom Metazoa; phylum Chordata; class Aves; order Psittaciformes; family Psittacidae; genus Lathamus; species Lathamus discolor. The sequence continues at coordinate 395,207 of NC_088885.1, read as the reverse complement.
TAAAGTGTCTGAAGTGAGATAAGCTGGGCTGGACTGGTGTGCACTGGGCTAAACTGGGCTGTGCTGGGCTAAAGTGGTCTGGAGAGGTCTGAAGTGGGCCAAAATGTGCTGGAGTGGGCTAAACTGTTCTTGGGTGGGCTTAATTGCACTGCAGTGAGCTAAAGTGGGCTGGACTGGTCTGAATTGGGCCAAAGTAGTGCCAAGCCATGCTGTGTAGCAAACGAGCCGTTTTGCCTGTAGCAAGCGAGGGTGGGCTGAGCTCTGCTGGGCTGGACAAGGCTAAAGTGTGCTGAAGTGGGCTAAACTGGGCTGGACTGGTCTGAGGTGGGCCAAAGTGGTCTAAACTCTCCTGAAGTGGGCCAAACTGGGCTGAACGGTGCTGGAGTGGCTGAAGTGGGCTGAAGGGGGCTTCACTGGGTTAGACAGATCTGAGCTTGTCTGAAAGTGACTGGACTGGGCCGAATTGGAGTAAATTTTGCTGGGCTGGGCTGAACTGGGCTGAACTGAGGTATACTGGCTTGAAGTGGCTGATCATGGCTGGGCTCAGCTGTGCTAAACCAGGCTGAACTGTGCTAAAGTGGGCCTAATTGGGCTCAGCTTGTCTGCGCTGAGCTGCAGTGGGCTGGGCTGTAAAGTGGGCTGAACTGGGTTAAATTGGGCAGGGATAAGATGGATTGGGCTAAACTGGGCTGGACTGAGCTGGCCTAAAGTACGCTACGTTGGTCTGGGAAGGGCTAAAGTGGGCTAAACTGTAGTGGGCTGGGCTGCGTTGGGCTAAAGTGGGCTGGACTGGTCTGAATTGGGCTTAACTGTGACAAAGTGTTCTGGATAGATGTGAATTGGGATAAACTAGGCTGAAGTGGTCTAAAGTGTGCTGGGCTGGTCTGAAGTGGGCTGAAGTGTGCTCAAAAGGGCTATGGTGTGCTGGATGGTCTGAATTGGGCTAAACGCTGCAGAACTGTGCTAAATTGGTTGGGACAGGTCTGATCTGGGCTGGGCTGAGCTAAGTTGGTCTGGCCAGGGCAAAACTGGTCTGAAGTGGGCTGGGCTGGGCTAAAGTGGAACGGACCTTGCTAAAGCTGGCTGCGCTGGGCTGAAGTGGGCTGAAGGGGCTGGGGTGAGCTGGAATGGGCTGGACAGGGCTAATGTGGCCTGGACTGAAGTGGGGTAAAGTGTCTGAAGTGAGATAAGCTGGGCTGGACTGGTGTGCACTGGGCTAAACTGGGCTGTGCTGGGCTAAAGTGGTCTGGAGAGGTCTGAAGTGGGCCAAAATGTGCTGGAGTGGGCTAAACTGTTCTTGGGTGGGCTTAATTGCACTGGACTGAGCTAAAGTGGGCTGGACTGGTCTGAATTGGGCCAAAGTAGTGCCAAGCCATGCTGTGTAGCAAACGAGCCGTTTTGCCTGTAGCAAGCGAGGGTGGGCTGAGCTCTGCTGGGCTGGACAAGGCTAAACTGTGCTGAAGTGGGCTAAACTGGGCTGGACTGGTCTGAGGTGGGCCAAAGTGGTCTAAACTCTCCTGAAGTGGGCCAAACTGGGCTGAACGGTGCTGGAGTGGCTGAAGTGGGCTGAAGGGGGCTTCACTGGGTTAGACAGATCTGAGCTTGTCTGAAAGTGACTGGACTGGGCCGAATTGGAGTAAATTTTGCTGGGCTGGGCTGAACTGGGCTGAACTGAGGTAAAGTGGCTTGAAGTGGCTGATCATGGCTGGGCTGGGCTGTGCTAAACCAGGCTGAACTGTGCTAAAGTGGGCCTAATTGGGCTCAGCTTGTCTGCGCTGAGCTGCAGTGGGCTGGGCTGTAAAGTGGGCTGAACTGGGTTAAATTGGGCAGGGATAAGATGGATTGGGCTAAACTGGGCTGGACTGAGCTGGCCTAAAGTACGCTACGTTGGTCTGGGAAGGGCTAAAGTGGGCTAAACTGTAGTGGGCTGGGCTGCGTTGGGCTAAAGTGGGCTGGACTGGTCTGAATTGGGCTTAACTGTGACAAAGTGTTCTGGATAGATGTGAATTGGGATAAGCTAGGCTGAAGTGGTCTAAAGTGTGCTGGGCTGGTCTGAAGTGGGCTGAAGTGTGCTCAAAAGGGCTATGGTGTGCTGGATGGTCTGAATTGGGCTAAACGCTGCAGAACTGTGCTAAATTGGTTGGGACAGGTCTGAACTGGGCTGGGCTGAGCTAAGTTGGTCTGGCCAGGGCAAAACTGGTCTGAAGTGGGCTGGGCTGGGCTAAAGTGGAACGGACCTTGCTAAAGCTGGCTGCGCTGGGCTGAAGTGGGCTGAAGGGGCTGGGGTGAGCTGGAATGGGCTGGACAGGGCTAATGTGGCCTGGACTGAAGTGGGGTAAAGTGTCTGAAGTGAGATAAGCTGGGCTGGACTGGTGTGCACTGGGCTAAACTGGGCTGTGCTGGGCTAAAGTGGTCTGGAGAGGTCTGAAGTGGGCCAAAATGTGCTGGAGTGGGCTAAACTGTTCTTGGGTGGGCTTAATTGCACTGGACTGAGCTAAAGTGGGCTGGACTGGTCTGAATTGGGCCAAAGTAGTGCCAAGCCATGCTGTGTAGCAAACGAGCCGTTTTGCCTGTAGCAAGCGAGGGTGGGCTGAGCTCTGCTGGGCTGGACAAGGCTAAACTGTGCTGAAGTGGGCTAAACTGGGCTGGACTGGTCTGAAGTGGGCCAAAGTGGTCTAAACTCTCCTGAAGTGGGCCAAACTGGGCTGAACGGTGCTGGAATGGCTGAAGTGGGCTGAAGGGGGCTTCACTGGGTTAGACAGATCTGAGCTTGTCTGAAAGTGACTGGACTGGGCCGAATTGGAGTAAATTTTGCTGGGCTGGGCTGAACTGGGCTGAACTGAGGTAAAGTGGCTTGAAGTGGCTGATCATGTCTTGGCTGGGCTGGGCTGTGCTAAACCAGGCTGAACTGTGCTAAAGTGGGCCTAATTGGGCTCAGCTTGTCTGCGCTGAGCTGCAGTGGGCTGGGCTGTAAAGTGGGCTGAACTGGGTTAAATTGGGCAGGGATAAGATGGACTGGGCTAAACTGGGCTGGACTGAGCTGGCCTAAAGTACGCTACGTTGGTCTGGGAAGGGCTAAAGTGGGCTAAACTGTAGTGGGCTGGGCTGCGTTGGGCTAAAGTGGGCTGGACTGGTCTGAATTGGGCTTAACTGTGACAAAGTGTTCTGGATAGATGTGAATTGGGATAAACTAGGCTGAAGTGGTCTAAAGTGTGCTGGGCTGGTCTGAAGTGGGCTGAAGTGTGCTCAAAAGTGCTATGGTGTGCTGGATGGTCTGAATTGGGCTAAACGCTGCAGAACTGTGCTAAATTGGTTGGGACAGGTCTGAACTGGGCTGGGCTGAGCTAAGTTGGTCTGGCCAGGGCAAAACTGGTCTGAAGTGGGCTGGGCTGGGCTAAAGTGGAACGGACCTTGCTAAAGCTGGCTGCGCTGGGCTGAAGTGGGCTGAAGGGGCTGGGGTGAGCTGGAATGGGCTGGACAGGGCTAATGTGGCCTGGACTGAAGTGGGGTAAAGTGTCTGAAGTGAGATAAGCTGGGCTGGACTGGTGTGCACTGGGCTAAACTGGGCTGTGCTGGGCTAAAGTGGTCTGGAGAGGTCTGAAGTGGGCCAAAATGTGCTGGAGTGGGCTAAACTGTTCTTGGGTGGGCTTAATTGCACTGGAGTGAGCTAAAGTGGGCTGGACTGGTCTGAATTGGGCCAAAGTAGTGCCAAGCCATGCTGTGTAGCAAACGAGCCGTTTTGCCTGTAGCAAGCGAGGGTGGGCTGAGCTCTGCTGGGCTGGACAAGGCTAAACTGTGCTGAAGTGGGCTAAACTGGGCTGGACTGGTCTGAGGTGGGCCAAAGTGGTCTAAACTCTCCTGAAGTGGGCCAAACTGGGCTGAACGGTGCTGGAGTGGCTGAAGTGGGCTGAAGGGGGCTTCACTGGGTTAGACAGATCTGAGCTTGTCTGAAAGTGACTGGACTGGGCCGAATTGGAGTAAATTTTGCTGGGCTGGGCTGAACTGGGCTGAACTGAGGTAAAGTGGCTTGAAGTGGCTGATCATGGCTGGGCTGGGCTGTGCTAAACCAGGCTGAACTGTGCTAAAGTGGGCCTAATTGGGCTCAGCTTGTCAGCGCTGAGCTGCAGTGGGCTGGGCTGTAAAGTGGGCTGAACTGGGTTAAATTGGGCAGGGATAAGATGGATTGGGCTAAACTGGGCTGGACTGAGCTGGCCTAAAGTACGCTACGTTGGTCTGGGAAGGGCTAAAGTGGGCTAAACTGTAGTGGGCTGGGCTGCGTTGGGCTAAAGTGGGCTGGACTGGTCTGAATTGGGCTTAACTGTGACAAAGTGTTCTGGATAGATGTGAATTGGGATAAACTAGGCTGAAGTGGTCTAAAGTGTGCTGGGCTGGTCTGAAGTGGGCTGAAGTGTGCTCAAAAGGGCTATGGTGTGCTGGATGGTCTGAATTGGGCTAAACGCTGCAGAACTGTGCTAAATTGGTTGGGACAGGTCTGAACTGGGCTGGGCTGAGCTAAGTTGGTCTGGCCAGGGCAAAACTGGTCTGAAGTGGGCTGGGCTGGGCTAAAGTGGAACGGACCTTGCTAAAGCTGGCTGCGCTGGGCTGAAGTGGGCTGAAGGGGCTGGGGTGAGCTGGAATGGGCTGGACAGGGCTAATGTGGCCTGGACTGAAGTGGGGTAAAGTGTCTGAAGTGAGATAAGCTGGGCTGGACTGGTGTGCACTGGGCTAAACTGGGCTGTGCTGGGCTAAAGTGGTCTGGAGAGGTCTGAAGTGGGCCAAAATGTGCTGGAGTGGGCTAAACTGTTCTTGGGTGGGCTTAATTGCACTGGAGTGAGCTAAAGTGGGCTGGACTGGTCTGAATTGGGCCAAAGTAGTGCCAAGCCATGCTGTGTAGCAAACGAGCCGTTTTGCCTGTAGCAAGCGAGGGTGGGCTGAGCTCTGCTGGGCTGGACAAGGCTAAAGTGTGCTGAAGTGGGCTAAACTGGGCTGGACTGGTCTGAGGTGGGCCAAAGTGGTCTAAACTCTCCTGAAGTGGGCCAAACTGGGCTGAACGGTGCTGGAGTGGCTGAAGTGGGCTGAAGGGGGCTTCACTGGGTTAGACAGATCTGAGCTTGTCTGAAAGTGACTGGACTGGGCCGAATTGGAGTAAATTTTGCTGGGCTGGGCTGAACTGGGCTGAACTGAGGTAAACTGGCTTGAAGTGGCTGATCATGTCTTGGCTGGGCTGTGCTAAACCAGGCTGAACAGTGCTAAAGTGGGCCTAATTGGGCTCAGCTTGTCTGCGCTGAGCTGCAGTGGGCTGGGCTGTAAAGTGGGCTGAACTGGGTTAAATTGGGCAGGGATAAGATGGATTGGGCTAAACTGGGCTGGACTGAGCTGGCCTAAAGTACGCTACGTTGGTCTGGGAAGGGCTAAAGTGGGCTAAACTGTAGTGGGCTGGGCTGCGTTGGGCTAAAGTGGGCTGGACAGGTCTGAATTGGGCTTAACTGTGACAAAGTGTTCTGGATAGATGTGAATTGGGATAAACTAGGCTGAAGTGGTCTAAAGTGTGCTGGGCTGGTCTGAAGTGGGCTGAAGTGTGCTCAAAAGGGCTATGGTGTGCTGGATGGTCTGAATTGGGCTAAACGCTGCAGAACTGTGCTAAATTGGTTGGGACAGGTCTGAACTGGGCTGGGCTGAGCTAAGTTGGTCTGGCCAGGGCAAAACTGGTCTGAAGTGGGCTGGGCTGTGCTAAAGTGGAACGGACCTTGCTAAAGCTGGCTGCGCTGGGCTGAAGTGGGCTGAAGGGGCTGGGGTGAGCTGGAATGGGCTGGACAGGGCTAATGTGGCCTGGACTGAAGTGGGGTAAAGTGTCTGAAGTGAGATAAGCTGGGCTGGACTGGTGTGCACTGGGCTAAACTGGGCTGTGCTGGGCTAAAGTGGTCTGGAGAGGTCTGAAGTGGGCCAAAATGTGCTGGAGTGGGCTAAACTGTTCTTGGGTGGGCTTAATTGCACTGCAGTGAGCTAAAGTGGGCTGGACTGGTCTGAATTGGGCCAAAGTAGTGCCAAGCCATGCTGTGTAGCAAACGAGCCGTTTTGCCTGTAGCAAGCGAGGGTGGGCTGAGCTCTGCTGGGCTGGACAAGGCTAAACTGTGCTGAAGTGGGCTAAACTGGGCTGGACTGGTCTGAAGTGGGCCAAAGTGGTCTAAACTCTCCTGAAGTGGGCCAAACTGGGCTGAACGGTGCTGGAGTGGCTGAAGTGGGCTGAAGGGGGCTTCACTGGGTTAGACAGATCTGAGCTTGTCTGAAAGTGACTGGACTGGGCCGAATTGGAGTAAATTTTGCTGGGCTGGGCTGAACTGGGCTGAACTGAGGTAAACTGGCTTGAAGTGGCTGATCATGGCTGGGCTGGGCTGTGCTAAACCAGGCTGAACAGTGCTAAAGTGGGCCTAATTGGGCTCAGCTTGTCTGCGCTGAGCTGCAGTGGGCTGGGCTGTAAAGTGGGCTGAACTGGGTTAAATTGGGCAGGGATAAGATGGATTGGGCTAAACTGGGCTGGACTGAGCTGGCCTAAAGTACGCTACGTTGGTCTGGGAAGGGCTAAAGTGGGCTAAACTGTAGTGGGCTGGGCTGCGTTGGGCTAAAGTGGGCTGGACTGGTCTGAATTGGGCTTAACTGTGACAAAGTGTTCTGGATAGATGTGAATTGGGATAAACTAGGCTGAAGTGGTCTAAAGTGTGCTGGGCTGGTCTGAAGTGGGCTGAAGTGTGCTCAAAAGGGCTATGGTGTGCTGGATGGTCTGAATTGGGCTAAACGCTGCAGAACTGTGCTAAATTGGTTGGGACAGGTCTGAACTGGGCTGGGCTGAGCTAAGTTGGTCTGGCCAGGGCAAAACTGGTCTGAAGTGGGCTGGGCTGGGCTAAAGTGGAACGGACCTTGCTAAAGCTGGCTGCGCTGGGCTGAAGTGGGCTGAAGGGGCTGGGGTGAGCTGGAATGGGCTGGACAGGGCTAATGTGGCCTGGACTGAAGTGGGGTAAAGTGTCTGAAGTGAGATAAGCTGGGCTGGACTGGTGTGCACTGGGCTAAACTGGGCTGTGCTGGGCTAAAGTGGTCTGGAGAGGTCTGAAGTGGGCCAAAATGTGCTGGAGTGGGCTAAACTCTTCTTGGGTGGGCTTAATTGCACTGGACTGAGCTAAAGTGGGCTGGACTGGTCTGAATTGGGCCAAAGTAGTGCCAAGCCATGCTGTGTAGCAAACGAGCCGTTTTGCCTGTAGCAAGCGAGGGTGGGCTGGGCTCTGCTGGGCTGGACAAGGCTAAACTGTGCTGAAGTGGGCTAAACTGGGCTGGACTGGTCTGAAGTGGGCCAAAGTGGTCTAAACTCTCCTGAAGTGGGCCAAACTGGGCTGAACGGTGCTGGAGTGGCTGAAGTGGGCTGAAGGGGGCTTCACTGGGTTAGACAGATCTGAGCTTGTCTGAAAGTGACTGGACTGGGCCGAATTGGAGTAAATTTTGCTGGGCTGGGCTGAACTGGGCTGAACTGAGGTAAACTGGCTTGAAGTGGCTGATCATGGCTGGGCTGGGCTGTGCTAAACCAGGCTGAACAGTGCTAAAGTGGGCCTAATTGGGCTCAGCTTGTCTGCGCTGAGCTGCAGTGGGCTGGGCTGTAAAGTGGGCTGAACTGGGTTAAATTGGGCAGGGATAAGATGGATTGGGCTAAACTGGGCTGGACTGAGCTGGCCTAAAGTACGCTACGTTGGTCTGGGAAGGGCTAAAGTGGGCTAAACTGTAGTGGGCTGGGCTGCGTTGGGCTAAAGTGGGCTGGACTGGTCTGAATTGGGCTTAACTGTGACAAAGTGTTCTGGATAGATGTGAATTGGGATAAACTAGGCTGAAGTGGTCTAAAGTGTGCTGGGCTGGTCTGAAGTGGGCTGAAGTGTGCTCAAAAGGGCTATGGTGTGCTGGATGGTCTGAATTGGGCTAAACGCTGCAGAACTGTGCTAAATTGGTTGGGACAGGTCTGAACTGGGCTGGGCTGAGCTAAGTTGGTCTGGCCAGGGCAAAACTGGTCTGAAGTGGGCTGGGCTGGGCTAAGTTGGTCTGGCCAGGGCAAAACTGGTCTGAAGTGGGCTGGGCTGGGCTAAAGTGGAACGGACCTTGCTAAAGCTGGCTGCGCTGGGCTGAAGTGGGCTGAAGGGGCTGGGGTGAGCTGGAATGGGCTGGACAGGGCTAATGTGGCCTGGACTGAAGTGGGGTAAAGTGTCTGAAGTGAGATAAGCTGGGCTGGACTGGTGTGCACTGGGCTAAACTGGGCTGTGCTGGGCTAAAGTGGTCTGGAGAGGTCTGAAGTGGGCCAAAATGTGCTGGAGTGGGCTAAACTGTTCTTGGGTGGGCTTAATTGCACTGGACTGAGCTAAAGTGGGCTGGACTGGTCTGAATTGGGCCAAAGTAGTGCCAAGCCATGCTGTGTAGCAAACGAGCCGTTTTGCCTGTAGCAAGCCAGGGTGGGCTGGGCTCTGCTGGGCTGGACAAGGCTAAAGTGTGCTGAAGTGGGCTAAACTGGGCTGGACTGGTCTGAGGTGGGCCAAAGTGGTCTAAACTCTCCTGAAGTGGGCCAAACTGGGCTGAACGGTGCTGGAGTGGCTGAAGTGGGCTGAAGGGGGCTTCACTGGGTTAGACAGATCTGAGCTTGTCTGAAAGTGACTGGACTGGGCCGAATTGGAGTAAATTTTGCTGGGCTGGGCTGAACTGGGCTGAACTGAGGTAAACAGGCTTGAAGTGGCTGATCATGGCTGGGCTGGGCTGTGCTAAACCAGGCTGAACAGTGCTAAAGTGGGCCTAATTGGGCTCAGCTTGTCTGCGCTGAGCTGCAGTGGGCTGGGCTGTAAAGTGGGCTGAACTGGGTTAAATTGGGCAGGGATAAGATGGATTGGGCTAAACTGGGCTGGACTGAGCTGGCCTAAAGTACGCTACGTTGGTCTGGGAAGGGCTAAAGTGGGCTAAACTGTAGTGGGCTGGGCTGCGTTGGGCTAAAGTGGGCTGGACTGGTCTGAATTGGGCTTAACTGTGACAAAGTGTTCTGGATAGATGTGAATTGGGATAAACTAGGCTGAAGTGGTCTAAAGTGTGCTGGGCTGGTCTGAAGTGGGCTGAAGTGTGCTCAAAAGGGCTATGGTGTGCTGGATGGTCTGAATTGGGCTAAACGCTGCAGAACTGTGCTGAATTGGTTGGGACAGGTCTGAACTGGGCTGGGCTGAGCTAAGTTGGTCTGGCCAGGGCAAAACTGGTCTGAAGTGGGCTGGGCTGGGCTAAAGTGGAACGGACCTTGCTAAAACTGGCTGCGCTGGGCTGAAGTGGGCTGAAGGGGCTGGGGTGAGCTGGAATGGGCTGGACAGGGCTAATGTGGCCTGGACTGAAGTGGGGTAAAGTGTCTGAAGTGAGATAAGCTGGGCTGGACTGGTGTGCACTGGGCTAAACTGGGCTGTGCTGGGCTAAAGTGGTCTGGAGAGGTCTGAAGTGGGCCAAAATGTGCTGGAGTGGGCTAAACTGTTCTTGGGTGGGCTTAATTGCACTGGACTGAGCTAAAGTGGGCTGGACTGGTCTGAATTGGGCCAAAGTAGTGCCAAGCCATGCTGTGTAGCAAACGAGCCGTTTTGCCTGTAGCAAGCGAGGGTGGGCTGGGCTCTGCTGGGCTGGACAAGGCTAAACTGTGCTGAAGTGGGCTAAACTGGGCTGGACTGGTCTGAAGTGGGCCAAAGTGGTCTAAACTCTCCTGAAGTGGGCCAAACTGGGCTGAACGGTGCTGGAGTGGCTGAAGTGGGCTGAAGGGGGCTTCACTGGGTTAGACAGATCTGAGCTTGTCTGAAAGTGACTGGACTTGGCTGAATTGGAGTAAATTTTGCTGGGCTGGGCTGAACTGGGCTGAACTGAGGTAAAGTGGCTTGAAGTGGCTGATCATGGCTGGGCTGGGCTGTGCTAAACCAGGCTGAACTGTGCTAAAGTGGGCCTAATTGGGCTCAGCTTGTCTGCGCTGAGCTGCAGTGGGCTGGGCTGTAAAGTGGGCTGAACTGGGTTAAATTGGGCAGGGATAAGATGGATTGGGCTAAACTGGGCTGGACTGAGCTGGCCTAAAGTACGCTACGTTGGTCTGGGAAGGGCTAAAGTGGGCTAAACTGTAGTGGGCTGGGCTGCGTTGGGCTAAAGTGGGCTGGACTGGTCTGAATTGGGCTTAACTGTGACAAAGTGTTCTGGATAGATGTGAATTGGGATAAACTAGGCTGAAGTGGTCTAAAGTGTGCTGGGCTGGTCTGAAGTGGGCTGAAGTGTGCTCAAAAGGGCTATGGTGTGCTGGATGGTCTGAACTGGGCTAAACGCTGCAGAACTGTGCTAAATTGGTTGGGACAGGTCTGAACTGGGCTGGGCTGAGCTAAGTTGGTCTGGCCAGGGCAAAACTGGTCTGAAGTGGGCTGGGCTGGGCTAAAGTGGAACGGACCTTGCTAAAGCTGGCTGCGCTGGGCTGAAGTGGGCTGAAGGGGCTGGGGTGAGCTGGAATGGGCTGGACAGGGCTAATGTGGCCTGGACTGAAGTGGGGTAAAGTGTCTGAAGTGAGATAAGCTGGGCTGGACTGGTGTGCACTGGGCTAAACTGGGCTGTGCTGGGCTAAAGTGGTCTGGAGAGGTCTGAAGTGGGCCAAAATGTGCTGGAGTGGGCTAAACTGTTCTTGGGTGGGCTTAATTGCACTGGACTGAGCTAAAGTGGGCTGGACTGGTCTGAATTGGGCCAAAGTAGTGCCAAGCCATGCTGTGTAGCAAACGAGCCGTTTTGCCTGTAGCAAGCGAGGGTGGGCTGGGCTCTGCTGGGCTGGACAAGGCTAAACTGTGCTGAAGTGGGCTAAACTGGGCTGGACTGGTCTGAAGTGGGCCAAAGTGGTCTAAACTCTCCTGAAGTGGGCCAAACTGGGCTGAACGGTGCTGGAGTGGCTGAAGTGGGCTGAAGGGGGCTTCACTGGGTTAGACAGATCTGAGCTTGTCTGAAAGTGACTGGACTTGGCTGAATTGGAGTAAATTTTGCTGGGCTGGGCTGAACTGGGCTGAACTGAGGTAAAGTGGCTTGAAGTGGCTGATCATGGCTGGGCTGGGCTGTGCTAAACCAGGCTGAACTGTGCTAAAGTGGGCCTAATTGGGCTCAGCTTGTCTGCGCTGAGCTGCAGTGGGCTGGGCTGTAAAGTGGGCTGAACTGGGTTAAATTGGGCAGGGATAAGATGGATTGGGCTAAACTGGGCTGGACTGAGCTGGCCTAAAGTACGCTACGTTGGTCTGGGAAGGGCTAAAGTGGGCTAAACTGTAGTGGGCTGGGCTGCGTTGGGCTAAAGTGGGCTGGACTGGTCTGAATTGGGCTTAACTGTGACAAAGTGTTCTGGATAGATGTGAATTGGGATAAACTAGGCTGAAGTGGTCTAAAGTGTGCTGGGCTGGTCTGAAGTGGGCTGAAGTGTGCTCAAAAGGGCTATGGTGTGCTGGATGGTCTGAACTGGGCTAAACGCTGCAGAACTGTGCTAAATTGGTTGGGACAGGTCTGAACTGGGCTGGGCTGAGCTAAGTTGGTCTGGCCAGGGCAAAACTGGTCTGAAGTGGGCTGGGCTGGGCTAAAGTGGAACGGACCTTGCTAAAGCTGGCTGCGCTGGGCTGAAGTGGGCTGAAGGGGCTGGGGTGAGCTGGAATGGGCTGGACAGGGCTAATGTGGCCTGGACTGAAGTGGGGTAAAGTGTCTGAAGTGAGATAAGCTGGGCTGGACTGGTGTGCACTGGGCTAAACTGGGCTGTGCTGGGCTAAAGTGGTCTGGAGAGGTCTGAAGTGGGCCAAAATGTGCTGGAGTGGGCTAAACTGTTCTTGGGTGGGCTTAATTGCACTGGACTGAGCTAAAGTGGGCTGGACTGGTCTGAATTGGGCCAAAGTAGTGCCAAGCCATGCTGTGTAGCAAACGAGCCGTTTTGCCTGTAGCAAGCGAGGGTGGGCTGGGCTCTGCTGGGCTGGACAAGGCTAAAGTGTGCTGAAGTGGGCTAAACTGGGCTGGACTGGTCTGAGGTGGGCCAAAGTGGTCTAAACTCTCCTGAAGTGGGCCAAACTGGGCTGAACGGTGCTGGAGTGGCTGAAGTGGGCTGAAGGGGGCTTCACTGGGTTAGACAGATCTGAGCTTGTCTGAAAGTGACTGGACTGGGCCGAATTGGAGTAAATTTTGCTGGGCTGGGCTGAACTGGGCTGAACTGAGGTAAACTGGCTTGAAGTGGCTGATCATGGCTGGGCTGGGCTGTGCTAAACCAGGCTGAACAGTGCTAAAGTGGGCCTAATTGGGCTCAGCTTGTCTGCGCTGAGCTGCAGTGGGCTGGGCTGTAAAGTGGGCTGAACTGGGTTAAATTGGGCAGGGATAAGATGGATTGGGCTAAACTGGGCTGGACTGAGCTGGCCTAAAGTACGCTACGTTGGTCTGGGAAGGGCTAAAGTGGGCTAAACTGTAGTGGGCTGGGCTGCGTTGGGCTAAAGTGGGCTGGACTGGTCTGAATTGGGCTTAACTGTGACAAAGTGTTCTGGATAGATGTGAATTGGGATAAACTAGGCTGAAGTGGTCTAAAGTGTGCTGGGCTGGTCTGAAGTGGGCTGAAGTGTGCTCAAAAGGGCTATGGTGTGCTGGATGGTCTGAACTGGGCTAAACGCTGCAGAACTGTGCTAAATTGGTTGGGACAGGTCTGAACTGGGCTGGGCTGAGCTAAGTTGGTCTGGCCAGGGCAAAACTGGTCTGAAGTGGGCTGGGCTGGGCTAAAGTGGAACGGACCTTGCTAAAGCTGGCTGCGCTGGGCTGAAGTGGGCTGAAGGGGCTGGGGTGAGCTGGAATGGGCTGGACAGGGCTAATGTGGCCTGGACTGAAGTGGGGTAAAGTGTCTGAAGTGAGATAAGCTGGGCTGGACTGGTGTGCACTGGGCTAAACTGGGCTGTGCTGGGCTAAAGTGGTCTGGAGAGGTCTGAAGTGGGCCAAAATGTGCTGGAGTGGGCTAAACTGTTCTTGGGTGGGCTTAATTGCACTGGAGTGAGCTAAAGTGGGCTGGACTGGTCTGAATTGGGCCAAAGTAGTGCCAAGCCATGCTGTGTAGCAAACGAGCCGTTTTGCCTGTAGCAAGCGAGGGTGGGCTGAGCTCTGCTGGGCTGGACAAGGCTAAACTGTGCTGAAGTGGGCTAAACTGGGCTGGACTGGTCTGATGTGGGCCAAAGTGGTCTAAACTCTCCTGAAGTGGGCCAAACTGGGCTGAACGGTGCTGGAGTGGCTGAAGTGGGCTGAAGGGGGCTTCACTGGGTTAGACAGATCTGAGCTTGTCTGAAAGTGACTGGACTGGGCCGAATTGGAGTAAATTTTGCTGGGCTGGTCTGAACTGGGCTGAACTGAGGTAAACTGGCTTGAAGTGGCTGATCATGGCTGGGCTCAGCTGTGCTAAACCAGGCTGAACTGTGCTAAAGTGGGCCTAATTGGGCTCAGCTTGTCTGCGCTGAGCTGCAGTGGGCTGGGCTGTAAAGTGGGCTGAACTGGGTTAAATTGGGCAGGGATAAGATGGATTGGGCTAAACTGGGCTGGACTGAGCTGGCCTAAAGTACGCTACGTTGGTCTGGGAAGGGCTAAAGTGGGCTAAACTGTAGTGGGCTGGGCTGCGTTGGGCTAAAGTGGGCTGGACTGGTCTGAATTGGGCTTAACTGTGACAAAGTGTTCTGGATAGATGTGAATTGGGATAAACTAGGCTGAAGTGGTCTAAAGTGTGCTGGGCTGGTCTGAAGTGGGCTGAAGTGTGCTCAAAAGGGCTATGGTGTGCTGGATGGTCTGAATTGGGCTAAACGCTGCAGAACTGTGCTAAATTGGTTGGGACAGGTCTGAACTGGGCTGGGCTGAGCTAAGTTGGTCTGGCCAGGGCAAAACTGGTCTGAAGTGGGCTGGGCTGGGCTAAAGTGGAACGGACCTTGCTAAAGCTGGCTGCGCTGGGCTGAAGTGGGCTGAAGGGGCTGGGGTGAGCTGGAATGGGCTGGACAGGGCTAATGTGGCCTGGACTGAAGTGGGGTAAAGTGTCTGAAGTGAGATAAGCTGGGCTGGACTGGTGTGCACTGGGCTAAACTGGGCTGTGCTGGGCTAAAGTGGTCTGGAGAGGTCTGAAGTGGGCCAAAATGTGCTGGAGTGGGCTAAACTGTTCTTGGGTGGGCTTAATTGCACTGGAGTGAGCTAAAGTGGGCTGGACTGGTCTGAATTGGGCCAAAGTAGTGCCAAGCCATGCTGTGTAGCAAACGAGCCGTTTTGCCTGTAGCAAGCGAGGGTGGGCTGGGCTCTGCTGGGCTGGACAAGGCTAAACTGTGCTGAAGTGGGCTAAACTGGGCTGGACTGGTCTGAGGTGGGCCAAAGTGGTCTAAACTCTCCTGAAGTGGGCCAAACTGGGCTGAACGGTGCTGGAGTGGCTGAAGTGGGCTGAAGGGGGCTTCACTGGGTTAGACAGATCTGAGCTTGTCTGAAAGTGACTGGACTGGGCCGAACTGCAGTAAATTTTGCTGGGCTGGGCTGAACTGGGCTGAACTGAGGTTAACTGGCTTGAAGTGGCTGATCATGGCTGGGCTGGGCTGTGCTAAACCAGGCTGAACTGTGCTAAAGTGGGCCTAATTGGGCTCAGCTTGTCTGCGCTGAGCTGCAGTGGGCTGGGCTGTAAAGTGGGCTGAACTGGGTTAAATTGGGCAGGGATAAGATGGATTGGGCTAAACTGGGCTGGACTGAGCTGGCCTAAAGTACGCTACGTTGGTCTGGGAAGGGCTAAAGTGGGCTAAACTGTAGTGGGCTGGGCTGCGTTGGGCTAAAGTGGGCTGGACTGGTCTGAATTGGGCTTAACTGTGACAAAGTGTTCTGGATAGATGTGAATTGGGATAAACTAGGCTGAAGTGGTCTAAAGTGTGCTGGGCTGGTCTGAAGTGGGCTGAAGTGTGCTCAAAAGGGCTATGGTGTGCTGGATGGTCTGAATTGGGCTAAACGCTGCAGAACTGTGCTAAATTGGTTGGGACAGGTCTGAACTGGGCTGGGCTGAGCTAAGTTGGTCTGGCCAGGGCAAAACTGGTCTGAAGTGGGCTGGGCTGGGCTAAAGTGGAACGGACCTTGCTAAAGCTGGCTGCGCTGGGCTGAAGTGGGCTGAAGGGGCTGGGGTGAGCTGGAATGGGCTGGACAGGGCTAATGTGGCCTGGACTGAAGTGGGGTAAAGTGTCTGAAGTGAGATAAGCTGGGCTGGACTGGTGTGCACTGGGCTAAACTGGGCTGTGCTGGGCTAAAGTGGTCTGGAGAGGTCTGAAGTGGGCCAAAATGTGCTGGAGTGGGCTAAACTGTTCTTGGGTGGGCTTAATTGCACTGCAGTGAGCTAAAGTGGGCTGGACTGGTCTGAATTGGGCCAAAGTAGTGCCAAGCCATGCTGTGTAGCAAACGAGCCGTTTTGCCTGTAGCAAGCGAGGGTGGGCTGAGCTCTGCTGGGCTGGACAAGGCTAAAGTGTGCTGAAGTGGGCTAAACTGGGCTGGACTGGTCTGAGGTGGGCCAAAGTGGTCTAAACTCTCCTGAAGTGGGCCAAACTGGGCTGAACGGTGCTGGAGTGGCTGAAGTGGGCTGAAGGGGGCTTCACTGGGTTAGACAGATCTGAGCTTGTCTGAAAGTGACTGGACTGGGCCGAATTGGAGTAAATTTTGCTGGGCTGGGCTGAACTGGGCTGAACTGAGGTAAAGTGGCTTGAAGTGGCTGATCATGTCTTGGCTGGGCTGGGCTGTGCTAAACCAGGCTGAACTGAGCTAAAGTGGGCCTAATTGGGCTCAGCTTGTCTGCGCTGAGCTGCAGTGGGCTGGGCTGTAAAGTGGGCTGAACTGGGTTAAATTGGGCAGGGATAAGATGGATTGGGCTAAACTGGGCTGGACTGAGCTGGCCTAAAGTACGCTACGTTGGTCTGGGAAGGGCTAAAGTGGGCTAAACTGTAGTGGGCTGGGCTGCGTTGGGCTAAAGTGGGCTGGACTGGTCTGAATTGGGCTTAACTGTGACAAAGTGTTCTGGATAGATGTGAATTGGGATAAACTAGGCTGAAGTGGTCTAAAGTGTGCTGGGCTGGTCTGAAGTTGGCTGAAGTGTGCTCAAAAGGGCTATGGTGTGCTGGATGGTCTGAATTGGGCTAAACGCTGCAGAACTGTGCTAAATTGGTTGGGACAGGTCTGAACTGGGCTGGGCTGAGCTAAGTTGGTCTGGCCAGGGCAAAACTGGTCTGAAGTGGGCTAAAGTGGGCTGGGCTAAAGTGGAACGGACCTTGCTAAAACTGGCTGCGCTGGGCTGAAGTGGGCTGAAGGGGCTGGGGTGAGCTGGAATGGGCTGGACAGGGCTAATGTGGCCTGGACTGAAGTGGGGTAAAGTGTCTGAAGTGAGATAAGCTGGGCTGGACTGGTGTGCACTGGGCTAAACTGGGCTGTGCTGGGCTAAAGTGGTCTGGAGAGGTCTGAAGTGGGCCAAAATGTGCTGGACTGGGCTAAACTGTTCTTGGGTGGGCTTAATTGCACTGGAGTGAGCTAAAGTGGGCTGGACTGGTCTGAATTGGGTCAAAGTAGTGCCAAGCCATGCTGTGTAGCAAACGAGCCGTTTTGCCTGTAGCAAGCGAGGGTGGGCTGAGCTCTGCTGGGCTGGACAAGGCTAAACTGTGCTGAAGTGGGCTAAACTGGGCTGGACTGGTCTGAAGTGGGCCAAAGTGGTCTAAACTCTCCTGAAGTGGGCCAAACTGGGCTGAACGGTGCTGGAGTGTCTGAAGTGGGCTGAAGGGGGCTTCACTGGGTTAGACAGATCTGAGCTTGTCTGAAAGTGACTGGACTGGCCGAATTGGAGTAAATTTTGCTGGGCTGGTCTGAACTGGGCTGAACTGAGGTAAACTGGCTTGAAGTGGCTGATCATGGCTGGGCTGGGCTGTGCTAAACCAGGCTGAACTGTGCTAAAGTGGGCCTAATTGGGCTCAGCTTGTCTGCGCTGAGCTGCAGTGGGCTGGGCTGTAAAGTGGGCTGAACTGGGTTAAATTGGGCAGGGATAAGATGGATTGGGCTAAACTGGGCTGGACTGAGCTGGCCTAAAGTACGCTACGTTGGTCTGGGAAGGGCTAAAGTGGGCTAAACTGTAGTGGGCTGGGCTGCGTTGGGCTAAAGTGGGCTGGACTGGTCTGAATTGGGCTTAACTGTGACAAAGTGTTCTGGATAGATGTGAATTGGGATAAACTAGGCTGAAGTGGTCTAAAGTGTGCTGGGCTGGTCTGAAGTGGGCTGAAGTGTGCTCAAAAGGGCTATGGTGTGCTGGATGGTCTGAATTGGGCTAAACGCTGCAGAACTGTGCTAAATTGGTTGGGACAGGTCTGAACTGGGCTGGGCTGAGCTAAGTTGGTCTGGCCAGGGCAAAACTGGTCTGAAGTGGGCTAAAGTGGGCTGGGCTGGGCTAAAGTGGAACGGACCTTGCTAAAGCTGGCTGCGCTGGGCTGAAGTGGGCTGAAGGGGCTGGGGTGAGCTGGAATGGGCTAATGTGGCCTGGACTGAAGTGGGGTAAAGTGTCTGAAGTGAGATAAGCTGGGCTGGACTGGTGTGCACTGGGCTAAACTGGGCTGTGCTGGGCTAAAGTGGTCTGGAGAGGTCTGAAGTGGGCCAAAATGTGCTGGACTGGGCTAAACTCTTCTTGGGTGGGCTTAATTGCACTGGACTGAGCTAAAGTGGGCTGGACTGGTCTGAATTGGGCCAAAGTAGTGCCAAGCCATGCTGTGTAGCAAACGAGCCGTTTTGCCTGTAGCAAGCGAGGGTGGGCTGGGCTCTGCTGGGCTGGACAAGGCTAAACTGTGCTGAAGTGGGCTAAACTGGGCTGGACTGGTCTGAAGTGGGCCAAAGTGGTCTAAACTCTCCTGAAGTGGGCCAAACTGGGCTGAACGGTGCTGGAGTGGCTGAAGTGGGCTGAAGGGGGCTTCACTGGGTTAGACAGATCTGAGCTTGTCTGAAAGTGACTGGACTGGGCCGAATTGGAGTAAATTTTGCTGGGCTGGGCTGAACTGGGCTGAACTGAGGTAAACTGGCTTGAAGTGGCTGATCATGGCTGGGCTGGGCTGTGCTAAACCAGGCTGAACTGTGCTAAAGTGGGCCTAATTGGGCTCAGCTTGTCTGCGCTGAGCTGCAGTGGGCTGGGCTGTAAAGTGGGCTGAACTGGGTTAAATTGGGCGGGGATAAGATGGATTGGGCTAAACTGGGCTGGACTGAGCTGGCCTAAAGTACGCTACGTTGGTCTGGGAAGGGCTAAAGTGGGCTAAACTGTAGTGGGCTGGGCTGCGTTGGGCTAAAGTGGGCTGGACTGGTCTGAATTGGGCTTAACTGTGACAAAGTGTTCTGGATAGATGTGAATTGGGATAAACTAGGCTGAAGTGGTCTAAAGTGTGCTGGGCTGGTCTGAAGTGGGCTGAAGTGTGCTCAAAAGGGCTATGGTGTGCTGGATGGTCTGAATTGGGCTAAACGCTGCAGAACTGTGCTAAATTGGTTGGGACAGGTCTGATCTGGGCTGGGCTGAGCTAAGTTGGTCTGGCCAGGGCAAAACTGGTCTGAAGTGGGCTAAAGTGGGCTGGGCTGGGCTAAAGTGGAACGGACCTTGCTAAAGCTGGCTGCGCTGGGCTGAAGTGGGCTGAAGGGGCTGGGGTGAGCTGGAATGGGCTGGACAGGGCTAATGTGGCCTGGACTGAAGTGGGGTAAAGTGTCTGAAGTGAGATAAGCTGGGCTGGACTGGTGTGCACTGGGCTAAACTGGGCTGTGCTGGGCTAAAGTGGTCTGGAGAGGTCTGAAGTGGGCCAAAATGTGCTGGACTGGGCTAAACTGTTCTTGGGTGGGCTTAATTGCACTGGAGTGAGCTAAAGTGGGCTGGACTACTCTGAATTGGGCTTAACTGAGACAAAGTGTTCTGGATAGATGTGAATTGGGATAAACTAGGCTGAAGTGGTCTAAAGTGTGCTGGGCTGGTCTGAAGTGGGCTGAAGTGTGCTCAAAAGGGCTATGGTGTGCTGGATGGTCTGAATTGGGCTAAACGCTGCAGAACTGTGCTAAATTGGTTGGGACAGGTCTGAACTGGGCTGGGCTGAGCTAAGTTGGTCTGGCCAGGGCAAAACTGGTCTGAAGTGGGCTAAAGTGGGCTGGGCTGGGCTAAAGTGGAACGGACCTTGCTAAAGCTGGCTGCGCTGGGCTGAAGTGGGCTGAAGGGGCTGGGGTGAGCTGGACAGGGCTAATGTGGCCTGGACTGAAGTGGGGTAAAGTGTCTGAAGTGAGATAAGCTGGGCTGGACTGGTGTGCACTGGGCTAAACTGGGCTGTGCTGGGCTAAAGTGGTCTGGAGAGGTCTGAAGTGGGCCAAAATGTGCTGGAGTGGGCTAAACTCTTCTTGGGTGGGCTTAATTGCACTGGACTGAGCTAAAGTGGGCTGGACTGGTCTGAATTGGGCCAAAGTAGTGCCAAGCCATGCTGTGTAGCAAACGAGCCGTTTTGCCTGTAGCAAGCGAGGGTGGGCTGGGCTCTGCTGGGCTGGACAAGGCTAAACTGTGCTGAAGTGGGCTAAACTGGGCTGGACTGGTCTGAAGTGGGCCAAAGTGGTCTAAACTCTCCTGAAGTGGGCCAAACTGGGCTGAACGGTGCTGGAGTGGCTGAAGTGGGCTGAAGGGGGCTTCACTGGGTTAGACAGATCTGAGCTTGTCTGAAAGTGACTGGACTGGGCCGAACTGCAGTAAATTTTGCTGGGCTGGGCTGAACTGGGCTGAACTGAGGTTAACTGGCTTGAAGTGGCTGATCATGTCTTGGCTGGGCTGGGCTGTGCTGTGCTAAGCCAGGCTGAACTGTGCTAAAGTGGGCCTAATTGGGCTCAGCTTGTCTGCGCTGAGCTGCAGTGGGCTGGGCTGTAAAGTGGGCTGAACTGGGTTACATTGGGCAGGGATAAGATGGATTGGGCTAAACTGGGCTGGACTGAGCTGGCCTAAAGTACGCTACGTTGGTCTGGGAAGGGCTAAAGTGGGCTAAACTGTAGTGGGCTGGGCTGCGTTGGGCTAAAGTGGGCTGGACTGGTCTGAATTGGGCTTAACTGTGACAAAGTGTTCTGGATAGATGTGAATTGGGATAAACTAGGCTGAAGTGGTCTAAAGTGTGCTGGGCTGGTCTGAAGTGGGCTGAAGTGTGCTCAAAAGGGCTATGGTGTGCTGGATGGTCTGAATTGGGCTAAACGCTGCAGAACTGTGCTAAATTGGTTGGGACAGGTCTGAACTGGGCTGGGCTGAGCTAAGTTGGTCTGGCCAGGGCAAAACTGGTCTGAAGTGGGCTGGGCTGGGCTAAAGTGGAACGGACCTTGCTAAAGCTGGCTGCGCTGGGCTGAAGTGGGCTGAAGGGGCTGGGGTGAGCTGGAATGGGCTGGACAGGGCTAATGTGGCCTGGACTGAAGTGGGGTAAAGTGTCTGAAGTGAGATAAGCTGGGCTGGACTGGTGTGCACTGGGCTAAACTGGGCTGTGCTGGGCTAAAGTGGTCTGGAGAGGTCTGAAGTGGGCCAAAATGTGCTGGAGTGGGCTAAACTGTTCTTGGGTGGGCTTAATTGCACTGCAGTGAGCTAAAGTGGGCTGGACTGGTCTGAATTGGGCCAAAGTAGTGCCAAGCCATGCTGTGTAGCAAACGAGCCGTTTTGCCTGTAGCAAGCGAGGGTGGGCTGAGCTCTGCTGGGCTGGACAAGGCTAAAGTGTGCTGAAGTGGGCTAAACTGGGCTGGACTGGTCTGAGGTGGGCCAAAGTGGTCTAAACTCTCCTGAAGTGGGCCAAACTGGGCTGAACGGTGCTGGAGTGGCTGAAGTGGGCTGAAGGGGGCTTCACTGGGTTAGACAGATCTGAGCTTGTCTGAAAGTGACTGGACTGGGCCGAATTGGAGTAAATTTTGCTGGGGCTGGGCTGAACTGGGCTGAACTGAGGTAAAGTGGCTTGAAGTGGCTGATCATGTCTTGGCTGGGCTGGGCTGTGCTAAACCAGGCTGAACTGAGCTAAAGTGGGCCTAATTGGGCTCAGCTTGTCTGCGCTGAGCTGCAGTGGGCTGGGCTGTAAAGTGGGCTGAACTGGGTTAAATTGGGCAGGGATAAGATGGACTGGGCTAAACTGGGCTGGACTGAGCTGGCCTAAAGTACGCTACGTTGGTCAGGGAGGCTAAAGTGGGCTAAACTGTAGTGGGCTGGGCTGCGTTGGGCTAAAGTGGGCTGGACTGGTCTGAATTGGGCTTAACTGTGTCAGAGTGTTCTGGATAGATGTGAATTGGGATAAACTAGGCTGAAGTGGTCTAAAGTGTGCTGGGCTGGCCTGAAGTGGGGCTGACGTGGGCTCAAGAGGGCTAAGGTGTGCTGGATGGTCTGAATTGGGCTAAACCGCTGCAGAACTGTGCTAAATTGGTTGGGACAGGTCTGATCTGGGCTGGGCTGAGCTAAGTTGGTCTGGCCAGGGGCAAAACTGGTCTGAAGTGGGCTGGGCTGGGCTAAAGTGGAACGGACCTTGCTAAAGCTGGCTGCGCTGGGCTGAAGTGGGCTGAAGGGGCTGGGGTGAGCTGGAATGGGCTGGACAGGGCTAATGTGGCCTGGACTGAAGTGGGGTAAAGTGTCTGAAGTGAGATAAGCTGGGCTGGACTGTGTGCACTGGGCTAAACTGGGCTGTGCTGGGCTAAAGTGGTCTGGAGAGGTCTGAAGTGGGCCAAAATGTGCTGGAGTGGGCTGAACTGTTCTTGGGTGGGCTTAATTGCACTGGACTGAGCTAAAGTGACCTGGACTGGTCTGAATTGGGCCAAAGTAGTGCCAAGCCATGCTGTGTAGCAAACGAGCCGTTTTGCCTGTAGCAAGCGAGGGTGGGCTGGGCTCTGCTGGGCTGGACAAGGCTAAACTGTGCTGAAGTGGGCTAAACTGGGCTGGACTGGTCTGAAGTGGGCCAAAGTGGTCTAAACTCTCCTGAAGTGGGCCAAACTGGGCTGAAACGGTGCTGGAGTGGCTGAAGTGGGCTGAAGGGGGCTTCACTGGGTTAGACAGATCTGAGCTTGGTCTGAAAGTGACTGGACTGGGCCGAATTGGAGTAAATTTTGCTGGGCTGGGCTGAACTGGGCTGAACTGAGGTAAACTGGCTTGAAGTGGCTGATCATGTCTTGGCTGGGCTGGGCTGTGCTAAACCAGGCTGAACTGTGCTAAAGTGGGCCCTAATTGGGCTCAGCTTGTCTGCGCTGAGCTGCAGTGGGCTGGGCTGTAAAGTGGGCTGAACTGGGTTACATTGGGCAGGGATAAGATGGATTGGGCTAAACTGGGCTGGACTGAGCTGGCCTAAAGTACGCTACGTTGGTCTGGGAAGGGCTAAAGTGGGCTAAACTGTAGTGGGCTGGGCTGCGTTGGGCTAAAGTGGGCTGGACTGGTCTGAATTGGGCTTAACTGTGACAAAGTGTTCTGGATAGATGTGAATTGGGATAAACTAGGCTGAAGTGGTCTAAAGTGTGCTGGGCTTGTCTGAAGTGGGCTGAAGTGTGCTCAAAAGGGCTATGGTGTGCTGGATGGTCTGAATTGGGCTAAACGCTGCAGAACTGTGCTAAATTGGTTGGGACAGGTCTGAACTGGGCTGGGCTGAGCTAAGTTGGTCTGGCCAGGGCAAAACCGGTCTGAAGTGGGCTATAGTGGGCTGGGCTGGGCTAAAGTGGAACGGACCTTGCTAAAGCTGGCTGCGCTGGGCTGAAGTGGGCTGAAGGGGCTGGGGTGAGCTGGAATGGGCTAATGTGGCCTGGACTGAAGTGGGGTAAGGTGTCTGAAGTGAGATAAGCTGGGCTGGACTGGTGTGCACTGGGCTAAACTGGGCTGTGCTGGGCTAAAGTGGTCTGGAGAGGTCTGAAGTGGGCCAAAATGTGCTGGACTGGGCTAAACTGTTCTTGGGTGGGCTTAATTGCACTGGACTGAGCTAAAGTGGGCTGGACTGGTCTGAATTGGGCCAAAGTAGTGCCAAGCCATGCTGTGTAGCAAACGAGCCGTTTTGCCTGTAGCAAGCGAGGGTGGGCTGGGCTCTGCTGGGCTGGACAAGGCTAAACTGTGCTGAAGTGGGCTAAACTGGGCTGGACTGGTCTGAAGTGGGCCAAAGTGGTCTAAACTCTCCTGAAGTGGGCCAAACTGGGCTGAACGGTGCTGGAGTGGCTGAAGTGGGCTGAAGGGGGCTTCACTGGGTTAGACAGATCTGAGCTTGTCTGAAAGTGACTGGACTGGGCCGAATTGGAGTAAATTTTGCTGGGCTGGGCTGAACTGGGCTGAACTGAGGTAAACAGGCTTGAAGTGGCTGATCATGTCTTGGCTGGGCTGTGCTAAAGCAGGCTGAACTGTGCTAAAGTGGGCCTGATTGGGCTCAGCTTGTCTGCGCTGAGCTGCAGTGGGCTGGGCTGTAAAGTGGGCTGAACTGGGTTAAATTGGGCAAGGATAAGATGGACTGGGCTAAACTGGGCTGGACTGAGCTGGCCTAAAGTACGCTACGTTGGTCTGGGAAGGGCTAAAGTGGGCTAAACTGTAGTGGGCTGGGCTGCGTTGGGCTAAAGTGGGCTGGACTGGTCTGAATTGGGCTTAACTGTTTCAGAGTGTTCTGGATAGATGTGAATTGGGATAAACTAGGCTGAACTGGTCTAAAGTGTGCTGGGCTGGCCTGAAGTGGGCTGACGTGGGCTCAAGAGGGCTAAGGTGTGCTGGATGGTCTGAATTGGGCTAAACGCTGCAGAACTGTGCTAAATTGGTTGGGACAGGTCTGATCTGGGCTGGGCTGAGCTAAGTTGGTCTGGCCAGGGCAAAACTGGTCTGAAGTGGGCTAAAGTGGGCTGGGCTGGGCTAAAGTGGAACGGACCTTGCTAAAGCTGGCTGCGCTGGGCTGAAGTGGGCTGAAGGGGCTGGGGTGAGCTGGAATGGGCTGGACAGGGCTAATGTGGCCTGGACTGAAGTGGGGTAAAGTGTCTGAAGTGAGATAAGCTGGGCTGGACTGGTGTGCACTGGGCTAAACTGGGCTGTGCTGGGCTAAAGTGGTCTGGAGAGGTCTGAAGTGGGCCAAAATGTGCTGGACTGGGCTGAACTGTTCTTGGGTGGGCTTAATTGCACTGGACTGAGCTAAAGTGGGCTGGACTGGTCTGAATTGGGCCAAAGTAGTGCCAAGCCATGCTGTGTAGCAAACGAGCCGTTTTGCCTGTAGCAAGCGAGGGTGGGCTGGGCTCTGCTGGGCTGGACAAGGCTAAACTGTGCTGAAGTGGGCTAAACTGGGCTGGACTGGTCTGAAGTGGGCCAAAGTGGTCTAAACTCTCCTGAAGTGGGCCAAACTGGGCTGAACGGTGCTGGAGTGGCTGAAGTGGGCTGAAGGGGGCTTCACTGGGTTAGACAGATCTGAGCTTGTCTGAAAGTGACTGGACTGGGCCGAATTGGAGTAAATTTTGCTGGGCTGGGCTGAACTGGGCTGAACTGAGGTAAACTGGCTTGAAGTGGCTGATCATGTCTTGGCTGGGCTGTGCTAAAGCAGGCTGAACTGTGCTAAAGTGGGCCTAATTGGGCTCAGCTTGTCTGCGCTGAGCTGCAGTGGGCTGGGCTGTAAAGTGGGCTGAACTGGGTTAAATTGGGCAGGGATAAGATGGACTGGGCTAAACTGGGCTGGACTGAGCTGGCCTAAAGTACGCTACGTTGGTCTGGGAAGGGCTAAAGTGGGCTAAACTGTAGTGGGCTGGGCTGCGTTGGGCTAAAGTGGGCTGGACTGGTCTGAATTGGGCTTAACTGTGACAGAGGGTTCTGGATTGATGTGAATTGGGATAAACTAGGCTGAACTGGTCTAAAGTGTGCTGGGCTGGCCTGAAGTGGGCTGACGTGGGCTCAAGAGGGCTAAGGTGTGCTGGATGGTCTGAATTGGGCTAAACGCTGCAGAACTGTGCTAAATTGGTTGGGACAGGTCTGAACTGGGCTGGGCTGAGCTAAGTTGGTCTGGCCAGGGCAAAACTGGTCTGAAGTGGGCTAAAGTGGGCTGGGCTAAAGTGGAACGGACCTTGCTAAAGCTGGCTGCGCTGGGCTGAAGTGGGCTGAAGGGGCTGGGGTGAGCTGGAATGGGCTGGACAGGGCTAATGTGGCCTGGACTGAAGTGGGGTAAAGTGTCTGAAGTGAGATAAGCTGGGCTGGACTGGTGTGCACTGGGCTAAACTGGGCTGTGCTGGGCTAAAGTGGTCTGGAGAGGTCTGAAGTGGGCCAAAATGTGCTGGACTGGGCTAAACTGTTCTTGGGTGGGCTTAATTGCACTGGACTGAGCTAAAGTGGGCTGGACTGGTCTGAATTGGGCCAAAGTAGTGCCAAGCCATGCTGTGTAGCAAACGAGCCGTTTTGCCTGTAGCAAGCGAGGGTGGGCTGGGCTCTGCTGGGCTGGACAAGGCTAAACTGTGCTGAAGTGGGCTAAACTGGGCTGGACTGGTCTGAAGTGGGCCAAAGTGGTCTAAACTCTCCTGAAGTGGGCCAAACTGGGCTGAACGGTGCTGGAGTGGCTGAAGTGGGCTGAAGGGGGCTTCACTGGGTTAGACAGATCTGAGCTTGTCTGAAAGTGACTGGACTGGGCCGAATTGGAGTAAATTTTGCTGGGCTGGGCTGAACTGGGCTGAACTGAGGTAAACTGGCTTGAAGTGGCTGATCATGTCTTGGCTGGGCTGTGCTAAACCAGGCTGAACTGTGCTAAAGTGGGCCTAATTGGGCTCAGCTTGTCTGCGCTGAGCTGCAGTGGGCTGGGCTGTAAAGTGGGCTGAACTGGGTTACATTGGGCAGGGATAAAATGGATTGGGCTAAACTGGGCTGGACTGAGCTGGCCTAAAGGACGCTACGTTGGTCTGGGAAGGGCTAAAGTGGGCTAAACTGTAGTGGGCTGGGCTGCGTTGGGCTAAAGTGGGCTGGACTGGTCTGAATTGGGCTTAACTGTGACAAAGTGTTCTGGATAGATGTGAATTGGGATAAACTAGGCTGAACTGGTCTAAAGTGTGCTGGGCTGGCCTGAAGTGGGCTGACGTGTGCTCAAGAGGGCTAAGGTGTGCTGGATGGTCTGAATTGGGCTAAACGCTGCAGAACTGTGCTAAATTGGTTGGGACAGGTCTGATCTGGGCTGGGCTGAGCTAAGTTGGTCTGGCCAGGGCAAAACTGGTCTGAAGTGGGCTAAAGTGGGCTGGGCTGGGCTAAAGTGGAACGGACCTTGCTAAAGCTGGCTGCGCTGGGCTGAAGTGGGCTGAAGGGGCTGGGGTGAGCTGGAATGGGCTGGACAGGGCTAATGTGGCCTGGACTGAAGTGGGGTAAAGTGTCTGAAGTGAGATAAGCTGGGCTGGACTGGTGTGCACTGGGCTAAACTGGGCTGTGCTGGGCTAAAGTGGTCTGGAGAGGTCTGAAGTGGGCCAAAATGTGCTGGACTGGGCTGAACTGTTCTTGGGTGGGCTTAATTGCACTGGACTGAGCTAAAGTGGGCTGGACTGGTCTGAATTGGGCCAAAGTAGTGCCAAGCCATGCTGTGTAGCAAACGAGCCGTTTTGCCTGTAGCAAGCGAGGGTGGGCTGGGCTCTGCTGGGCTGGACAAGGCTAAACTGTGCTGAAGTGGGCTAAACTGGGCTGGACTGGTCTGAAGTGGGCCAAAGTGGTCTAAACTCTCCTGAAGTGGGCCAAACTGGGCTGAACGGTGCTGGAGTGGCTGAAGTGGGCTGAAGGGGGCTTCACTGGGTTAGACAGATCTGAGCTTGTCTGAAAGTGACTGGACTGGGCCGAATTGGAGTAAATTTTGCTGGGCTGGGCTGAACTGGGCTGAACTGAGGTAAACTGGCTTGAAGTGGCTGATCATGTCTTGGCTGGGCTGTGCTAAACCAGGCTGAACTGTGCTAAAGTGGGCCTAATTGGGCTCAGCTTGTCTGCGCTGAGCTGCAGTGGGCTGGGCTCTAAAGTGGGCTGAACTGGGTTAAATTGGGCAGGGATAAGATGGACTGGGCTAAACTGGGCTGGACTGAGCTGGCCTAAAGTACGCTACGTTGGTCTGGGAAGGGCTAAAGTGGGCTAAACTGTAGTGGGCTGGGCTGCGTTGGGCTAAAGTGGGCTGGACTGGTCTGAATTGGGCTTAACTGTGACAGAGGGTTCTGGATTGATGTGAATTGGGATAAACTAGGCTGAACTGGTCTAAAGTGTGCTGGGCTGGCCTGAAGTGGGCTGACGTGGGCTCAAGAGGGCTAAGGTGTGCTGGATGGTCTGAATTGGGCTAAACGCTGCAGAACTGTGCTAAATTGGTTGGGACAGGTCTGAACTGGGCTGGGCTGAGCTAAGTTGGTCTGGCCAGGGCAAAACTGGTCTGAAGTGGGCTAAAGTGGGCTGGGCTAAAGTGGAACGGACCTTGCTAAAGCTGGCTGCGCTGGGCTGAAGTGGGCTGAAGGGGCTGGGGTGAGCTGGAATGGGCTGGACAGGGCTAATGTGGCCTGGACTGAAGTGGGGTAAAGTGTCTGAAGTGAGATAAGCTGGGCTGGACTGGTGTGCACTGGGCTAAACTGGGCTGTGCTGGGCTAAAGTGGTCTGGAGAGGTCTGAAGTGGGCCAAAATGTGCTGGACTGGGCTAAACTGTTCTTGGGTGGGCTTAATTGCACTGGACTGAGCTAAAGTGGGCTGGACTGGTCTGAATTGGGCCAAAGTAGTGCCAAGCCATGCTGTGTAGCAAACGAGCCGTTTTGCCTGTAGCAAGCGAGGGTGGGCTGGGCTCTGCTGGGCTGGACAAGGCTAAACTGTGCTGAAGTGGGCTAAACTGGGCTGGACTGGTCTGAAGTGGGCCAAAGTGGTCTAAACTCTCCTGAAGTGGGCCAAACTGGGCTGAACGGTGCTGGAGTGGCTGAAGTGGGCTGAAGGGGGCTTCACTGGGTTAGACAGATCTGAGCTTGTCTGAAAGTGACTGGACTGGGCCGAATTGGAGTAAATTTTGCTGGGCCGGGCTGAATTGGGCTGAACTGAGGTAAACTGGCTTGAAGTGGCTGATCATGTCTTGGCTGGGCTGTGCTAAACCAGGCTGAACTGTGCTAAAGTGGGCCTAATTGGGCTCAGCTTGTCTGCGCTGAGCTGCAGTGGGCTGGGCTGTAAAGTGGGCTGAACTGGGTTACATTGGGCAGGGATAAGATGGACTGGGCTAAACTGGGCTGGACTGAGCTGGCCTAAAGTACGCTACGTTGGTCTGGGAAGGGCTAAAGTGGGCTAAACTGTAGTGGGCTGGGCTGCGTTGGGCTAAAGTGGGCTGGACTGGTCTGAATTGGGCTTAACTGTGACAGAGGGTTCTGGATTGATGTGAATTGGGATAAACTAGGCTGAACTGGTCTAAAGTGTGCTGGGCTGGCCTGAAGTGGGCTGACGTGGGCTCAAAAGGGCTATGGTGTGCTGGATGGTCTGAATTGGGCTAAACGCTGCAGAACTGTGCTAAATTGGTTGGGACAGGTCTGAACTGGGCTGGGCTGAGCTAAGTTGGTCTGGCCAGGGCAAAACTGGTCTGAAGTGGGCTAAAGTGGGCTGGGCTGGGCTAAAGTGGAACGGACCTTGCTAAAGCTGGCTGCGCTGGGCTGAAGTGGGCTGAAGGGGCTGGGGTGAGCTGGAATGGGCTGGACAGGGCTAATGTGGCCTGGACTGAAGTGGGGTAAAGTGTCTGAAGTGAGATAAGCTGGGCTGGACTGGTGTGCACTGGGCTAAACTGGGCTGTGCTGGGCTAAAGTGGTCTGGAGAGGTCTGAAGTGGGCCAAAATGTGCTGGACTGGGCTGAACTGTTCTTGGGTGGGCTTAATTGCACTGGACTGAGCTAAAGTGGGCTGGACTGGTCTGAATTGGGCCAAAGTAGTGCCAAGCCATGCTGTGTAGCAAACGAGCCGTTTTGCCTGTAGCAAGCGAGGGTGGGCTGAGCTCTGCTGGGCTGGACAAGGCTAAAGTGTGCTGAAGTGGGCTAAACTGGGCTGGACTGGTCTGAAGTGGGCCAAAGTGGTCTAAACTCTCCTGAAGTGGGCCAAACTGGGCTGAACGGTGCTGGAGTGGCTGAAGTGGGCTGAAGGGGGCTTCACTGGGTTAGACAGATCTGAGCTTGTCTGAAAGTGACTGGACTGGGCCGAATTGGAGTAAATTTTGCTGGGCTGGGCTGAACTGGGCTGAACTGAGGTAAACTGGCTTGAAGTGGCTGATCATGTCTTGGCTGGGCTGTGCTAAACCAGGCTGAACTGTGCTAAAGTGGGCCTAATTGGGCTCAGCTTGTCTGCGCTGAGCTGCAGTGGGCTGGGCTGTAAAGTGGGCTGAACTGGGTTAAATTGGGCAGGGATAAGATGGACTGGGCTAAACTGGGCTGGACTGAGCTGGCCTAAAGTACGCTACGTTGGTCTGGGAAGGGCTAAAGTGGGCTAAACTGTAGTGGGCTGGGCTGCGTTGGGCTAAAGTGGGCTGGACTGGTCTGAATTGGGCTTAACTGTGACAGAGGGTTCTGGATTGATGTGAATTGGGATAAACTAGGCTGAACTGGTCTAAAGTGTGCTGGGCTGGCCTGAAGTGGGCTGACGTGGGCTCAAGAGGGCTAAGGTGTGCTGGATGGTCTGAATTGGGCTAAACGCTGCAGAACTGTGCTAAATTGGTTGGGACAGGTCTGAACTGGGCTGGGCTGAGCTAAGTTGGTCTGGCCAGGGCAAAACTGGTCTGAAGTGGGCTAAAGTGGGCTGGGCTAAAGTGGAACGGACCTTGCTAAAGCTGGCTGCGCTGGGCTGAAGTGGGCTGAAGGGGCTGGGGTGAGCTGGAATGGGCTGGACAGGGCTAATGTGGCCTGGACTGAAGTGGGGTAAAGTGTCTGAAGTGAGATAAGCTGGGCTGGACTGGTGTGCACTGGGCTAAACTGGGCTGTGCTGGGCTAAAGTGGTCTGGAGAGGTCTGAAGTGGGCCAAAATGTGCTGGACTGGGCTAAACTGTTCTTGGGTGGGCTTAATTGCACTGGACTGAGCTAAAGTGGGCTGGACTGGTCTGAATTGGGCCAAAGTAGTGCCAAGCCATGCTGTGTAGCAAACGAGCCGTTTTGCCTGTAGCAAGCGAGGGTGGGCTGGGCTCTGCTGGGCTGGACAAGGCTAAACTGTGCTGAAGTGGGCTAAACTGGGCTGGACTGGTCTGAAGTGGGCCAAAGTGGTCTAAACTCTCCTGAAGTGGGCCAAACTGGGCTGAACGGTGCTGGAGTGGCTGAAGTGGGCTGAAGGGGGCTTCACTGGGTTAGACAGATCTGAGCTTGTCTGAAAGTGACTGGACTGGGCCGAATTGGAGTAAATTTTGCTGGGCTGGGCTGAACTGGGCTGAACTGAGGTAAACTGGCTTGAAGTGGCTGATCATGTCTTGGCTGGGCTGTGCTAAACCAGGCTGAACTGTGCTAAAGTGGGCCTAATTGGGCTCAGCTTGTCTGCGCTGAGCTGCAGTGGGCTGGGCTGTAAAGTGGGCTGAACTGGGTTACATTGGGCAGGGATAAAATGGATTGGGCTAAACTGGGCTGGACTGAGCTGGCCTAAAGGACGCTACGTTGGTCTGGGAAGGGCTAAAGTGGGCTAAACTGTAGTGGGCTGGGCTGCGTTGGGCTAAAGTGGGCTGGACTGGTCTGAATTGGGCTTAACTGTGACAAAGTGTTCTGGATAGATGTGAATTGGGATAAACTAGGCTGAAGTGGTCTAAAGTGTGCTGGGCTTGTCTGAAGTGGGCTGAAGTGCGCTCAAAAGGGCTATGGTGTGCTGGATGGTCTGAATTGGGCTAAACGCTGCAGAACTGTGCTAAATTGGTTGGGACAGGTCTGAACTGGGCTGGGCTGAGCTAAGTTGGTCTGGCCAGGGCAAAACCGGTCTGAAGTGGGCTATAGTGGGCTGGGCTAAAGTGGAACGGACCTTGCTAAAGCTGGCTGCGCTGGGCTGAAGTGGGCTGAAGGGGCTGGGGTGAGCTGGACAGGGCTAATGTGGCCTGGACTGAAGTGGGGTAAAGTGTCTGAAGTGAGATAAGCTGGGCTGGACTGGTGTGCACTGGGCTAAACTGGGCTGTGCTGGGCTAAAGTGGTCTGGAGAGGTCTGAAGTGGGCCAAAATGTGCTGGACTGGGCTAAACTGTTCTTGGGTGGGCTTAATTGCACTGGACTGAGCTAAAGTGGGCTGGACTGGTCTGAATTGGGCCAAAGTAGTGCCAAGCCATGCTGTGTAGCAAACGAGCCGTTTTGCCTGTAGCAAGCGAGGGTGGGCTGGGCTCTGCTGGGCTGGACAAGGCTAAACTGTGCTGAAGTGGGCTAAACTGGGCTGGACTGGTCTGAAGTGGGCCAAAGTGGTCTAAACTCTCCTGAAGTGGGCCAAACTGGGCTGAACGGTGCTGGAGTGGCTGAAGTGGGCTGAAGGGGGCTTCACTGGGTTAGACAGATCTGAGCTTGTCTGAAAGTGACTGGACTGGGCCGAATTGGAGTAAATTTTGCTGGGCCGGGCTGAATTGGGCTGAACTGAGGTAAACTGGCTTGAAGTGGCTGATCATGTCTTGGCTGGGCTGTGCTAAACCAGGCTGAACTGTGCTAAAGTGGGCCTAATTGGGCTCAGCTTGTCTGCGCTGAGCTGCAGTGGGCTGGGCTGTAAAGTGGGCTGAACTGGGTTACATTGGGCAGGGATAAGATGGACTGGGCTAAACTGGGCTGGACTGAGCTGGCCTAAAGTACGCTACGTTGGTCTGGGAAGGGCTAAAGTGGGCTAAACTGTAGTGGGCTGGGCTGCGTTGGGCTAAAGTGGGCTGGACTGGTCTGAATTGGGCTTAACTGTGTCAGAGTGTTCTGGATAGATGTGAATTGGGATAAACTAGGCTGAAATGGTCTAAAGTGTGCTGGGCTGGCCTGAAGTGGGCTGACGTGGGCTCAAGAGGGCTAAGGTGTGCTGGATGGTCTGAATTGGGCTAAACGCTGCAGAACTGTGCTAGATTGGTTGGGACAGGTCTGAACTGGGCTGGGCTGAGCTAAGTTGGTCTGGCCAGGGCAAAACTGGTCTGAAGTGGGCTAAAGTGGGCTGGGCTAAAGTGGAACGGACCTTGCGAAAGCTGGCTGCGCTGGGCTGAAGTGGGCTGAAGGGGCTGGGGTGAGCTGGAATGGGCTGGACAGGGCTAATGTGGCCTGGACTGAAGTGGGGTAAAGTGTCTGAAGTGAGATAAGCTGGGCTGGACTGGTGTGCACTGGGCTAAACTGGGCTGTGCTGGGCTAAAGTGGTCTGGAGAGGTCTGAAGTGGGCCAAAATGTGCTGGACTGGGCTAAACTGTTCTTGGGTGGGCTTAATTGCACTGGACTGAGCTAAAGTGGGCTGGACTGGTCTGAATTGGGCCAAAGTAGTGCCAAGCCATGCTGTGTAGCAAACGAGCCGTTTTGCCTGTAGCAAGCGAGGGTGGGCTGGGCTCTGCTGGGCTGGACAAGGCTAAACTGTGCTGAAGTGGGCTAAACTGGGCTGGACTGGTCTGAAGTGGGCCAAAGTGGTCTAAACTCTCCTGAAGTGGGCCAAACTGGGCTGAACGGTGCTGGAGTGGCTGAAGTGGGCTGAAGGGGGCTTCACTGGGTTAGACAGATCTGAGCTTGTCTGAAAGTGACTGGACTGGGCCGAATTGGAGTAAATTTTGCTGGGCTGGGCTGAACTGGGCTGAACTGAGGTAAAGTGGCTTGAAGTGGCTGATCATGGCTGGGCTGGGCTGTGCTAAACCAGGCTGAACTGTGCTAAAGTGGGCCTAATTGGGCTCAGCTTGTCTGCACTGAGCTGCAGTGGGCTGGGCTGTAAAGTGGGCTGAACTGGGTTAAACTGGGCAGGGATAAGATGGGTTGGGCTAAACTGGGCTGGACTGAGCTGGCCTAAAGGACGCTGCGTTGGTCTGGGAAGGGCTAAAGTGGGCTAAACTGTAGTGGGCTGGGCTGCGTTGGGCTAAAGTGGGCTGGACTGGTCTGAATTGGGCTTAACTGTGACAAAGTGTTCTGGATAGATGTGAATTGGGATAAACTAGGCTGAAGTGGTCTAAAGTGTGCTGGGCTTGTCTGAAGTGGGCTGAAGTGCGCTCAAAAGGGCTATGGTGTGCTGGATGGTCTGAATTGGGCTAAACGCTGCAGAACTGTGCTAAATTGGTTGGGACAGGTCTGAACTGGGCTGGGCTGAGCTAAGTTGGTCTGGCCAGGGCAAAACCGGTCTGAAGTGGGCTATAGTGGGCTGGGCTAAAGTGGAACGGACCTTGCTAAAGCTGGCTGCGCTGGGCTGAAGTGGGCTGAAGGGGCTGGGGTGAGCTGGACAGGGCTAATGTGGCCTGGACTGAAGTGGGGTAAAGTGTCTGAAGTGAGATAAGCTGGGCTGGACTGGTGTGCACTGGGCTAAACTGGGCTGTGCTGGGCTAAAGTGGTCTGGAGAGGTCTGAAGTGGGCCAAAATGTGCTGGACTGGGCTAAACTGTTCTTGGGTGGGCTTAATTGCACTGGACTGAGCTAAAGTGGGCTGGACTGGTCTGAATTGGGCCAAAGTAGTGCCAAGCCATGCTGTGTAGCAAACGAGCCGTTTTGCCTGTAGCAAGCGAGGGTGGGCTGGGCTCTGCTGGGCTGGACAAGGCTAAACTGTGCTGAAGTGGGCTAAACTGGGCTGGACTGGTCTGAAGTGGGCCAAAGTGGTCTAAACTCTCCTGAAGTGGGCCAAACTGGGCTGAACGGTGCTGGAGTGGCTGAAGTGGGCTGAAGGGGGCTTCACTGGGTTAGACAGATCTGAGCTTGTCTGAAAGTGACTGGACTGGGCCGAATTGGAGTAAATTTTGCTGGGCCGGGCTGAATTGGGCCGAACTGAGGTAAACTGGCTTGAAGTGGCTGATCATGTCTTGGCTGGGCTGTGCTAAACCAGGCTGAACTGTGCTAAAGTGGGCCTAATTGGGCTCAGCTTGTCTGCGCTGAGCTGCAGTGGGCTGGGCTGTAAAGTGGGCTGAACTGGGTTACATTGGGCAGGGATAAGATGGACTGGGCTAAACTGGGCTGGACTGAGCTGGCCTAAAGTACGCTACGTTGGTCTGGGAAGGGCTAAAGTGGGCTAAACTGTAGTGGGCTGGGCTGCGTTGGGCTAAAGTGGGCTGGACTGGTCTGAATTGGGCTTAACTGTGTCAGAGTGTTCTGGATAGATGTGAATTGGGATAAACTAGGCTGAAATGGTCTAAAGTGTGCTGGGCTGGCCTGAAGTGGGCTGACGTGGGCTCAAGAGGGCTAAGGTGTGCTGGATGGTCTGAATTGGGCTAAACGCTGCAGAACTGTGCTAGATTGGTTGGGACAGGTCTGAACTGGGCTGGGCTGAGCTAAGTTGGTCTGGCCAGGGCAAAACTGGTCTGAAGTGGGCTAAAGTGGGCTGGGCTAAAGTGGAACGGACCTTGCGAAAGCTGGCTGCGCTGGGCTGAAGTGGGCTGAAGGGGCTGGGGTGAGCTGGAATGGGCTGGACAGGGCTAATGTGGCCTGGACTGAAGTGGGGTAAAGTGTCTGAAGTGAGATAAGCTGGGCTGGACTGGTGTGCACTGGGCTAAACTGGGCTGTGCTGGGCTAAAGTGGTCTGGAGAGGTCTGAAGTGGGCCAAAATGTGCTGGACTGGGCTAAACTGTTCTTGGGTGGGCTTAATTGCACTGGACTGAGCTAAAGTGGGCTGGACTGGTCTGAATTGGGCCAAAGTAGTGCCAAGCCATGCTGTGTAGCAAACGAGCCGTTTTGCCTGTAGCAAGCGAGGGTGGGCTGGGCTCTGCTGGGCTGGACAAGGCTAAACTGTGCTGAAGTGGGCTAAACTGGGCTGGACTGGTCTGAAGTGGGCCAAAGTGGTCTAAACTCTCCTGAAGTGGGCCAAACTGGGCTGAACGGTGCTGGAGTGGCTGAAGTGGGCTGAAGGGGGCTTCACTGGGTTAGACAGATCTGAGCTTGTCTGAAAGTGACTGGACTGGGCCGAATTGGAGTAAATTTTGCTGGGCTGGGCTGAACTGGGCTGAACTGAGGTAAAGTGGCTTGAAGTGGCTGATCATGGCTGGGCTGGGCTGTGCTAAACCAGGCTGAACTGTGCTAAAGTGGGCCTAATTGGGCTCAGCTTGTCTGCACTGAGCTGCAGTGGGCTGGGCTGTAAAGTGGGCTGAACTGGGTTAAACTGGGCAGGGATAAGATGGGTTGGGCTAAACTGGGCTGGACTGAGCTGGCCTAAAGGACGCTGCGTTGGTCTGGGAAGGGCTAAAGTGGGCTAAACTGTAGTGGGCTGGGCTGCGTTGGGCTAAAGTGGGCTGGACTGGTCTGAATTGGGCTTAACTGTGACAAAGTGTTCTGGATAGATGTGAATTGGGATAAACTAGGCTGAAGTGGTCTAAAGTGTGCTGGGCTGGTCTGAAGTGGGCTGAAGTGTGCTCAAAAGGGCTATGGTGTGCTGGATGGTCTGAATTGGGCTAAACGCTGCAGAACTGTACTAAATTGGTTGGGACAGGTCTGAACTGGGCTGGGCTGAGCTAAGTTGGTCTGGCCAGGGCAAAACTGGTCTGAAGTGGGCTAAAGTGGGCTGGGCTAAAGTGGAACGGACCTTGCTAAAGCTGGCTGCGCTGGGCTGAAGTGGGCTGAAGGGGCTGGGGTGAGCTGGACAGGGCTAATGTGGCCTGGACTGAAGTGGGGTAAAGTGTCTGAAGTGAGATAAGCTGGGCTGGACTGGTGTGCACTGGGCTAAACTGGGCTGTGCTGGGCTAAAGTGGTCTGGAGAGGTCTGAAGTGGGCCAAAATGTGCTGGACTTGGCTAAACTGTTCTTGGGTGGGCTTAATTGCACTGGAGTGAACTAAAGTGGGCTGGACTGGTCTGAATTGGGCCAAAGTAGTGCCAAGCCATGCTGTGTAGCAAACGAGCCGTTTTGCCTGTAGCAAGCGAGGGTGGGCTGGGCTCTGCTGGGCTGGACAAGGCTAAACTGTGCTGAAGTGGGCTAAACTGGGCTGGACTGGTCTGAAGTGGGCCAAAGTGGTCTAAACTCTCCTGAAGTGGGCCAAACTGGGCTGAACGGTGCTGGAGTGGCTGAAGTGGGCTGAAGGGGGCTTCACTGGGTTAGACAGATCTGAGCTTGTCTGAAAGTGACTGGACTGGGCCGAATTGGAGTAAATTTTGCTGGGCCGGGCTGAATTGGGCTGAACTGAGGTAAACTGGCTTGAAGTGGCTGATCATGTCTTGGCTGGGCTGTGCTAAACCAGGCTGAACTGTGCTAAAGTGGGCCTAATTGGGCTCAGCTTGTCTGCGCTGAGCTGCAGTGGGCTGGGCTGTAAAGTGGGCTGAACTGGGTTACATTGGGCAGGGATAAGATGGACTGGGCTAAACTGGGCTGGACTGAGCTGGCCTAAAGTACGCTACGTTGGTCTGGGAAGGGCTAAAGTGGGCTAAACTGTAGTGGGCTGGGCTGCGTTGGGCTAAAGTGGGCTGGACTGGTCTGAATTGGGCTTAACTGTGTCAGAGTGTTCTGGATAGATGTGAATTGGGATAAACTAGGCTGAAATGGTCTAAAGTGTGCTGGGCTGGCCTGAAGTGGGCTGACGTGGGCTCAAGAGGGCTAAGGTGTGCTGGATGGTCTGAATTGGGCTAAACGCTGCAGAACTGTGCTAGATTGGTTGGGACAGGTCTGAACTGGGCTGGGCTGAGCTAAGTTGGTCTGGCCAGGGCAAAACTGGTCTGAAGTGGGCTAAAGTGGGCTGGGCTAAAGTGGAACGGACCTTGCGAAAGCTGGCTGCGCTGGGCTGAAGTGGGCTGAAGGGGCTGGGGTGAGCTGGAATGGGCTGGACAGGGCTAATGTGGCCTGGACTGAAGTGGGGTAAAGTGTCTGAAGTGAGATAAGCTGGGCTGGACTGGTGTGCACTGGGCTAAACTGGGCTGTGCTGGGCTAAAGTGGTCTGGAGAGGTCTGAAGTGGGCCAAAATGTGCTGGACTGGGCTAAACTGTTCTTGGGTGGGCTTAATTGCACTGGACTGAGCTAAAGTGGGCTGGACTGGTCTGAATTGGGCCAAAGTAGTGCCAAGCCATGCTGTGTAGCAAACGAGCCGTTTTGCCTGTAGCAAGCGAGGGTGGGCTGGGCTCTGCTGGGCTGGACAAGGCTAAACTGTGCTGAAGTGGGCTAAACTGGGCTGGACTGGTCTGAAGTGGGCCAAAGTGGTCTAAACTCTCCTGAAGTGGGCCAAACTGGGCTGAACGGTGCTGGAGTGGCTGAAGTGGGCTGAAGGGGGCTTCACTGGGTTAGACAGATCTGAGCTTGTCTGAAAGTGACTGGACTGGGCCGAATTGGAGTAAATTTTGCTGGGCTGGGCTGAACTGGGCTGAACTGAGGTAAAGTGGCTTGAAGTGGCTGATCATGGCTGGGCTGGGCTGTGCTAAACCAGGCTGAACTGTGCTAAAGTGGGCCTAATTGGGCTCAGCTTGTCTGCACTGAGCTGCAGTGGGCTGGGCTGTAAAGTGGGCTGAACTGGGTTAAACTGGGCAGGGATAAGATGGGTTGGGCTAAACTGGGCTGGACTGAGCTGGCCTAAAGGACGCTGCGTTGGTCTGGGAAGGGCTAAAGTGGGCTAAACTGTAGTGGGCTGGGCTGCGTTGGGCTAAAGTGGGCTGGACTGGTCTGAATTGGGCTTAACTGTGACAAAGTGTTCTGGATAGATGTGAATTGGGATAAACTAGGCTGAAGTGGTCTAAAGTGTGCTGGGCTTGTCTGAAGTGGGCTGAAGTGCGCTCAAAAGGGCTATGGTGTGCTGGATGGTCTGAATTGGGCTAAACGCTGCAGAACTGTGCTAAATTGGTTGGGACAGGTCTGAACTGGGCTGGGCTGAGCTAAGTTGGTCTGGCCAGGGCAAAACCGGTCTGAAGTGGGCTATAGTGGGCTGGGCTAAAGTGGAACGGACCTTGCTAAAGCTGGCTGCGCTGGGCTGAAGTGGGCTGAAGGGGCTGGGGTGAGCTGGACAGGGCTAATGTGGCCTGGACTGAAGTGGGGTAAAGTGTCTGAAGTGAGATAAGCTGGGCTGGACTGGTGTGCACTGGGCTAAACTGGGCTGTGCTGGGCTAAAGTGGTCTGGAGAGGTCTGAAGTGGGCCAAAATGTGCTGGACTGGGCTAAACTGTTCTTGGGTGGGCTTAATTGCACTGGACTGAGCTAAAGTGGGCTGGACTGGTCTGAATTGGGCCAAAGTAGTGCCAAGCCATGCTGTGTAGCAAACGAGCCGTTTTGCCTGTAGCAAGCGAGGGTGGGCTGGGCTCTGCTGGGCTGGACAAGGCTAAACTGTGCTGAAGTGGGCTAAACTGGGCTGGACTGGTCTGAAGTGGGCCAAAGTGGTCTAAACTCTCCTGAAGTGGGCCAAACTGGGCTGAACGGTGCTGGAGTGGCTGAAGTGGGCTGAAGGGGGCTTCACTGGGTTAGACAGATCTGAGCTTGTCTGAAAGTGACTGGACTGGGCCGAATTGGAGTAAATTTTGCTGGGCCGGGCTGAATTGGGCCGAACTGAGGTAAACTGGCTTGAAGTGGCTGATCATGTCTTGGCTGGGCTGTGCTAAACCAGGCTGAACTGTGCTAAAGTGGGCCTAATTGGGCTCAGCTTGTCTGCGCTGAGCTGCAGTGGGCTGGGCTGTAAAGTGGGCTGAACTGGGTTACATTGGGCAGGGATAAGATGGACTGGGCTAAACTGGGCTGGACTGAGCTGGCCTAAAGTACGCTACGTTGGTCTGGGAAGGGCTAAAGTGGGCTAAACTGTAGTGGGCTGGGCTGCGTTGGGCTAAAGTGGGCTGGACTGGTCTGAATTGGGCTTAACTGTGTCAGAGTGTTCTGGATAGATGTGAATTGGGATAAACTAGGCTGAAGTGGTCTAAAGTGTGCTGGGCTGGTCTGAAGTGGGCTGAAGTGTGCTCAAAAGGGCTATGGTGTGCTGGATGGTCTGAATTGGGCTAAACGCTGCAGAACTGTGCTAGATTGGTTGGGACAGGTCTGAACTGGGCTGGGCTGAGCTAAGTTGGTCTGGCCAGGGCAAAACTGGTCTGAAGTGGGCTAAAGTGGGCTGGGCTAAAGTGGAACGGACCTTGCGAAAGCTGGCTGCGCTGGGCTGAAGTGGGCTGAAGGGGCTGGGGTGAGCTGGACAGGGCTAATGTGGCCTGGACTGAAGTGGGGTAAAGTGTCTGAAGTGAGATAAGCTGGGCTGGACTGGTGTGCACTGGGCTAAACTGGGCTGTGCTGGGCTAAAGTGGTCTGGAGAGGTCTGAAGTGGGCCAAAATGTGCTGGACTGGGCTAAACTGTTCTTGGGTGGGCTTAATTGCACTGGACTGAGCTAAAGTGGGCTGGACTGGTCTGAATTGGGCCAAAGTAGTGCCAAGCCATGCTGTGTAGCAAACGAGCCGTTTTGCCTGTAGCAAGCGAGGGTGGGCTGGGCTCTGCTGGGCTGGACAAGGCTAAACTGTGCTGAAGTGGGCTAAACTGGGCTGGACTGGTCTGAAGTGGGCCAAAGTGGTCTAAACTCTCCTGAAGTGGGCCAAACTGGGCTGAACGGTGCTGGAGTGGCTGAAGTGGGCTGAAGGGGGCTTCACTGGGTTAGACAGATCTGAGCTTGTCTGAAAGTGACTGGACTGGGCCGAATTGGAGTAAATTTTGCTGGGCTGGGCTGAACTGGGCTGAACTGAGGTAAACTGGCTTGAAGTGGCTGATCATGTCTTGGCTGGGCTGTGCTAAACCAGGCTGAACTGTGCTAAAGTGGGCCTAATTGGGCTCAGCTTGTCTGCGCTGAGCTGCAGTGGGCTGGGCTGTAAAGTGGGCTGAACTGGGTTAAATTGGGCAGGGATAAGATGGATTGGGCTAAACTGGGCTGGACTGAGCTGGCCTAAAGTACGCTACGTTGGTCTGGGAAGGGCTAAAGTGGGCTAAACTGTAGTGGGTTGGGCTGCGTTGGGCTAAAGTGGGCTGGACTGGTCTGAATTGGGCTTAACTGTGACAGAGTGTTCTGGATAGATGTGAATTGGGATAAACTAGGCTGAAATGGTCTAAAGTGTGCTGGGCTGGCCTGAAGTGGGCTGACGTGGGCTCAAGAGGGCTAAGGTGTGCTGGATGGTCTGAATTGGGCTAAACGCTGCAGAACTGTGCTAGATTGGTTGGGACAGGTCTGAACTGGGCTGGGCTGAGCTAAGTTGGTCTGGCCAGGGCAAAACTGGTCTGAAGTGGGCTAAAGTGGGCTGGGCTAAAGTGGAACGGACCTTGCTAAAGCTGGCTGCGCTGGGCTGAAGTGGGCTGAAGGGGCTGGGGTGAGCTGGAATGGGCTGGACAGGGCTAATGTGGCCTGGACTGAAGTGGGGTAAAGTGTCTGAAGTGAGATAAGCTGGGCTGGACTGGTGTGCACTGGGCTAAACTGGGCTGTGCTGGGCTAAAGTGGTCTGGAGAGGTCTGAAGTGGGCCAAAATGTGCTGGACTGGGCTAAACTCTTCTTGGGTGGGCTTAATTGCACTGGAGTGAGCTAAAGTGGGCTGGACTGGTCTGAATTGGGCCAAAGTAGTGCCAAGCCATGCTGTGTAGCAAACGAGCTGTTTTGCGTGTAGCAAGGGAGGGTGGGCTTGGCTCTGCTGGGCTGGACAAGGCTAAACTGTGTTGAAGTGGGCTAAACTGGGCTGGACTGGTCTGAGGTGGGCCAAAGTGGTCTAAACTCTCCTGAAGTGGGCCAAACTGGGCTGAACGGTGCTGGAGTGGCTGAAGTGGGCTGAAGGGGGCTTCACTGGGTTAGACAGATCTGAGCTTGTCTGAAAGTGACTGGACTGGGCCGAATTGGAGTAAATTTTGCTGGGCTGGGCTGAACTGGGCTGAACTGAGGTAAACTGGCTTGAAGTGGCTGATCATGTCTTGGCTGGGCTGTGCTAAAGCAGGCTGAACTGTGCTAAAGTGGGCCTAATTGGGCTCAGCTTGTCTGCGCTGAGCTGCAGTGGGCTGGGCTGTAAAGTGGGCTGAACTGGGTTAAATTGGGCAGGGATGAGATGGACTGGGCTAAACTTGGCTGGACTGAGCTGGCCTAAAGTATGCTACGTTGGTCTGGGAAGGGCTAAAGTGGGCTAAACTGTAGTGGGCTGGGCTGCGTTGGGCTAAAGTGGGCTGGACTGGTCTGAAGTGTGGCTGAAGTGGGCTCAAGATGGCTAAGGTGTGCTGGATGGTCTGAATTGGGCTAAACGCTGCAGAACAGTGCTAAATTGTTTGGGACAGGTCTGATCTGGGCTGGGCTGAGCTAAGTTCGTCTGGCCAGGTCTAAAACTGGTCTGAAGTGGGCTAAAGTGGGCTGGGCTAAAGTGGAACGGACTTTGCTAAAGCTGGCTGCGCTGGGCTAAAGTGGTCTGGAGAGGTCTTAAGTGGGCCAAAATGTGCTGGACTGGGCTAAACTTTTCTTGGGTGGGCTTAATTGCACTGGACTGAGCTAAAGTGGGCTGGACTGGTCTGAATTGAGCCAAAGTAGTGCCAAGCCATGCTGTGTAGCAAACGAGCCATTTTGCCTGTAGCAAGCGAGGGTGGGCTGGGCTCTGCTGGGCTGGACAAGGCTAAACTGTGTTGAAGTGGGCTAAACTGGGCTGGACTGGTCTGAGGTGGGCCAAAGTGGTCTAAACTCTCCTGAAGTGGGCCAAACTGGGCTGAACGGTGCTGGAGTGGCTGAAGTGGGCTGAAGGGGGCTTCACTGGGTTAGACAGATCTGAGCTTGTCTGAAAGTGACTGGACTGGGCCGAATTGGAGTAAATTTTGCTGGGCTGGGCTGAACTGAGGTAAACTGGCTTGAAGTGGCTGATCATGTCTTGGCTGGGCTGGGCTGTGCTAAACCGGGCTGAATTGTGCTAAACTGGGCCTAATTGGGCTCAGCTTCTCTGCACAGAGCTGCAGTGGGCTGGGCTGTAAAGTGGGCTGAACTGGGTTAAATTGGGCAGGGATAAGATGGAGTGGGCTAAACTGGGCTGGACTGAGCTTGCCTAAAGTACGCTACGTTGGTCTGGGAAGGGCTAAAGTGGGCTAAACTGTAGTGGGCTGGGCTGTGTTGGGCTAAAGTGGGCTGGACTGGTCTGAATTGGGCTTAACTGTGACAAAGTGTTCCGGATAGATGAGAATTGTGATAAACTAGGCTGAAGTGGTCTAAAGTGTGCTGGGCTGGGCTGAAGTGGGCTAAAGTGGGCTGGGTTAGGGTTAGGATTAGGGCAATTAAGTCCACCCAAGAAGATTTTATCCCAGTCCTGCACATTTTGGCTTTCACTTGAGCTAACCATTTGCCTACAGGCACCCTCGACTGTTTTCAGACTTTCTGGCTTAAATACTACATTGGAATGCTAGATCTCAAACCTCTTCCTGCCATTCTGACATTGTCCCCCACGGCTTCGCCTCCTACAGGAGGCCCTCTACTTACCTTGCGTAGTGCTATTCTTCCCGAGTCCGCCTCTCTGCTCAGAACTCCCACAGCAGACGCCAGTCATGTTGCTGCCCTTGCCAAGTTGCTCTTCATCATCTGACAGAAACAAAAAAAGGGCAACACGTTGTGCTGGCCATCATCTCCATCATCCCAGCCTTTTCCTTACCTTCCTTCTGCCTCCTCCCAAGCTCCTCACACCATGCTTGCTTGTCTCAAAGCAACTCCAGAGTCTGATGCAGGGCCTCTTCTCCCCTGCGTGCCCTAGGAGTTCAACAGAAGCCAATTGCCATGGTTCTTGCGTAAGTGATCAACTCCACAATCCTTCTGCTTATTCCTCTGACTCACTTCAAGCACTCATCCGACTCCCAACATAAAAGACAAGACCTGCAATACCAAACAAATACTAAATCTTTTTGCCATGTTCTTCTAAACATGAGGGCATCACACAAAATGAAACCCTTTACCTTTTCATAGCTGGAACTGGAAGCTGGATGAAACCCTTAGAAGGCTCCTGCTGATGTGACTGAAAAAAAAAGCTGTCCTCTTCTTTATGTTTGTAAGTAAGGAACACGAATGCCTGACCAGCTTTTAACCAGCCAACACAAGCACTCAGTATATAAAGGACTAAGTTCCAAGAACAAGCTTAACACTTTCAGTTCTAGCAGTGAGTTGGAAGCACCAAAACAGCTCACAAGCTAATGCACTCATTAAAACAGTCAAGCTGTACTACCCTGCCCACTATAAGATGGTGCTAAAAAAAGTCCCACTTATTTTTTCTCATCCCCATGGTGTATTTCAAATCTCTTTCTGCTATCCTGATGCTGTTTCCCCCATCTGTTCTGTGGAAAACTTTTCTTTCTGCTTAGTTTTTATAGTGTCATAAGTCTCAAACTAAAGTTGTTGCTCAGATCTCCCACACTAGACACATGGGTGTTTACTGCACCCACCCAATTTATTTTTATCATTTGCAGTAACAGGAGTAAAAGGAAAAAAATAAGAACTGCCACACAACATTCTGCAGACTAAAACAAGGAAATTCCCTGAAATATTTATTATATGCAGACTGTAATGAACAAGCTCTCTGTAATTTAGAGTTTTAAAATGAGAAATATACAAGCTGAAAAGCATTCTTTTATCTTTCCCTGCCAAAAGTCATCAGTTATTTAACAGTCACTACATCCTAAAAGA
Source organism: Lathamus discolor (assembly GCF_037157495.1). Lineage (NCBI taxonomy): Eukaryota > Metazoa > Chordata > Aves > Psittaciformes > Psittacidae > Lathamus > Lathamus discolor. Next base: position 351,545 of record NC_088885.1, on the reverse strand, counting down.
ACATTAATATTATGTTTGTTATTCTTTAGACCCAAGTGTCCAACTTAGTTTTTGAAAGAGCACAAACCCAAAGGCACTCTTGAAGTAACTCTTAAACATATAAATGGAATGTTTGTTTAGTAACCACTGTTATAACTATTTTATGAGAAATAAAAGACAAGTAATAAGAACATAAACTGTAAACAAATTTTTCTTTAAGTTCTGTGGCTAAGAGCAATAAAAACAGTTACCTGAACACCACCACTAACAACAGCATCTTAAGAAAAACCACAGCACAAAAAAATTCATTAATACAAGAAGATGCAAAACCAAAGATAGCTTAAAAAATTTAGCTCAGAAAAAATCATTTCAAAGAACTCAAAAAAAAAAAGCAATACACACATCATTAAAACCACAAAACACCCCAAAGACCTTACCTTGAATAGCATCAAATCCTAAAGAAGACCCTTACTCCGAAGCTGTGCCTTATATACCCCAGGCCCTACCCACAACCCCCCCCAGTGCCCTGGCTCAGGTGTGGGGCAAACCAGCTGCTGGGATAAAAACAGCCTGACAAGGTGCACCTGGTTTTTGTTGTTTTGGGTTTGGTTTCTTGGCTGCTCTCTGATTTTAACTTCTTGGGTTTCTTTTTGGGGCTTAGATTTCTATTCAAAATTCTCAGATTCCATAGCTTCACTTTTATGAAGCTGGGCTCAAAACTATACTTGGTTTCAGACTGGGTGGGGGTTTTCTGTCTCACATTCTAGGGCTTAGTCTCAAAGAGGTTTTCTTCCACACAGACTGGCTCAGGCTCATATACTTAAACAGCACAGACACTCTAGTTCAGATTTAGGCTCAATTTGGCATTGACTGGCTCGCCCAACCACACGAGTCTCACATCGGGACTAACAGAGGCTTCCTGGTTCAGACTAGCTCTCACATTCTAACTAAACAAAGACATTCAGGTGATTTAGCCAAGGTGAGCAAAGCTTAGACCACCCAAGCAGCAATTTATTTTAGGGTCTTGTCATTTTCATAAAGCTGCAATTACTTTTTGTTGGTGGTGTATTCCAGGGGGTGTACACGTTAGAATAAAGGGATGGAAAAGCTCTGAGGGCTAGTGGATGAGTAGTAAAGTGACAGGAGAGAGAGATGGGACTTCCTGAGGGAAGGGTGCAGCTTCTGTATCTCTGTCAGTGTGTGCATGTTCCCTTTTCTAGGTGCTGCAGATAACTCGAGGGAGGTGAAGCTGCAAACTCAGGAGGGCTATGAGAAGATCGGGGGTTGTGTGTGTTGGGGGTGCTTAATTGTTGAGGAGAGCATGGCAAAGGGGTTCAGTATTTGTGCTCGGTGTTGCAGGGCTGCCCTCTACCTTTGGAGTCGGATGAGTGCTTGAAGTGAGTCAGACAGGTAAGGAGAAGGATAGTGGGGTCGGTCACTTTTTGCAAGCAGGGTGATCATTTGTCTCTATTGTACTCCTAGGACCTGGAGGTGAGGAGAGGCTCAGTGTCGGACTCCACTGTGGGTTTGGAACAGGCAAGCACAATGTTGATGAGCTTTGAAGGAGGAAGAGGGCTGTTACAGAGCAGGCCAGCACTGGTGGGTGGGGTGGTGGTGATGATGGTGGCCAGCACAGTGTGTTCCTGTTTGCTCCTTTGTTTGCTGCAGGTGGTGAAGAGAAACTTGGCAGCTGTGGCAAGATCACAGGACTCTGATGTGGGTGTTCTGAGCATCAAGGCCAGCTTGAAACCCATGGCACTATGGAAGCTAAGTAGAGGGACTGCTGCTTGGGGCTGGAGGGGGGGGGACAAGGTCCGGATGGCAGGAAGGGGTTTGAAATGTAGCATGGGGCTGAGGGAAAGGCAGGGGGTTACTCTGTAGCATGAGCTTACATGGGTAGGGCAGCTACAGCTTGACTGTGTTAGGGAGGGAGGGTGTCACCCACAGCCCTTCCCTCAGTGACCTGGGTCAGGGGTGAGGCAAACCCCCAGCTGGGATAATAGCACCCTGACGATCCACAGCTGGGTCTTGTTTCATCTGGTTCTGGTTCATTGCCTGCTCCCCAGCTTTAATTTTCTGGCTTTCATTGGCTTAGACTCATATTCAAGACTGGCAGACAGTGCAGGCTCCCTCTCACACAGACTGGCTCAGACTCATACTCACGTTTAAGGTGCACAGATGTTCCCTGGCACTGACTTCTCCTCACACTCACTTAGGCTCAGTCTGACACTGACTGGCTCATGCATCCACACAAATCTCAAGTTGATTCTAACACAGAATTCCTGGTTCTGACTACCTGGCTAAGACTCCCTGGCTCAAACTCATCCTCACACTCGAGCTGAAAAATAACATTCAGATGACTCAGTCAAGGTGAGCCATGCTTGGAACACCCCAGTAGCAACTTATTTCAGGGTCGGCCAAAGCTTCTGTTTTTCTCTCCATGAGTGCCTGTTTCCATTTCCTTTTTAGGTGCCACACTTAAGTCAAGAGAGGTGAAGCTGCCAGCTGAGGAGGGCTGTGAGAAGGTAGAAGAGTTGTTTGCGTGTGTGGGGTGAGTAAGAGCTGAGAATAACATGGCAAAGGTTTCAGTAGTAGTGTTGGTTATTGCAGGCCCTGGGTTCTACTTCTGCAGTCAGATGAGTGTTTGAGGTGAGTTGAGGAGGTAACTATGATGGTTGTGGGGGTGGGTCACTTTTTGCAAGCACCATGGTCATTTCTTTGTATTGTACTCCTAGGTCCTAGAGTGCATGAGAAGCCCAGCATAGTATTATGCAGTAGATTTGGAGTAGGTGAGCATAATGTAAAGGCAAAGTAGAGTTACAGAAAAGGCTCGCATCACTTCATCATAAAAGTGAAGCTATAGAATCTGAGAATTTTGAATGTAAATCTAAGCCCCAAAAAGAAACCCAAAAAGTTAAACTAGAGAGCAGCCAAAAAACCAAACCCAAAACAACAAAAACCAGGTGCACCTTGTCAGGCTGTTTTTATCCCAGCAGCTGGTTTGCCCCACACCTGAGCCAGGGCACTGGGGGGGGGTGTGGGTAGGGCCTGGGGTATATAAGGCACAGCTTCGGAGTAAGGGTCTTCTTGAGGATTTGATGCTATTCAAGGTAAGGTCTTTGGGGTGTTTTGTGGTTTTAATGTTTTGTGTATTGCTTTTGTTTTTTGAGTTCTTTGAAATGATTTTTTCTAAGTATTTCAAGTTGTCTTGGTTTTTACTTATTTATATATTAACAAATTTTTTTGTGTTGTGGTTTTATTTTAGGTGCTGTTGTTATTGGTGGTGTTCAGGTAAGTGATTATTTTTCTTGCTCTCAGCTACAGAACTTATGAAAACAATTGTTTATGGTTTATGTTCTTATTACTTGTTTTTTGTTGGTTTTATTTGTCATAGAATAGTTATAATAGTGGTTACTGACCAAACATACCATTTATACAGTTAAGAGTTATTTCAAGAGTGCCTTCGAGTCTATGCTCTTTCAAAAACTAAGTTGGACACTTGGTTTAAAAAATACCAAAACTTATTATTAATGTGTTTTTGGGATGTAGTAGATGTTAAGTAACTCATGACTTTTGGCAGGGAAAAGTAAAAGAATACTTTTCAGCTTGTAAATTTCTCATTTTAAAACTCTAAAATACAGAGAGCACTTATTCCTTACAGTCTGCATATAATAAACATTTCAGGGAATCTTCTCGTCTTTGTCTACAGAATGTTGTGTGGCAGAATTTTTAGTTACTTTTTTTTTTTCTCTTTACCTGTTACTGCAGATAATGAAAATTAGTTGCGTGGATGCAGTAAACACCCATGTGTCTAGTGTGGGAGATACAAGCAATAATTTTGGTTAGAGACTTAAAACACTATAAAAACTAAGCAGAAAGACTCGTTTTCCACATAATAGATAATGGAAACAGCATCAGGATAGCAGAAAGATGTTTGAAATATACTACAGGGACAAAAAAAAAAGCAAGTGGGATGTTTTTTAGAACTATCTTATACTGGGCAGGGTAGTACAGCCTGACTCTTTAAATGAGTGCATTTGCTTGTGAGCTGTCTTGGTGCTTCCAACTCACTGCTAGAACTGAAAGTGTTAAGAGTGTTCTTCGAACTTAGTCCTTTATATACTGAGTGCTTGTGTTGGTTGTTTAAAAGCTGGTCAGGCATTTGTGTTCATTACTTAGAAACATAAAGCAGAGAACAGCTTTTTTTTTCAGTCACATCAGCAGGAGCCTTCCAGGGTGTTCATCCAGCTTCCAGTTCCAGCTATGAAAAGGTAAGGGGTTTGATTTTGAGTGTGGTGTCCCCATGTTTAGAACAACCTGGCAAAAAGATTCAGTATTTGTGTTTAGTTTTGCAGGTCTCGCCCTCTACGTTGGGAGTTGGAGAAGTGCTTGAGGTGAGTGGGGGAGTTAAGCAGAAGGATTGTGGAGTCGGTCACTTAAGCAAGAACCATGGTAATTGGGTTCTGTTGAACTCCTAGAGCACGCAGGGGAAGATAGGCCTGGTATCAGACTCGGGAATCGCTTTGGGACAGGCAAGCACAGTGTTGAGCAGCTTGGGAAGAGGCAGACCATTGGTAAGGACCAGCCTGGGCTGGATGGCTGGGATGCTGGAGATGACGGCCAGCACAACCTGTTGCCCTTTGTTTGTTTGTTTCTGGCAGATGATGAAGATCGACTTGGCAAGGGCAACAACATGGCAGGCGTCTGCTGTTGGAGTTCAGAGCATAGAGGCTGCCTTGAGACGCATGGCACTACGCACGCTAAGGAGAGGACCTCCTGCAGGAGGCGAGGGGGGTGGGGGGCAAGGTCAAAATGGCAGGAAGGGATTTGAGATGAAGCATTCCAATTGAATATTAGACCTAGAATGTCTGAGGACGCAGACAGAGGTGCCTGGGAGGTAAATGGTCAGCTCTAGTGAAGGTAGTGCCTCACAGTTAAATGGCAGGATGCGAAGGAGTCCTTTGTGGGGCGTAAGTCTGGGGTGTAAGCTGTGCGCTTGAGTCGGTCACCTAAGTGCCGGCTGAGAATTTCCTTTCCAGATTTGCAAGCAGAAAGCACAGCAGGGCTTGTAACTGGGAGTCCTCAATTGGACGTGCCTGGAAGGGGAATGGTTAGCGGTACTGAAGGTAGCGACTGAGAGTTAAACGGCAGGATGCGAAGGTGCCCTTTGTGGGGCGTAAGTCTGGGGTGTTGTGTCGGGGACAATAGGAAGTAATGGTCCGTGGTGAAACACACCAAGATGGGCAAGTACTGTTAGTTCTCTTTGGCTCCCTCTTGTGGTGTACTGCTTGGGCTTTTCCCGAAAAGTCCGGCTTTGGTGCCTACCCGGGAAGATGTGCTTTAGAACTGCCTGGAAAAGTCGTGACCCTTGCAGACCTTCCTAGACATTGTCGGCCACTTCTTGCGACGTGGGCTGGCCCCCTGCGTGGCAAAGAGCGTGCCTGCTTGCGAGTATGGAAGCCCGAGCCTCATGCCGTGTGAGGGAGGCGGAAGCTCATCCCACCCAGGCGACCGTTGCCTGCGCGGGGACGCCCGCTAAGGTTGAGCCTGCCACCTCGCGCGGCCGTGATGATTGTCGGAGCTGGTTTGCTGATGGTCTTGGCAGGGTCCTTGGGGTTGGTAAGATAGGCAGCCATGAGAAGTATCCTTGACTATCTCTGCAGTTTCCCATGTTAATGAAGTAGTTGGGAGTTCTCTGGTTTTCTCTGTAGCTGGAGTTCTTGAGCTCTGGAAGGGAGGTGGTGGGTTTTTATAAGCACAGTGTAGCTGTGTAGTCCTGATGATCTGTGTGAATGGACAGAAGAGCTCTGGGAATAAGCTGGTAATGAATGAGTCGGGGGCAGAGAGTCTGCTCGGGAGTGGGTGTGATAGTATATGTGGAGTTAGTGTGTGAGCCGGAGGGCGTGAGGGTCTGTGTCAGTGTGTGACTGCATGTCAACCTGGGTGTCGGTGCGAGTGTGGCCTGAGGCTTAGAGGCAGGCTAAGCTTTTGCTTGGCGTTGCGGTGACTAATGCCAGGTTGTTCTTGCAGATGGCGAGATGGATAGCCACGTGTGAGAGGCTGCTGTGGGAGGCTTGAGCGGAGCTGAAGGTACCAGGGGGGTGAACTTGGTGTGTCAGAAGGAAGAAGTCCCAGCTTACTCTCCTGGCTGGCTTATGCTTTGCTGTTTATTTTCAATTAGGAGGTGCAGAACAAGGAGCTAAGCGAGACCTCCGAGCCGGAGCTGCCTCGGGCCAGGTGAGCTATGTTTAGCGGACTGAAGCAGCAGCTGATGGAATGTCTTGCAATGTTCATGAAATTGGAAACGTTCCTTGTTTTTGTGTTCTGTGGCCGGTGCACGGGCTTGAAGAAGAGAGCCGCAGGCCTGCGAAGGCCAGTGGATGAGCAGTAAAGTGACGGGAGAGGGCGGTGGGACTTTGGGAGGCATGGTTGCCGCTTTGAACCTTCTCTGTGTGTTTCCAATGAGTTGTTTTTCAGGTGGTGCAGCCAGCTCAGGAGAGGTGACGACGCCAATGGAGGAGGGCCGTGAGAAGGTAAGTGGGTTGTGTGTGTGGGTGACTGCTCAGAGTTGAGAATATCATGGCAAAGGGGTGCAGTATTTGTGTTTGGTATTGCAGGTCCTGCGTTTTACATCTGGAGTCAGATGAGTGTGCGCGGTGAGGCAGGGAGGTAACAATAGGGGTTGTGGGTTGGTCGCTTTTCGCAAGCACGGTGGTAATTTGTCTCCCTTGTACTCCTAGGTTCTGGAGGGCAGGAGAAAGCCCGGCATCGGACTCGGCAACCACTGTGGAGCATGCGAGCACCGTGTCGAGGAGCATCGGAGGGGGCAGAGGTTTGTTACGGAACTCGCTGGCGTTGCTGGCTGGGGTGGGGGTAGTGACAGCCAGCACAGCGTGCTCCCGTTTGTTTGTTGTTGCAGATGATGGAAAGCCACTTGGCAAGTGTGGCAAGATCCTGGGACTTTGATGTGGGAGTTGGGAACATGGAGGCTGTCTTGAGAGCCACGGCACTACGGAAGCTAAGTAGAGGGACTCCTGTTTGGGATAACAAGGTTGAGGTACCCTGTCATGAGAGCAGGAAGGTGTTTGAAATGTGGCATGGGGCCGAGGGAAAGGCAGCGGGTTAATCAGCCTTAAGAGAGAACTGTGGGCAGGGCAGCTCCAGCTTGACTGTTCTATAGTGTGAGAGGTCTGTGTTCTGTCCGGGCACCTCTTCAGGTCTCGATATCCTCATTGCTCCTTGAGCTCAAGCTGCTCGGCGCGTTCCTCTGGCACTGTTCTTTGGATCTTGAGCGCTTGAGTCGGTCACCTAAGTGCCGGCTGAAAATTTCCTTTCCAGATTTGCAAGCATAAAGCACAGCAGGGCTTGTAACTGGGAGTCCTCAATTGGACGTGCCTGGAAGGGGAATGGTTAGCGGTACTGAAGGTAGCGACTGAGAGTTAAACGGCAGGATGCGAAGGTGCCCTTTGTGGGGCGTAAGTCTGGGGTGTTGTGTCGGGGACAATAGGAAGTAATGGTCCGTGGTGAAACACACCAAGATGGGCAAGTACTGTTAGTTCTCTTTGGCTCCCTCTTGTGGTGTACTGCTTGGGCTTTTCCCGAAAAGTCCGGCTTTGGTGCCTACCCGGGAAGATGTGCTTTAGAACTGCCTGGAAAAGTCGTGACCCTTGCAGACCTTCCTAGACATTGTCGGCCACTTCTTGCGACGTGGGCTGGCCCCCTGCGTGGCAAAGAGCGTGCCTGCTTGCGAGTATGGAAGCCCGAGCCTCATGCCGTGTGAGGGAGGCGGAAGCTCATCCCACCCAGGCGACCGTTGCCTGCGCGGGGACGCCCGCTAAGGTTGAGCCTGCCACCTCGCGCGGCCGTGATGATTGTCGGAGCTGGTTTGCTGATGGTCTTGGCAGGGTCCTTGGGGTTGGTAAGATAGGCAGCCATGAGAAGTATCCTTGACTATCTCTGCAGTTTCCCATGTTAATGAAGTAGTTGGGAGTTCTCTGGTTTTCTCTGTAGCTGGAGTTCTTGAGCTCTGGAAGGGAGGTGGTGGGTTTTTATAAGCACAGTGTAGCTGTGTAGTCCTGATGATCTGTGTGAATGGACAGAAGAGCTCTGGGAATAAGCTGGTAATGAATGAGTCGGGGGCAGAGAGTCTGCTCGGGAGTGGGTGTGATAGTATATGTGGAGTTAGTGTGTGAGCCGGAGGGCGTGAGGGTCTGTGTCAGTGTGTGACTGCATGTCAACCTGGGTGTCGGTGCGAGTGTGGCCTGAGGCTTAGAGGCAGGCTAAGCTTTTGCTTGGCGTTGCGGTGACTAATGCCAGGTTGTTCTTGCAGATGGCGAGATGGATAGCCACGTGTGAGAGGCTGCTGTGGGAGGCTTGAGCGGAGCTGAAGGTACCAGGGGGGTGAACTTGGTGTGTCAGAAGGAAGAAGTCCCAGCTTACTCTCCTGGCTGGCTTATGCTTTGCTGTTTATTTTCAATTAGGAGGTGCAGAACAAGGAGCTAAGCGAGACCTCCGAGCCGGAGCTGCCTCGGGCCAGGTGAGCTATGTTTAGCGGACTGAAGCAGCAGCTGATGGAATGTCTTGCAATGTTCATGAAATTGGAAACGTTCCTTGTTTTTGTGTTCTGTGGCCGGTGCACGGGCTTGAAGAAGAGAGCCGCAGGCCTGCGAAGGCCAGTGGATGAGCAGTAAAGTGACGGGAGAGGGCGGTGGGACTTTGGGAGGCATGGTTGCCGCTTTGAACCTTCTCTGTGTGTTTCCAATGAGTTGTTTTTCAGGTGGTGCAGCCAGCTCAGGAGAGGTGAAGACGCCAATGGAGGAGGGCCGTGAGAAGGTAAGTGGGTTGTGTGTGTGGGTGACTGCTCAGAGTTGAGAATATCATGGCAAAGGGGTGCAGTATTTGTGTTTGGTATTGCAGGTCCTGCGTTTTACATCTGGAGTCAGATGAGTGTGCGCGGTGAGGCAGGGAGGTAACAATAGGGGTTGTGGGTTGGTCGCTTTTCGCAAGCACGGTGGTAATTTGTCTCCCTTGTACTCCTAGGTTCTGGAGGGCAGGAGAAAGCCCGGCATCGGACTCGGCAACCACTGTGGAGCATGCGAGCACCGTGTCGAGGAGCATCGGAGGGGGCAGAGGTTTGTTACGGAACTCGCTGGCGTTGCTGGCTGGGGTGGGGGTAGTGACAGCCAGCACAGCGTGCTCCCGTTTGTTTGTTGCAGATGATGGAAAGCCACTTGGCAAGTGTGGCAAGATCCTGGGACTTTGATGTGGGAGTTGGGAACATGGAGGCTGTCTTGAGAGCCACGGCACTACGGAAGCTAAGTAGAGGGACTCCTGTTTGGGATAACAAGGTTGAGGTACCCTGTCATGAGAGCAGGAAGGTGTTTGAAATGTGGCATGGGGCCGAGGGAAAGGCAGTGGGTTAATCAGCCTTAAGAGAGAACTGTGGGCAGGGCAGCTCCAGCTTGACTGTTCTATAGTGTGAGAGGTCTGTGTTCTGTCCGGGCACCTCTTCAGGTCTCGATATCCTCATTGCTCCTTGAGCTCAAGCTGCTCGGCGCGTTCCTCTGGCACTGTTCTTTGGATCTTGAGCGCTTGAGTCGGTCACCTAAGTGCCGGCTGAAAATTTCCTTTCCAGATTTGCAAGCATAAAGCACAGCAGGGCTTGTAACTGGGAGTCCTCAATTGGACGTGCCTGGAAGGGGAATGGTTAGCGGTACTGAAGGTAGCGACTGAGAGTTAAACGGCAGGATGCGAAGGTGCCCTTTGTGGGGCGTAAGTCTGGGGTGTTGTGTCGGGGACAATAGGAAGTAATGGTCCGTGGTGAAACACACCAAGATGGGCAAGTACTGTTAGTTCTCTTTGGCTCCCTCTTGTGGTGTACTGCTTGGGCTTTTCCCGAAAAGTCCGGCTTTGGTGCCTACCCGGGAAGATGTGCTTTAGAACTGCCTGGAAAAGTCGTGACCCTTGCAGACCTTCCTAGACATTGTCGGCCACTTCTTGCGACGTGGGCTGGCCCCCTGCGTGGCAAAGAGCGTGCCTGCTTGCGAGTATGGAAGCCCGAGCCTCATGCCGTGTGAGGGAGGCGGAAGCTCATCCCACCCAGGCGACCGTTGCCTGCGCGGGGACGCCCGCTAAGGTTGAGCCTGCCACCTCGCGCGGCCGTGATGATTGTCGGAGCTGGTTTGCTGATGGTCTTGGCAGGGTCCTTGGGGTTGGTAAGATAGGCAGCCATGAGAAGTATCCTTGACTATCTCTGCAGTTTCCCATGTTAATGAAGTAGTTGGGAGTTCTCTGGTTTTCTCTGTAGCTGGAGTTCTTGAGCTCTGGAAGGGAGGTGGTGGGTTTTTATAAGCACAGTGTAGCTGTGTAGTCCTGATGATCTGTGTGAATGGACAGAAGAGCTCTGGGAATAAGCTGGTAATGAATGAGTCGGGGGCAGAGAGTCTGCTCGGGAGTGGGTGTGATAGTATATGTGGAGTTAGTGTGTGAGCCGGAGGGCGTGAGGGTCTGTGTCAGTGTGTGACTGCATGTCAACCTGGGTGTCGGTGCGAGTGTGGCCTGAGGCTTAGAGGCAGGCTAAGCTTTTGCTTGGCGTTGCGGTGACTAATGCCAGGTTGTTCTTGCAGATGGCGAGATGGATAGCCACGTGTGAGAGGCTGCTGTGGGAGGCTTGAGCGGAGCTGAAGGTACCAGGGGGGTGAACTTGGTGTGTCAGAAGGAAGAAGTCCCAGCTTACTCTCCTGGCTGGCTTATGCTTTGCTGTTTATTTTCAATTAGGAGGTGCAGAACAAGGAGCTAAGCGAGACCTCCGAGCCGGAGCTGCCTCGGGCCAGGTGAGCTATGTTTAGCGGACTGAAGCAGCAGCTGATGGAATGTCTTGCAATGTTCATGAAATTGGAAACGTTCCTTGTTTTTGTGTTCTGTGGCCGGTGCACGGGCTTGAAGAAGAGAGCCGCAGGCCTGCGAAGGCCAGTGGATGAGCAGTAAAGTGACGGGAGAGGGCGGTGGGACTTTGGGAGGCATGGTTGCCGCTTTGAACCGTCTCTGTGTGTTTCCAATGAGTTGTTTTTCAGGTGGTGCAGCCAGCTCAGGAGAGGTGAAGACGCCAATGGAGGAGGGCCGTGAGAAGGTAAGTGGGTTGTGTGTGTGGGTGACTGCTCAGAGTTGAGAATATCATGGCAAAGGGGTGCAGTATTTGTGTTTGGTATTGCAGGTCCTGCGTTTTACATCTGGAGTCAGATGAGTGTGCGCGGTGAGGCAGGGAGGTAACAATAGGGGTTGTGGGTTGGTCGCTTTTCGCAAGCACGGTGGTAATTTGTCTCCCTTGTACTCCTAGGTTCTGGAGGGCAGGAGAAAGCCCGGCATCGGACTCGGCAACCACTGTGGAGCATGCGAGCACCGTGTCGAGGAGCATCGGAGGGGGCAGAGGTTTGTTACGGAACTCGCTGGCGTTGCTGGCTGGGGTGGGGGTAGTGACAGCCAGCACAGCGTGCTCCCGTTTGTTTGTTGTTGCAGATGATGGAAAGCCACTTGGCAAGTGTGGCAAGATCCTGGGACTTTGATGTGGGTGTTGGGAACATGGAGGCTGTCTTGAGAGCCACGGCACTACGGAAGCTAAGTAGAGGGACTCCTGTTTGGGATAACAAGGTTGAGGTACCCTGTCATGAGAGCAGGAAGGTGTTTGAAATGTGGCATGGGGCCGAGGGAAAGGCAGCGGGTTAATCAGCCTTAAGAGAGAACTGTGGGCAGGGCAGCTCCAGCTTGACTGTTCTATAGTGTGAGAGGTCTGTGTTCTGTCCGGGCACCTCTTCAGGTCTCGATATCCTCATTGCTCCTTGAGCTCAAGCTGCTCGGCGCGTTCCTCTGGCACTGTTCTTTGGATCTTGAGCGCTTGAGTCGGTCACCTAAGTGCCGGCTGAAAATTTCCTTTCCAGATTTGCAAGCATAAAGCACAGCAGGGCTTGTAACTGGGAGTCCTCAATTGGACGTGCCTGGAAGGGGAATGGTTAGCGGTACTGAAGGTAGCGACTGAGAGTTAAACGGCAGGATGCGAAGGTGCCCTTTGTGGGGCGTAAGTCTGGGGTGTTGTGTCGGGGACAATAGGAAGTAATGGTCCGTGGTGAAACACACCAAGATGGGCAAGTACTGTTAGTTCTCTTTGGCTCCCTCTTGTGGTGTACTGCTTGGGCTTTTCCCGAAAAGTCCGGCTTTGGTGCCTACCCGGGAAGATGTGCTTTAGAACTGCCTGGAAAAGTCGTGACCCTTGCAGACCTTCCTAGACATTGTCGGCCACTTCTTGCGACGTGGGCTGGCCCCCTGCGTGGCAAAGAGCGTGCCTGCTTGCGAGTATGGAAGCCCGAGCCTCATGCCGTGTGAGGGAGGCGGAAGCTCATCCCACCCAGGCGACCGTTGCCTGCGCGGGGACGCCCGCTAAGGTTGAGCCTGCCACCTCGCGCGGCCGTGATGATTGTCGGAGCTGGTTTGCTGATGGTCTTGGCAGGGTCCTTGGGGTTGGTAAGATAGGCAGCCATGAGAAGTATCCTTGACTATCTCTGCAGTTTCCCATGTTAATGAAGTAGTTGGGAGTTCTCTGGTTTTCTCTGTAGCTGGAGTTCTTGAGCTCTGGAAGGGAGGTGGTGGGTTTTTATAAGCACAGTGTAGCTGTGTAGTCCTGATGATCTGTGTGAATGGACAGAAGAGCTCTGGGAATAAGCTGGTAATGAATGAGTCGGGGGCAGAGAGTCTGCTCGGGAGTGGGTGTGATAGTATATGTGGAGTTAGTGTGTGAGCCGGAGGGCGTGAGGGTCTGTGTCAGTGTGTGACTGCATGTCAACCTGGGTGTCGGTGCGAGTGTGGCCTGAGGCTTAGAGGCAGGCTAAGCTTTTGCTTGGCGTTGCGGTGACTAATGCCAGGTTGTTCTTGCAGATGGCGAGATGGATAGCCACGTGTGAGAGGCTGCTGTGGGAGGCTTGAGCGGAGCTGAAGGTACCAGGGGGGTGAACTTGGTGTGTCAGAAGGAAGAAGTCCCAGCTTACTCTCCTGGCTGGCTTATGCTTTGCTGTTTATTTTCAATTAGGAGGTGCAGAACAAGGAGCTAAGCGAGACCTCCGAGCCGGAGCTGCCTCGGGCCAGGTGAGCTATGTTTAGCGGACTGAAGCAGCAGCTGATGGAATGTCTTGCAATGTTCATGAAATTGGAAACGTTCCTTGTTTTTGTGTTCTGTGGCCAGTGCACGGGCTTGAAGAAGAGAGCCGCAGGCCTGCGAAGGCCAGTGGATGAGCAGTAAAGTGACGGGAGAGGGCGGTGGGACTTTGGGAGGCATGGTTGCCGCTTTGAACCGTCTCTGTGTGTTTCCAATGAGTTGTTTTTCAGGTGGTGCAGCCAGCTCAGGAGAGGTGAAGACGCCAATGGAGGAGGGCCGTGAGAAGGTAAGTGGGTTGTGTGTGTGGGTGACTGCTCAGAGTTGAGAATATCATGGCAAAGGGGTGCAGTATTTGTGTTTGGTATTGCAGGTCCTGCGTTTTACATCTGGAGTCAGATGAGTGTGCGCGGTGAGGCAGGGAGGTAACAATAGGGGTTGTGGGTTGGTCGCTTTTCGCAAGCACGGTGGTAATTTGTCTCCCTTGTACTCCTAGGTTCTGGAGGGCAGGAGAAAGCCCGGCATCGGACTCGGCAACCACTGTGGAGCATGCGAGCACCGTGTCGAGGAGCATCGGAGGGGGCAGAGGTTTGTTACGGAACTCGCTGGCGTTGCTGGCTGTGGTGGGGGTAGTGACAGCCAGCACAGCGTGCTCCCGTTTGTTTGTTGTTGCAGATGATGGAAAGCCACTTGGCAAGTGTGGCAAGATCCTGGGACTTTGATGTGGGAGTTGGGAACATGGAGGCTGTCTTGAGAGCCACGGCACTACAGAAGCTAAGTAGAGGGACTCCTGTTTGGGATAACAAGGTTGAGGTACCCTGTCATGAGAGCAGGAAGGTGTTTGAAATGTGGCATGGGGCCGAGGGAAAGGCAGTGGGTTAATCAGCCTTAAGAGAGAACTGTGGGCAGGGCAGCTCCAGCTTGACTGTTCTATAGTGTGAGAGGTCTGTGTTCTGTCCGGGCACCTCTTCAGGTCTCGATATCCTCATTGCTCCTTGAGCTCAAGCTGCTCGGCGCGTTCCTCTGGCACTGTTCTTTGGATCTTGAGCGCTTGAGTCGGTCACCTAAGTGCCGGCTGAAAATTTCCTTTCCAGATTTGCAAGCATAAAGCACAGCAGGGCTTGTAACTGGGAGTCCTCAATTGGACGTGCCTGGAAGGGGAATGGTTAGCGGTACTGAAGGTAGCGACTGAGAGTTAAACGGCAGGATGCGAAGGTGCCCTTTGTGGGGCGTAAGTCTGGGGTGTTGTGTCGGGGACAATAGGAAGTAATGGTCCGTGGTGAAACACACCAAGATGGGCAAGTACTGTTAGTTCTCTTTGGCTCCCTCTTGTGGTGTACTGCTTGGGCTTTTCCCGAAAAGTCCGGCTTTGGTGCCTACCCGGGAAGATGTGCTTTAGAACTGCCTGGAAAAGTCGTGACCCTTGCAGACCTTCCTAGACATTGTCGGCCACTTCTTGCGACGTGGGCTGGCCCCCTGCGTGGCAAAGAGCGTGCCTGCTTGCGAGTATGGAAGCCCGAGCCTCATGCCGTGTGAGGGAGGCGGAAGCTCATCCCACCCAGGCGACCGTTGCCTGCGCGGGGACGCCCGCTAAGGTTGAGCCTGCCACCTCGCGCGGCCGTGATGATTGTCGGAGCTGGTTTGCTGATGGTCTTGGCAGGGTCCTTGGGGTTGGTAAGATAGGCAGCCATGAGAAGTATCCTTGACTATCTCTGCAGTTTCCCATGTTAATGAAGTAGTTGGGAGCTCTCTGGTTTTCTCTGTAGCTGGAGTTCTTGAGCTCTGGAAGGGAGGTGGTGGGTTTTTATAAGCACAGTGTAGCTGTGTAGTCCTGATGATCTGTGTGAATGGACAGAAGAGCTCTGGGAATAAGCTGGTAATGAATGAGTCGGGGGCAGAGAGTCTGCTCGGGAGTGGGTGTGATAGTATATGTGGAGTTAGTGTGTGAGCCGGAGGGCGTGAGGGTCTGTGTCAGTGTGTGACTGCCTGTCAACCTGGGTGTCGGTGCGAGTGTGGCCTGAGGCTTAGAGGCAGGCTAAGCTTTTGCTTGGCGTTGCGGTGACTAATGCCAGGTTGTTCTTGCAGATGGTGAGATGGATAGCCACGTGTGAGAGGCTGCTGTGGGAGGCTTGAGCGGAGCTGAAGGTACCAGGGGGGTGAACTTGGTGTGTCAAAAGGAAGAAGTCCCAGCTTACTCTCCTGGCTGGCTTATGCTTTGCTGTTTATTTTCAATTAGGAGGTGCAGAACAAGGAGCTAAGCGAGACCTCCGAGCCGGAGCTGCCTCGGGCCAGGTGAGCTATGTTTAGCGGACTGAAGCAGCAGCTGATGGAATGTCTTGCAATGTTCATGAAATTGGAAACGTTCCTTGTTTTTGTGTTCTGTGGCCGGTGCACGGGCTTGAAGAAGAGAGCCGCAGGCCTGCGAAGGCCAGTGGATGAGCAGTAAAGTGACGGGAGAGGGCGGTGGGACTTTGGGAGGCATGGTTGCCGCTTTGAACCGTCTCTGTGTGTTTCCAATGAGTTGTTTTTCAGGTGGTGCAGCCAGCTCAGGAGAGGTGAAGACGCCAATGGAGGAGGGCCGTGAGAAGGTAAGTGGGTTGTGTGTGTGGGTGACTGCTCAGAGTTGAGAATATCATGGCAAAGGGGTGCAGTATTTGTGTTTGGTATTGCAGGTCCTGCGTTTTACATCTGGAGTCAGATGAGTGTGCGCGGTGAGGCAGGGAGGTAACAATAGGGGTTGTGGGTTGGTCGCTTTTCGCAAGCACGGTGGTAATTTGTCTCCCTTGTACTCCTAGGTTCTGGAGGGCAGGAGAAAGCCCGGCATCGGACTCGGCAACCACTGTGGAGCATGCGAGCACCGTGTCGAGGAGCATCGGAGGGGGCAGAGGTTTGTTACGGAACTCGCTGGCGTTGCTGGCTGGGGTGGGGGTAGTGACAGCCAGCACAGCGTGCTCCCGTTTGTTTGTTGTTGCAGATGATGGAAAGCCACTTGGCAAGTGTGGCAAGATCCTGGGACTTTGATGTGGGAGTTGGGAACATGGAGGCTGTCTTGAGAGCCACGGCACTACGGAAGCTAAGTAGAGGGACTCCTGTTTGGGATAACAAGGTTGAGGTACCCTGTCATGAGAGCAGGAAGGTGTTTGAAATGTGGCATGGGGCCGAGGGAAAGGCAGTGGGTTAATCAGCCTTAAGAGAGAACTGTGGGCAGGGCAGCTCCAGCTTGACTGTTCTATAGTGTGAGAGGTCTGTGTTCTGTCCGGGCACCTCTTCAGGTCTCGATATCCTCATTGCTCCTTGAGCTCAAGCTGCTCGGCGCGTTCCTCTGGCACTGTTCTTTGGATCTTGAGCGCTTGAGTCGGTCACCTAAGTGCCGGCTGAAAATTTCCTTTCCAGATTTGCAAGCATAAAGCACAGCAGGGCTTGTAACTGGGAGTCCTCAATTGGGCGTGCCTGGAAGGGGAATGGTTAGCGGTACTGAAGGTAGCGACTGAGAGTTAAACGGCAGGATGCGAAGGTGCCCTTTGTGGGGCGTAAGTCTGGGGTGTTGTGTCGGGGACAATAGGAAGTAATGGTCCGTGGTGAAACACACCAAGATGGGCAAGTACTGTTAGTTCTCTTTGGCTCCCTCTTGTGGTGTACTGCTTGGGCTTTTCCCGAAAAGTCCGGCTTTGGTGCCTACCCGGGAAGATGTGCTTTAGAACTGCCTGGAAAAGTCGTGACCCTTGCAGACCTTCCTAGACATTGTCGGCCACTTCTTGCGACGTGGGCTGGCCCCCTGCGTGGCAAAGAGCGTGCCTGCTTGCGAGTATGGAAGCCCGAGCCTCATGCCGTGTGAGGGAGGCGGAAGCTCATCCCACCCAGGCGACCGTTGCCTGCGCGGGGACGCCCGCTAAGGTTGAGCCTGCCACCTCGCGCGGCCGTGATGATTGTCGGAGCTGGTTTGCTGATGGTCTTGGCAGGGTCCTTGGGGTTGGTAAGATAGGCAGCCATGAGAAGTATCCTTGACTATCTCTGCAGTTTCCCATGTTAATGAAGTAGTTGGGAGTTCTCTGGTTTTCTCTGTAGCTGGAGTTCTTGAGCTCTGGAAGGGAGGTGGTGGGTTTTTATAAGCACAGTGTAGCTGTGTAGTCCTGATGATCTGTGTGAATGGACAGAAGAGCTCTGGGAATAAGCTGGTAATGAATGAGTCGGGGGCAGAGAGTCTGCTCGGGAGTGGGTGTGATAGTATATGTGGAGTTAGTGTGTGAGCCGGAGGGCGTGAGGGTCTGTGTCAGTGTGTGACTGCATGTCAACCTGGGTGTCGGTGCGAGTGTGGCCTGAGGCTTAGAGGCAGGCTAAGCTTTTGCTTGGCGTTGCGGTGACTAATGCCAGGTTGTTCTTGCAGATGGCGAGATGGATAGCCACGTGTGAGAGGCTGCTGTGGGAGGCTTGAGTGGAGCTGAAGGTACCAGGGGGGTGAACTTGGTGTGTCAGAAGGAAGAAGTCCCAGCTTACTCTCCTGGCTGGCTTATGCTTTGCTGTTTATTTTCAATTAGGAGGTGCAGAACAAGGAGCTAAGCGAGACCTCCGAGCCGGAGCTGCCTCGGGCCAGGTGAGCTATGTTTAGCGGACTGAAGCAGCAGCTGATGGAATGTCTTGCAATGTTCATGAAATTGGAAACGTTCCTTGTTTTTGTGTTCTGTGGCCAGTGCACGGGCTTGAAGAAGAGAGCCGCAGGCCTGCGAAGGCCAGTGGATGAGCAGTAAAGTGACGGGAGAGGGCGGTGGGACTTTGGGAGGCATGGTTGCCGCTTTGAACCTTCTCTGTGTGTTTCCAATGAGTTGTTTTTCAGGTGGTGCAGCCAGCTCAGGAGAGGTGAAGACGCCAATGGAGGAGGGCCGTGAGAAGGTAAGTGGGTTGTGTGTGTGGGTGACTGCTCAGAGTTGAGAATATCATGGCAAAGGGGTGCAGTATTTGTGTTTGGTATTGCAGGTCCTGCGTTTTACATCTGGAGTCAGATGAGTGTGCGCGGTGAGGCAGGGAGGTAACAATAGGGGTTGTGGGTTGGTCGCTTTTCGCAAGCACGGTGGTAATTTGTCTCCCTTGTACTCCTAGGTTCTGGAGGGCAGGAGAAAGCCCGGCATCGGACTCGGCAACCACTGTGGAGCATGCGAGCACCGTGTCGAGGAGCATCGGAGGGGGCAGAGGTTTGTTACGGAACTCGCTGGCGTTGCTGGCTGGGGTGGGGGTAGTGACAGCCAGCACAGCGTGCTCCCGTTTGTTTGTTGTTGCAGATGATGGAAAGCCACTTGGCAAGTGTGGCAAGATCCTGGGACTTTGATGTGGGAGTTGGGAACATGGAGGCTGTCTTGAGAGCCACGGCACTACGGAAGCTAAGTAGAGGGACTCCTGTTTGGGATAACAAGGTTGAGGTACCCTGTCATGAGAGCAGGAAGGTGTTTGAAATGTGGCATGGGGCCGAGGGAAAGGCAGTGGGTTAATCAGCCTTAAGAGAGAACTGTGGGCAGGGCAGCTCCAGCTTGACTGTTCTATAGTGTGAGAGGTCTGTGTTCTGTCCGGGCACCTCTTCAGGTCTCGATATCCTCATTGCTCCTTGAGCTCAAGCTGCTCGGCGCGTTCCTCTGGCACTGTTCTTTGGATCTTGAGCGCTTGAGTCGGTCACCTAAGTGCCGGCTGAAAATTTCCTTTCCAGATTTGCAAGCATAAAGCACAGCAGGGCTTGTAACTGGGAGTCCTCAATTGGACGTGCCTGGAAGGGGAATGGTTAGCGGTACTGAAGGTAGCGACTGAGAGTTAAACGGCAGGATGCGAAGGTGCCCTTTGTGGGGCGTAAGTCTGGGGTGTTGTGTCGGGGACAATAGGAAGTAATGGTCCGTGGTGAAACACACCAAGATGGGCAAGTACTGTTAGTTCTCTTTGGCTCCCTCTTGTGGTGTACTGCTTGGGCTTTTCCCGAAAAGTCCGGCTTTGGTGCCTACCCGGGAAGATGTGCTTTAGAACTGCCTGGAAAAGTCGTGACCCTTGCAGACCTTCCTAGACATTGTCGGCCACTTCTTGCGACGTGGGCTGGCCCCCTGCGTGGCAAAGAGCGTGCCTGCTTGCGAGTATGGAAGCCCGAGCCTCATGCCGTGTGAGGGAGGCGGAAGCTCATCCCACCCAGGCGACCGTTGCCTGCGCGGGGACGCCCGCTAAGGTTGAGCCTGCCACCTCGCGCGGCCGTGATGATTGTCGGAGCTGGTTTGCTGATGGTCTTGGCAGGGTCCTTGGGGTTGGTAAGATAGGCAGCCATGAGAAGTATCCTTGACTATCTCTGCAGTTTCCCATGTTAATGAAGTAGTTGGGAGTTCTCTGGTTTTCTCTGTAGCTGGAGTTCTTGAGCTCTGGAAGGGAGGTGGTGGGTTTTTATAAGCACAGTGTAGCTGTGTAGTCCTGATGATCTGTGTGAATGGACAGAAGAGCTCTGGGAATAAGCTGGTAATGAATGAGTCGGGGGCAGAGAGTCTGCTCGGGAGTGGGTGTGATAGTATATGTGGAGTTAGTGTGTGAGCCGGAGGGCGTGAGGGTCTGTGTCAGTGTGTGACTGCATGTCAACCTGGGTGTCGGTGCGAGTGTGGCCTGAGGCTTAGAGGCAGGCTAAGCTTTTGCTTGGCGTTGCGGTGACTAATGCCAGGTTGTTCTTGCAGATGGCGAGATGGATAGCCACGTGTGAGAGGCTGCTGTGGGAGGCTTGAGCGGAGCTGAAGGTACCAGGGGGGTGAACTTGGTGTGTCAGAAGGAAGAAGTCCCAGCTTACTCTCCTGGCTGGCTTATGCTTTGCTGTTTATTTTCAATTAGGAGGTGCAGAACAAGGAGCTAAGCGAGACCTCCGAGCCGGAGCTGCCTCGGGCCAGGTGAGCTATGTTTAGCGGACTGAAGCAGCAGCTGATGGAATGTCTTGCAATGTTCATGAAATTGGAAACGTTCCTTGTTTTTGTGTTCTGTGGCCGGTGCACGGGCTTGAAGAAGAGAGCCGCAGGCCTGCGAAGGCCAGTGGATGAGCAGTAAAGTGACGGGAGAGGGCGGTGGGACTTTGGGAGGCATGGTTGCCGCTTTGAACCGTCTCTGTGTGTTTCCAATGAGTTGTTTTTCAGGTGGTGCAGCCAGCTCAGGAGAGGTGAAGACGCCAATGGAGGAGGGCCGTGAGAAGGTAAGTGGGTTGTGTGTGTGGGTGACTGCTCAGAGTTGAGAATATCATGGCAAAGGGGTGCAGTATTTGTGTTTGGTATTGCAGGTCCTGCGTTTTACATCTGGAGTCAGATGAGTGTGCGCGGTGAGGCAGGGAGGTAACAATAGGGGTTGTGGGTTGGTCGCTTTTCGCAAGCACGGTGGTAATTTGTCTCCCTTGTACTCCTAGGTTCTGGAGGGCAGGAGAAAGCCCGGCATCGGACTCGGCAACCACTGTGGAGCATGCGAGCACCGTGTCGAGGAGCATCGGAGGGGGCAGAGGTTTGTTACGGAACTCGCTGGCGTTGCTGGCTGGGGTGGGCGTAGTGACAGCCAGCACAGCGTGCTCCCGTTTGTTTGTTGTTGCAGATGATGGAAAGCCACTTGGCAAGTGTGGCAAGATCCTGGGACTTTGATGTGGGAGTTGGGAACATGGAGGCTGTCTTGAGAGCCACGGCACTACGGAAGCTAAGTAGAGGGACTCCTGTTTGGGATAACAAGGTTGAGGTACCCTGTCATGAGAGCAGGAAGGTGTTTGAAATGTGGCATGGGGCCGAGGGAAAGGCAGTGGGTTAATCAGCCTTAAGAGAGAACTGTGGGCAGGGCAGCTCCAGCTTGACTGTTCTATAGTGTGAGAGGTCTGTGTTCTGTCCGGGCACCTCTTCAGGTCTCGATATCCTCATTGCTCCTTGAGCTCAAGCTGCTCGGCGCGTTCCTCTGGCACTGTTCTTTGGATCTTGAGCGCTTGAGTCGGTCACCTAAGTGCCGGCTGAAAATTTCCTTTCCAGATTTGCAAGCATAAAGCACAGCAGGGCTTGTAACTGGGAGTCCTCAATTGGACGTGCCTGGAAGGGGAATGGTTAGCGGTACTGAAGGTAGCGACTGAGAGTTAAACGGCAGGATGCGAAGGTGCCCTTTGTGGGGCGTAAGTCTGGGGTGTTGTGTCGGGGACAATAGGAAGTAATGGTCCGTGGTGAAACACACCAAGATGGGCAAGTACTGTTAGTTCTCTTTGGCTCCCTCTTGTGGTGTACTGCTTGGGCTTTTCCCGAAAAGTCCGGCTTTGGTGCCTACCCGGGAAGATGTGCTTTAGAACTGCCTGGAAAAGTCGTGACCCTTGCAGACCTTCCTAGACATTGTCGGCCACTTCTTGCGACGTGGGCTGGCCCCCTGCGTGGCAAAGAGCGTGCCTGCTTGCGAGTATGGAAGCCCGAGCCTCATGCCGTGTGAGGGAGGCGGAAGCTCATCCCACCCAGGCGACCGTTGCCTGCGCGGGGACGCCCGCTAAGGTTGAGCCTGCCACCTCGCGCGGCCGTGATGATTGTCGGAGCTGGTTTGCTGATGGTCTTGGCAGGGTCCTTGGGGTTGGTAAGATAGGCAGCCATGAGAAGTATCCTTGACTATCTCTGCAGTTTCCCATGTTAATGAAGTAGTTGGGAGTTCTCTGGTTTTCTCTGTAGCTGGAGTTCTTGAGCTCTGGAAGGGAGGTGGTGGGTTTTTATAAGCACAGTGTAGCTGTGTAGTCCTGATGATCTGTGTGAATGGACAGAAGAGCTCTGGGAATAAGCTGGTAATGAATGAGTCGGGGGCAGAGAGTCTGCTCGGGAGTGGGTGTGATAGTATATGTGGAGTTAGTGTGTGAGCCGGAGGGCGTGAGGGTCTGTGTCAGTGTGTGACTGCATGTCAACCTGGGTGTCGGTGCGAGTGTGGCCTGAGGCTTAGAGGCAGGCTAAGCTTTTGCTTGGCGTTGCGGTGACTAATGCCAGGTTGTTCTTGCAGATGGCGAGATGGATAGCCACGTGTGAGAGGCTGCTGTGGGAGGCTTGAGCGGAGCTGAAGGTACCAGGGGGGTGAACTTGGTGTGTCAGAAGGAAGAAGTCCCAGCTTACTCTCCTGGCTGGCTTATGCTTTGCTGTTTATTTTCAATTAGGAGGTGCAGAACAAGGAGCTAAGCGAGACCTCCGAGCCGGAGCTGCCTCGGGCCAGGTGAGCTATGTTTAGCGGACTGAAGCAGCAGCTGATGGAATGTCTTGCAATGTTCATGAAATTGGAAACGTTCCTTGTTTTTGTGTTCTGTGGCCGGTGCACGGGCTTGAAGAAGAGAGCCGCAGGCCTGCGAAGGCCAGTGGATGAGCAGTAAAGTGACGGGAGAGGGCGGTGGGACTTTGGGAGGCATGGTTGCCGCTTTGAACCGTCTCTGTGTGTTTCCAATGAGTTGTTTTTCAGGTGGTGCAGCCAGCTCAGGAGAGGTGAAGACGCCAATGGAGGAGGGCCGTGAGAAGGTAAGTGGGTTGTGTGTGTGGGTGACTGCTCAGAGTTGAGAATATCATGGCAAAGGGGTGCAGTATTTGTGTTTGGTATTGCAGGTCCTGCGTTTTACATCTGGAGTCAGATGAGTGTGCGCGGTGAGGCAGGGAGGTAACAATAGGGGTTGTGGGTTGGTCGCTTTTCGCAAGCACGGTGGTAATTTGTCTCCCTTGTACTCCTAGGTTCTGGAGGGCAGGAGAAAGCCCGGCATCGGACTCGGCAACCACTGTGGAGCATGCGAGCACCGTGTCGAGGAGCATCGGAGGGGGCAGAGGTTTGTTACGGAACTCGCTGGCGTTGCTGGCTGGGGTGGGGGTAGTGACAGCCAGCACAGCGTGCTCCCGTTTGTTTGTTGTTGCAGATGATGGAAAGCCACTTGGCAAGTGTGGCAAGATCCTGGGACTTTGATGTGGGAGTTGGGAACATGGAGGCTGTCTTGAGAGCCACGGCACTACGGAAGCTAAGTAGAGGGACTCCTGTTTGGGATAACAAGGTTGAGGTACCCTGTCATGAGAGCAGGAAGGTGTTTGAAATGTGGCATGGGGCCGAGGGAAAGGCAGTGGGTTAATCAGCCTTAAGAGAGAACTGTGGGCAGGGCAGCTCCAGCTTGACTGTTCTATAGTGTGAGAGGTCTGTGTTCTGTCCGGGCACCTCTTCAGGTCTCGATATCCTCATTGCTCCTTGAGCTCAAGCTGCTCGGCGCGTTCCTCTGGCACTGTTCTTTGGATCTTGAGCGCTTGAGTCGGTCACCTAAGTGCCGGCTGAAAATTTCCTTTCCAGATTTGCAAGCATAAAGCACAGCAGGGCTTGTAACTGGGAGTCCTCAATTGGACGTGCCTGGAAGGGGAATGGTTAGCGGTACTGAAGGTAGCGACTGAGAGTTAAACGGCAGGATGCGAAGGTGCCCTTTGTGGGGCGTAAGTCTGGGGTGTTGTGTCGGGGACAATAGGAAGTAATGGTCCGTGGTGAAACACACCAAGATGGGCAAGTACTGTTAGTTCTCTTTGGCTCCCTCTTGTGGTGTACTGCTTGGGCTTTTCCCGAAAAGTCCGGCTTTGGTGCCTACCCGGGAAGATGTGCTTTAGAACTGCCTGGAAAAGTCGTGACCCTTGCAGACCTTCCTAGACATTGTCGGCCACTTCTTGCGACGTGGGCTGGCCCCCTGCGTGGCAAAGAGCGTGCCTGCTTGCGAGTATGGAAGCCCGAGCCTCATGCCGTGTGAGGGAGGCGGAAGCTCATCCCACCCAGGCGACCGTTGCCTGCGCGGGGACGCCCGCTAAGGTTGAGCCTGCCACCTCGCGCGGCCGTGATGATTGTCGGAGCTGGTTTGCTGATGGTCTTGGCAGGGTCCTTGGGGTTGGTAAGATAGGCAGCCATGAGAAGTATCCTTGACTATCTCTGCAGTTTCCCATGTTAATGAAGTAGTTGGGAGTTCTCTGGTTTTCTCTGTAGCTGGAGTTCTTGAGCTCTGGAAGGGAGGTGGTGGGTTTTTATAAGCACAGTGTAGCTGTGTAGTCCTGATGATCTGTGTGAATGGACAGAAGAGCTCTGGGAATAAGCTGGTAATGAATGAGTCGGGGGCAGAGAGTCTGCTCGGGAGTGGGTGTGATAGTATATGTGGAGTTAGTGTGTGAGCCGGAGGGCGTGAGGGTCTGTGTCAGTGTGTGACTGCATGTCAACCTGGGTGTCGGTGCGAGTGTGGCCTGAGGCTTAGAGGCAGGCTAAGCTTTTGCTTGGCGTTGCGGTGACTAATGCCAGGTTGTTCTTGCAGATGGCGAGATGGATAGCCACGTGTGAGAGGCTGCTGTGGGAGGCTTGAGCGGAGCTGAAGGTACCAGGGGGGTGAACTTGGTGTGTCAGAAGGAAGAAGTCCCAGCTTACTCTCCTGGCTGGCTTATGCTTTGCTGTTTATTTTCAATTAGGAGGTGCAGAACAAGGAGCTAAGCGAGACCTCCGAGCCGGAGCTGCCTCGGGCCAGGTGAGCTATGTTTAGCGGACTGAAGCAGCAGCTGATGGAATGTCTTGCAATGTTCATGAAATTGGAAACGTTCCTTGTTTTTGTGTTCTGTGGCCGGTGCATGGGCTTGAAGAAGAGAGCCGCAGGCCTGCGAAGGCCAGTGGATGAGCAGTAAAGTGACGGGAGAGGGCGGTGGGACTTTGGGAGGCATGGTTGCCGCTTTGAACCGTCTCTGTGTGTTTCCAATGAGTTGTTTTTCAGGTGGTGCAGCCAGCTCAGGAGAGGTGAAGACGCCAATGGAGGAGGGCCGTGAGAAGGTAAGTGGGTTGTGTGTGTGGGTGACTGCTCAGAGTTGAGAATATCATGGCAAAGGGGTGCAGTATTTGTGTTTGGTATTGCAGGTCCTGCGTTTTACATCTGGAGTCAGATGAGTGTGCGCGGTGAGGCAGGGAGGTAACAATAGGGGTTGTGGGTTGGTCGCTTTTCGCAAGCACGGTGGTAATTTGTCTCCCTTGTACTCCTAGGTTCTGGAGGGCAGGAGAAAGCCCGGCATCGGACTCGGCAACCACTGTGGAGCATGCGAGCACCGTGTCGAGGAGCATCGGAGGGGGCAGAGGTTTGTTACGGAACTCGCTGGCGTTGCTGGCTGGGGTGGGGGTAGTGACAGCCAGCACAGCGTGCTCCCGTTTGTTTGTTGTTGCAGATGATGGAAAGCCACTTGGCAAGTGTGGCAAGATCCTGGGACTTTGATGTGGGAGTTGGGAACATGGAGGCTGTCTTGAGAGCCACGGCACTACGGAAGCTAAGTAGAGGGACTCCTGTTTGGGATAACAAGGTTGAGGTACCCTGTCATGAGAGCAGGAAGGTGTTTGAAATGTGGCATGGGGCCGAGGGAAAGGCAGTGGGTTAATCAGCCTTAAGAGAGAACTGTGGGCAGGGCAGCTCCAGCTTGACTGTTCTATAGTGTGAGAGGTCTGTGTTCTGTCCGGGCACCTCTTCAGGTCTCGATATCCTCATTGCTCCTTGAGCTCAAGCTGCTCGGCGCGTTCCTCTGGCACTGTTCTTTGGATCTTGAGCGCTTGAGTCGGTCACCTAAGTGCCGGCTGAAAATTTCCTTTCCAGATTTGCAAGCATAAAGCACAGCAGGGCTTGTAACTGGGAGTCCTCAATTGGACGTGCCTGGAAGGGGAATGGTTAGCGGTACTGAAGGTAGCGACTGAGAGTTAAACGGCAGGATGCGAAGGTGCCCTTTGTGGGGCGTAAGTCTGGGGTGTTGTGTCGGGGACAATAGGAAGTAATGGTCCGTGGTGAAACACACCAAGATGGGCAAGTACTGTTAGTTCTCTTTGGCTCCCTCTTGTGGTGTACTGCTTGGGCTTTTCCCGAAAAGTCCGGCTTTGGTGCCTACCCGGGAAGATGTGCTTTAGAACTGCCTGGAAAAGTCGTGACCCTTGCAGACCTTCCTAGACATTGTCGGCCACTTCTTGCGACGTGGGCTGGCCCCCTGCGTGGCAAAGAGCGTGCCTGCTTGCGAGTATGGAAGCCCGAGCCTCATGCCGTGTGAGGGAGGCGGAAGCTCATCCCACCCAGGCGACCGTTGCCTGCGCGGGGACGCCCGCTAAGGTTGAGCCTGCCACCTCGCGCGGCCGTGATGATTGTCGGAGCTGGTTTGCTGATGGTCTTGGCAGGGTCCTTGGGGTTGGTAAGATAGGCAGCCATGAGAAGTATCCTTGACTATCTCTGCAGTTTCCCATGTTAATGAAGTAGTTGGGAGTTCTCTGGTTTTCTCTGTAGCTGGAGTTCTTGAGCTCTGGAAGGGAGGTGGTGGGTTTTTATAAGCACAGTGTAGCTGTGTAGTCCTGATGATCTGTGTGAATGGACAGAAGAGCTCTGGGAATAAGCTGGTAATGAATGAGTCGGGGGCAGAGAGTCTGCTCGGGAGTGGGTGTGATAGTATATGTGGAGTTAGTGTGTGAGCCGGAGGGCGTGAGGGTCTGTGTCAGTGTGTGACTGCATGTCAACCTGGGTGTCGGTGCGAGTGTGGCCTGAGGCTTAGAGGCAGGCTAAGCTTTTGCTTGGCGTTGCGGTGACTAATGCCAGGTTGTTCTTGCAGATGGCGAGATGGATAGCCACGTGTGAGAGGCTGCTGTGGGAGGCTTGAGCGGAGCTGAAGGTACCAGGGGGGTGAACTTGGTGTGTCAGAAGGAAGAAGTCCCAGCTTACTCTCCTGGCTGGCTTATGCTTTGCTGTTTATTTTCAATTAGGAGGTGCAGAACAAGGAGCTAAGCGAGACCTCCGAGCCGGAGCTGCCTCGGGCCAGGTGAGCTATGTTTAGCGGACTGAAGCAGCAGCTGATGGAATGTCTTGCAATGTTCATGAAATTGGAAACGTTCCTTGTTTTTGTGTTCTGTGGCCGGTGCACGGGCTTGAAGAAGAGAGCCGCAGGCCTGCGAAGGCCAGTGGATGAGCAGTAAAGTGACGGGAGAGGGCGGTGGGACTTTGGGAGGCATGGTTGCCGCTTTGAACCGTCTCTGTGTGTTTCCAATGAGTTGTTTTTCAGGTGGTGCAGCCAGCTCAGGAGAGGTGAAGACGCCAATGGAGGAGGGCCGTGAGAAGGTAAGTGGGTTGTGTGTGTGGGTGACTGCTCAGAGTTGAGAATATCATGGCAAAGGGGTGCAGTATTTGTGTTTGGTATTGCAGGTCCTGCGTTTTACATCTGGAGTCAGATGAGTGTGCGCGGTGAGGCAGGGAGGTAACAATAGGGGTTGTGGGTTGGTCGCTTTTCGCAAGCACGGTGGTAATTTGTCTCCCTTGTACTCCTAGGTTCTGGAGGGCAGGAGAAAGCCCGGCATCGGACTCGGCAACCACTGTGGAGCATGCGAGCACCGTGTCGAGGAGCATCGGAGGGGGCAGAGGTTTGTTACGGAACTCGCTGGCGTTGCTGGCTGGGGTGGGGGTAGTGACAGCCAGCACAGCGTGCTCCCGTTTGTTTGTTGTTGCAGATGATGGAAAGCCACTTGGCAAGTGTGGCAAGATCCTGGGACTTTGATGTGGGAGTTGGGAACATGGAGGCTCTCTTGAGAGCCACGGCACTACGGAAGCTAAGTAGAGGGACTCCTGTTTGGGATAACAAGGTTGAGGTACCCTGTCATGAGAGCAGGAAGGTGTTTGAAATGTGGCATGGGGCCAAGGGAAAGGCAGTGGGTTAATCAGCCTTAAGAGAGAACTGTGGGCAGGGCAGCTCCAGCTTGACTGTTCTATAGTGTGAGAGGTCTGTGTTCTGTCCGGGCACCTCTTCAGGTCTCGATATCCTCATTGCTCCTTGAGCTCAAGCTGCTCGGCGCGTTCCTCTGGCACTGTTCTTTGGATCTTGAGCGCTTGAGTCGGTCACCTAAGTGCCGGCTGAAAATTTCCTTTCCAGATTTGCAAGCATAAAGCACAGCAGGGCTTGTAACTGGGAGTCCTCAATTGGGCGTGCCTGGAAGGGGAATGGTTAGCGGTACTGAAGGTAGCGACTGAGAGTTAAACGGCAGGATGCGAAGGTGCCCTTTGTGGGGCGTAAGTCTGGGGTGTTGTGTCGGGGACAATAGGAAGTAATGGTCCGTGGTGAAACACACCAAGATGGGCAAGTACTGTTAGTTCTCTTTGGCTCCCTCTTGTGGTGTACTGCTTGGGCTTTTCCCGAAAAGTCCGGCTTTGGTGCCTACCCGGGAAGATGTGCTTTAGAACTGCCTGGAAAAGTCGTGACCCTTGCAGACCTTCCTAGACATTGTCGGCCACTTCTTGCGACGTGGGCTGGCCCCCTGCGTGGCAAAGAGCGTGCCTGCTTGCGAGTATGGAAGCCCGAGCCTCATGCCGTGTGAGGGAGGCGGAAGCTCATCCCACCCAGGCGACCGTTGCCTGCGCGGGGACGCCCGCTAAGGTTGAGCCTGCCACCTCGCGCGGCCGTGATGATTGTCGGAGCTGGTTTGCTGATGGTCTTGGCAGGGTCCTTGGGGTTAGTAAGATAGGCAGCCATGAGAAGTATCCTTGACTATCTCTGCAGTTTCCCATGTTAATGAAGTAGTTGGGAGTTCTCTGGTTTTCTCTGTAGCTGGAGTTCTTGAGCTCTGGAAGGGAGGTGGTGGGTTTTTATAAGCACAGTGTAGCTGTGTAGTCCTGATGATCTGTGTGAATGGACAGAAGAGCTCTGGGAATAAGCTGGTAATGAATGAGTCGGGGGCAGAGAGTCTGCTCGGGAGTGGGTGTGATAGTATATGTGGAGTTAGTGTGTGAGCCGGAGGGCGTGAGGGTCTGTGTCAGTGTGTGACTGCATGTCAACCTGGGTGTCGGTGCGAGTGTGGCCTGAGGCTTAGAGGCAGGCTAAGCTTTTGCTTGGCGTTGCGGTGACTAATGCCAGGTTGTTCTTGCAGATGGCGAGATGGATAGCCACGTGTGAGAGGCTGCTGTGGGAGGCTTGAGCGGAGCTGAAGGTACCAGGGGGGTGAACTTGGTGTGTCAGAAGGAAGAAGTCCCAGCTTACTCTCCTGGCTGGCTTATGCTTTGCTGTTTATTTTCAATTAGGAGGTGCAGAACAAGGAGCTAAGCGAGACCTCCGAGCCGGAGCTGCCTCGGGCCAGGTGAGCTATGTTTAGCGGACTGAAGCAGCAGCTGATGGAATGTCTTGCAATGTTCATGAAATTGGAAACGTTCCTTGTTTTTGTGTTCTGTGGCCAGTGCACGGGCTTGAAGAAGAGAGCCGCAGGCCTGCGAAGGCCAGTGGATGAGCAGTAAAGTGACGGGAGAGGGCGGTGGGACTTTGGGAGGCATGGTTGCCGCTTTGAACCGTCTCTGTGTGTTTCCAATGAGTTGTTTTTCAGGTGGTGCAGCCAGCTCAGGAGAGGTGAAGACGCCAATGGAGGAGGGCCGTGAGAAGGTAAGTGGGTTGTGTGTGTGGGTGACTGCTCAGAGTTGAGAATATCATGGCAAAGGGGTGCAGTATTTGTGTTTGGTATTGCAGGTCCTGCGTTTTACATCTGGAGTCAGATGAGTGTGCGCGGTGAGGCAGGGAGGTAACAATAGGGGTTGTGGGTTGGTCGCTTTTCGCAAGCACGGTGGTAATTTGTCTCCCTTGTACTCCTAGGTTCTGGAGGGCAGGAGAAAGCCCGGCATCGGACTCGGCAACCACTGTGGAGCATGCGAGCACCGTGTCGAGGAGCATCGGAGGGGGCAGAGGTTTGTTACGGAACTCGCTGGCGTTGCTGGCTGGGGTGGGGGTAGTGACAGCCAGCACAGCGTGCTCCCGTTTGTTTGTTGTTGCAGATGATGGAAAGCCACTTGGCAAGTGTGGCAAGATCCTGGGACTTTGATGTGGGAGTTGGGAACATGGAGGCTGTCTTGAGAGCCACGGCACTACGGAAGCTAAGTAGAGGGACTCCTGTTTGGGATAACAAGGTTGAGGTACCCTGTCATGAGAGCAGGAAGGTGTTTGAAATGTGGCATGGGGCCGAGGGAAAGGCAGTGGGTTAATCAGCCTTAAGAGAGAACTGTGGGCAGGGCAGCTCCAGCTTGACTGTTCTATAGTGTGAGAGGTCTGTGTTCTGTCCGGGCACCTCTTCAGGTCTCGATATCCTCATTGCTCCTTGAGCTCAAGCTGCTCGGCGCGTTCCTCTGGCACTGTTCTTTGGATCTTGAGCGCTTGAGTCGGTCACCTAAGTGCCGGCTGAAAATTTCCTTTCCAGATTTGCAAGCATAAAGCACAGCAGGGCTTGTAACTGGGAGTCCTCAATTGGACGTGCCTGGAAGGGGAATGGTTAGCGGTACTGAAGGTAGCGACTGAGAGTTAAACGGCAGGATGCGAAGGTGCCCTTTGTGGGGCGTAAGTCTGGGGTGTTGTGTCGGGGACAATAGGAAGTAATGGTCCGTGGTGAAACACACCAAGATGGGCAAGTACTGTTAGTTCTCTTTGGCTCCCTCTTGTGGTGTACTGCTTGGGCTTTTCCCGAAAAGTCCGGCTTTGGTGCCTACCCGGGAAGATGTGCTTTAGAACTGCCTGGAAAAGTCGTGACCCTTGCAGACCTTCCTAGACATTGTCGGCCACTTCTTGCGACGTGGGCTGGCCCCCTGCGTGGCAAAGAGCGTGCCTGCTTGCGAGTATGGAAGCCCGAGCCTCATGCCGTGTGAGGGAGGCGGAAGCTCATCCCACCCAGGCGACCGTTGCCTGCGCGGGGACGCCCGCTAAGGTTGAGCCTGCCACCTCGCGCGGCCGTGATGATTGTCGGAGCTGGTTTGCTGATGGTCTTGGCAGGGTCCTTGGGGTTGGTAAGATAGGCAGCCATGAGAAGTATCCTTGACTATCTCTGCAGTTTCCCATGTTAATGAAGTAGTTGGGAGTTCTCTGGTTTTCTCTGTAGCTGGAGTTCTTGAGCTCTGGAAGGGAGGTGGTGGGTTTTTATAAGCACAGTGTAGCTGTGTAGTCCTGATGATCTGTGTGAATGGACAGAAGAGCTCTGGGAATAAGCTGGTAATGAATGAGTCGGGGGCAGAGAGTCTGCTCGGGAGTGGGTGTGATAGTATATGTGGAGTTAGTGTGTGAGCCGGAGGGCGTGAGGGTCTGTGTCAGTGTGTGACTGCATGTCAACCTGGGTGTCGGTGCGAGTGTGGCCTGAGGCTTAGAGGCAGGCTAAGCTTTTGCTTGGCGTTGCGGTGACTAATGCCAGGTTGTTCTTGCAGATGGCGAGATGGATAGCCACGTGTGAGAGGCTGCTGTGGGAGGCTTGAGCGGAGCTGAAGGTACCAGGGGGGTGAACTTGGTGTGTCAGAAGGAAGAAGTCCCAGCTTACTCTCCTGGCTGGCTTATGCTTTGCTGTTTATTTTCAATTAGGAGGTGCAGAACAAGGAGCTAAGCGAGACCTCCGAGCCGGAGCTGCCTCGGGCCAGGTGAGCTATGTTTAGCGGACTGAAGCAGCAGCTGATGGAATGTCTTGCAATGTTCATGAAATTGGAAACGTTCCTTGTTTTTGTGTTCTGTGGCCGGTGCACGGGCTTGAAGAAGAGAGCCGCAGGCCTGCGAAGGCCAGTGGATGAGCAGTAAAGTGACGGGAGAGGGCGGTGGGACTTTGGGAGGCATGGTTGCCGCTTTGAACCGTCTCTGTGTGTTTCCAATGAGTTGTTTTTCAGGTGGTGCAGCCAGCTCAGGAGAGGTGAAGACGCCAATGGAGGAGGGCCGTGAGAAGGTAAGTGGGTTGTGTGTGTGGGTGACTGCTCAGAGTTGAGAATATCATGGCAAAGGGGTGCAGTATTTGTGTTTGGTATTGCAGGTCCTGCGTTTTACATCTGGAGTCAGATGAGTGTGCGCGGTGAGGCAGGGAGGTAACAATAGGGGTTGTGGGTTGGTCGCTTTTCGCAAGCACGGTGGTAATTTGTCTCCCTTGTACTCCTAGGTTCTGGAGGGCAGGAGAAAGCCCGGCATCGGACTCGGCAACCACTGTGGAGCATGCGAGCACCGTGTCGAGGAGCATCGGAGGGGGCAGAGGTTTGTTACGGAACTCGCTGGCGTTGCTGGCTGGGGTGGGGGTAGTGACAGCCAGCACAGCGTGCTCCCGTTTGTTTGTTGTTGCAGATGATGGAAAGCCACTTGGCAAGTGTGGCAAGATCCTGGGACTTTGATGTGGGAGTTGGGAACATGGAGGCTGTCTTGAGAGCCACGGCACTACGGAAGCTAAGTAGAGGGACTCCTGTTTGGGATAACAAGGTTGAGGTACCCTGTCATGAGAGCAGGAAGGTGTTTGAAATGTGGCATGGGGCCGAGGGAAAGGCAGTGGGTTAATCAGCCTTAAGAGAGAACTGTGGGCAGGGCAGCTCCAGCTTGACTGTTCTATAGTGTGAGAGGTCTGTGTTCTGTCCGGGCACCTCTTCAGGTCTCGATATCCTCATTGCTCCTTGAGCTCAAGCTGCTCGGCGCGTTCCTCTGGCACTGTTCTTTGGATCTTGAGCGCTTGAGTCGGTCACCTAAGTGCCGGCTGAAAATTTCCTTTCCAGATTTGCAAGCATAAAGCACAGCAGGGCTTGTAACTGGGAGTCCTCAATTGGACGTGCCTGGAAGGGGAATGGTTAGCGGTACTGAAGGTAGCGACTGAGAGTTAAACGGCAGGATGCGAAGGTGCCCTTTGTGGGGCGTAAGTCTGGGGTGTTGTGTCGGGGACAATAGGAAGTAATGGTCCGTGGTGAAACACACCAAGATGGGCAAGTACTGTTAGTTCTCTTTGGCTCCCTCTTGTGGTGTACTGCTTGGGCTTTTCCCGAAAAGTCCGGCTTTGGTGCCTACCCGGGAAGATGTGCTTTAGAACTGCCTGGAAAAGTCGTGACCCTTGCAGACCTTCCTAGACATTGTCGGCCACTTCTTGCGACGTGGGCTGGCCCCCTGCGTGGCAAAGAGCGTGCCTGCTTGCGAGTATGGAAGCCCGAGCCTCATGCCGTGTGAGGGAGGCGGAAGCTCATCCCACCCAGGCGACCGTTGCCTGCGCGGGGACGCCCGCTAAGGTTGAGCCTGCCACCTCGCGCGGCCGTGATGATTGTCGGAGCTGGTTTGCTGATGGTCTTGGCAGGGTCCTTGGGGTTGGTAAGATAGGCAGCCATGAGAAGTATCCTTGACTATCTCTGCAGTTTCCCATGTTAATGAAGTAGTTGGGAGTTCTCTGGTTTTCTCTGTAGCTGGAGTTCTTGAGCTCTGGAAGGGAGGTGGTGGGTTTTTATAAGCACAGTGTAGCTGTGTAGTCCTGATGATCTGTGTGAATGGACAGAAGAGCTCTGGGAATAAGCTGGTAATGAATGAGTCGGGGGCAGAGAGTCTGCTCGGGAGTGGGTGTGATAGTATATGTGGAGTTAGTGTGTGAGCCGGAGGGCGTGAGGGTCTGTGTCAGTGTGTGACTGCATGTCAACCTGGGTGTCGGTGCGAGTGTGGCCTGAGGCTTAGAGGCAGGCTAAGCTTTTGCTTGGCGTTGCGGTGACTAATGCCAGGTTGTTCTTGCAGATGGCGAGATGGATAGCCACGTGTGAGAGGCTGCTGTGGGAGGCTTGAGCGGAGCTGAAGGTACCAGGGGGGTGAACTTGGTGTGTCAGAAGGAAGAAGTCCCAGCTTACTCTCCTGGCTGGCTTATGCTTTGCTGTTTATTTTCAATTAGGAGGTGCAGAACAAGGAGCTAAGCGAGACCTCCGAGCCGGAGCTGCCTCGGGCCAGGTGAGCTATGTTTAGCGGACTGAAGCAGCAGCTGATGGAATGTCTTGCAATGTTCATGAAATTGGAAACGTTCCTTGTTTTTGTGTTCTGTGGCCAGTGCACGGGCTTGAAGAAGAGAGCCGCAGGCCTGCGAAGGCCAGTGGATGAGCAGTAAAGTGACGGGAGAGGGCGGTGGGACTTTGGGAGGCATGGTTGCCGCTTTGAACCGTCTCTGTGTGTTTCCAATGAGTTGTTTTTCAGGTGGTGCAGCCAGCTCAGGAGAGGTGAAGACGCCAATGGAGGAGGGCCGTGAGAAGGTAAGTGGGTTGTGTGTGTGGGTGACTGCTCAGAGTTGAGAATATCATGGCAAAGGGGTGCAGTATTTGTGTTTGGTATTGCAGGTCCTGCGTTTTACATCTGGAGTCAGATGAGTGTGCGCGGTGAGGCAGGGAGGTAACAATAGGGGTTGTGGGTTGGTCGCTTTTCGCAAGCACGGTGGTAATTTGTCTCCCTTGTACTCCTAGGTTCTGGAGGGCAGGAGAAAGCCCGGCATCGGACTCGGCAACCACTGTGGAGCATGCGAGCACCGTGTCGAGGAGCATCGGAGGGGGCAGAGGTTTGTTACGGAACTCGCTGGCGTTGCTGGCTGGGGTGGGGGTAGTGACAGCCAGCACAGCGTGCTCCCGTTTGTTTGTTGTTGCAGATGATGGAAAGCCACTTGGCAAGTGTGGCAAGATCCTGGGACTTTGATGTGGGAGTTGGGAACATGGAGGCTGTCTTGAGAGCCACGGCACTACGGAAGCTAAGTAGAGGGACTCCTGTTTGGGATAACAAGGTTGAGGTACCCTGTCATGAGAGCAGGAAGGTGTTTGAAATGTGGCATGGGGCCGAGGGAAAGGCAGTGGGTTAATCAGCCTTAAGAGAGAACTGTGGGCAGGGCAGCTCCAGCTTGACTGTTCTATAGTGTGAGAGGTCTGTGTTCTGTCCGGGCACCTCTTCAGGTCTCGATATCCTCATTGCTCCTTGAGCTCAAGCTGCTCGGCGCGTTCCTCTGGCACTGTTCTTTGGATCTTGAGCGCTTGAGTCGGTCACCTAAGTGCCGGCTGAAAATTTCCTTTCCAGATTTGCAAGCATAAAGCACAGCAGGGCTTGTAACTGGGAGTCCTCAATTGGACGTGCCTGGAAGGGGAATGGTTAGCGGTACTGAAGGTAGCGACTGAGAGTTAAACGGCAGGATGCGAAGGTGCCCTTTGTGGGGCGTAAGTCTGGGGTGTTGTGTCGGGGACAATAGGAAGTAATGGTCCGTGGTGAAACACACCAAGATGGGCAAGTACTGTTAGTTCTCTTTGGCTCCCTCTTGTGGTGTACTGCTTGGGCTTTTCCCGAAAAGTCCGGCTTTGGTGCCTACCCGGGAAGATGTGCTTTAGAACTGCCTGGAAAAGTCGTGACCCTTGCAGACCTTCCTAGACATTGTCGGCCACTTCTTGCGACGTGGGCTGGCCCCCTGCGTGGCAAAGAGCGTGCCTGCTTGCGAGTATGGAAGCCCGAGCCTCATGCCGTGTGAGGGAGGCGGAAGCTCATCCCACCCAGGCGACCGTTGCCTGCGCGGGGACGCCCGCTAAGGTTGAGCCTGCCACCTCGCGCGGCCGTGATGATTGTCGGAGCTGGTTTGCTGATGGTCTTGGCAGGGTCCTTGGGGTTGGTAAGATAGGCAGCCATGAGAAGTATCCTTGACTATCTCTGCAGTTTCCCATGTTAATGAAGTAGTTGGGAGTTCTCTGGTTTTCTCTGTAGCTGGAGTTCTTGAGCTCTGGAAGGGAGGTGGTGGGTTTTTATAAGCACAGTGTAGCTGTGTAGTCCTGATGATCTGTGTGAATGGACAGAAGAGCTCTGGGAATAAGCTGGTAATGAATGAGTCGGGGGCAGAGAGTCTGCTCGGGAGTGGGTGTGATAGTATATGTGGAGTTAGTGTGTGAGCCGGAGGGCGTGAGGGTCTGTGTCAGTGTGTGACTGCATGTCAACCTGGGTGTCGGTGCGAGTGTGGCCTGAGGCTTAGAGGCAGGCTAAGCTTTTGCTTGGCGTTGCGGTGACTAATGCCAGGTTGTTCTTGCAGATGGCGAGATGGATAGCCACGTGTGAGAGGCTGCTGTGGGAGGCTTGAGCGGAGCTGAAGGTACCAGGGGGGTGAACTTGGTGTGTCAGAAGGAAGAAGTCCCAGCTTACTCTCCTGGCTGGCTTATGCTTTGCTGTTTATTTTCAATTAGGAGGTGCAGAACAAGGAGCTAAGCGAGACCTCCGAGCCGGAGCTGCCTCGGGCCAGGTGAGCTATGTTTAGCGGACTGAAGCAGCAGCTGATGGAATGTCTTGCAATGTTCATGAAATTGGAAACGTTCCTTGTTTTTGTGTTCTGTGGCCAGTGCACGGGCTTGAAGAAGAGAGCCGCAGGCCTGCGAAGGCCAGTGGATGAGCAGTAAAGTGACGGGAGAGGGCGGTGGGACTTTGGGAGGCATGGTTGCCGCTTTGAACCGTCTCTGTGTGTTTCCAATGAGTTGTTTTTCAGGTGGTGCAGCCAGCTCAGGAGAGGTGAAGACGCCAATGGAGGAGGGCCGTGAGAAGGTAAGTGGGTTGTGTGTGTGGGTGACTGCTCAGAGTTGAGAATATCATGGCAAAGGGGTGCAGTATTTGTGTTTGGTATTGCAGGTCCTGCGTTTTACATCTGGAGTCAGATGAGTGTGCGCGGTGAGGCAGGGAGGTAACAATAGGGGTTGTGGGTTGGTCGCTTTTCGCAAGCACGGTGGTAATTTGTCTCCCTTGTACTCCTAGGTTCTGGAGGGCAGGAGAAAGCCCGGCATCGGACTCGGCAACCACTGTGGAGCATGCGAGCACCGTGTCGAGGAGCATCGGAGGGGGCAGAGGTTTGTTACGGAACTCGCTGGCGTTGCTGGCTGGGGTGGGGGTAGTGACAGCCAGCACAGCGTGCTCCCGTTTGTTTGTTGTTGCAGATGATGGAAAGCCACTTGGCAAGTGTGGCAAGATCCTGGGACTTTGATGTGGGAGTTGGGAGCATGGAGGCTGTCTTGAGAGCCACGGCACTACGGAAGCTAAGTAGAGGGACTCCTGTTTGGGATAACAAGGTTGAGGTACCCTGTCATGAGAGCAGGAAGGTGTTTGAAATGTGGCATGGGGCCGAGGGAAAGGCAGTGGGTTAATCAGCCTTAAGAGAGAACTGTGGGCAGGGCAGCTCCAGCTTGACTGTTCTATAGTGTGAGAGGTCTGTGTTCTGTCCGGGCACCTCTTCAGGTCTCGATATCCTCATTGCTCCTTGAGCTCAAGCTGCTCGGCGCGTTCCTCTGGCACTGTTCTTTGGATCTTGAGCGCTTGAGTCGGTCACCTAAGTGCCGGCTGAAAATTTCCTTTCCAGATTTGCAAGCATAAAGCACAGCAGGGCTTGTAACTGGGAGTCCTCAATTGGACGTGCCTGGAAGGGGAATGGTTAGCGGTACTGAAGGTAGCGACTGAGAGTTAAACGGCAGGATGCGAAGGTGCCCTTTGTGGGGCGTAAGTCTGGGGTGTTGTGTCGGGGACAATAGGAAGTAATGGTCCGTGGTGAAACACACCAAGATGGGCAAGTACTGTTAGTTCTCTTTGGCTCCCTCTTGTGGTGTACTGCTTGGGCTTTTCCCGAAAAGTCCGGCTTTGGTGCCTACCCGGGAAGATGTGCTTTAGAACTGCCTGGAAAAGTCGTGACCCTTGCAGACCTTCCTAGACATTGTCGGCCACTTCTTGCGACGTGGGCTGGCCCCCTGCGTGGCAAAGAGCGTGCCTGCTTGCGAGTATGGAAGCCCGAGCCTCATGCCGTGTGAGGGAGGCGGAAGCTCATCCCACCCAGGCGACCGTTGCCTGCGCGGGGACGCCCGCTAAGGTTGAGCCTGCCACCTCGCGCGGCCGTGATGATTGTCGGAGCTGGTTTGCTGATGGTCTTGGCAGGGTCCTTGGGGTTGGTAAGATAGGCAGCCATGAGAAGTATCCTTGACTATCTCTGCAGTTTCCCATGTTAATGAAGTAGTTGGGAGTTCTCTGGTTTTCTCTGTAGCTGGAGTTCTTGAGCTCTGGAAGGGAGGTGGTGGGTTTTTATAAGCACAGTGTAGCTGTGTAGTCCTGATGATCTGTGTGAATGGACAGAAGAGCTCTGGGAATAAGCTGGTAATGAATGAGTCGGGGGCAGAGAGTCTGCTCGGGAGTGGGTGTGATAGTATATGTGGAGTTAGTGTGTGAGCCGGAGGGCGTGAGGGTCTGTGTCAGTGTGTGACTGCATGTCAACCTGGGTGTCGGTGCGAGTGTGGCCTGAGGCTTAGAGGCAGGCTAAGCTTTTGCTTGGCGTTGCGGTGACTAATGCCAGGTTGTTCTTGCAGATGGCGAGATGGATAGCCACGTGTGAGAGGCTGCTGTGGGAGGCTTGAGCGGAGCTGAAGGTACCAGGGGGGTGAACTTGGTGTGTCAGAAGGAAGAAGTCCCAGCTTACTCTCCTGGCTGGCTTATGCTTTGCTGTTTATTTTCAATTAGGAGGTGCAGAACAAGGAGCTAAGCGAGACCTCCGAGCCGGAGCTGCCTCGGGCCAGGTGAGCTATGTTTAGCGGACTGAAGCAGCAGCTGATGGAATGTCTTGCAATGTTCATGAAATTGGAAACGTTCCTTGTTTTTGTGTTCTGTGGCCGGTGCACGGGCTTGAAGAAGAGAGCCGCAGGCCTGCGAAGGCCAGTGGATGAGCAGTAAAGTGACGGGAGAGGGCGGTGGGACTTTGGGAGGCATGGTTGCCGCTTTGAACCGTCTCTGTGTGTTTCCAATGAGTTGTTTTTCAGGTGGTGCAGCCAGCTCAGGAGAGGTGAAGACGCCAATGGAGGAGGGCCGTGAGAAGGTAAGTGGGTTGTGTGTGTGGGTGACTGCTCAGAGTTGAGAATATCATGGCAAAGGGGTGCAGTATTTGTGTTTGGTATTGCAGGTCCTGCGTTTTACATCTGGAGTCAGATGAGTGTGCGCGGTGAGGCAGGGAGGTAACAATAGGGGTTGTGGGTTGGTCGCTTTTCGCAAGCACGGTGGTAATTTGTCTCCCTTGTACTCCTAGGTTCTGGAGGGCAGGAGAAAGCCCGGCATCGGACTCGGCAACCACTGTGGAGCATGCGAGCACCGTGTCGAGGAGCATCGGAGGGGGCAGAGGTTTGTTACGGAACTCGCTGGCGTTGCTGGCTGGGGTGGGGGTAGTGACAGCCAGCACAGCGTGCTCCCGTTTGTTTGTTGTTGCAGATGATGGAAAGCCACTTGGCAAGTGTGGCAAGATCCTGGGACTTTGATGTGGGAGTTGGGAACATGGAGGCTGTCTTGAGAGCCACGGCACTACGGAAGCTAAGTAGAGGGACTCCTGTTTGGGATAACAAGGTTGAGGTACCCTGTCATGAGAGCAGGAAGGTGTTTGAAATGTGGCATGGGGCCGAGGGAAAGGCAGTGGGTTAATCAGCCTTAAGAGAGAACTGTGGGCAGGGCAGCTCCAGCTTGACTGTTCTATAGTGTGAGAGGTCTGTGTTCTGTCCGGGCACCTCTTCAGGTCTCGATATCCTCATTGCTCCTTGAGCTCAAGCTGCTCGGCGCGTTCCTCTGGCACTGTTCTTTGGATCTTGAGCGCTTGAGTCGGTCACCTAAGTGCCGGCTGAAAATTTCCTTTCCAGATTTGCAAGCATAAAGCACAGCAGGGCTTGTAACTGGGAGTCCTCAATTGGACGTGCCTGGAAGGGGAATGGTTAGCGGTACTGAAGGTAGCGACTGAGAGTTAAACGGCAGGATGCGAAGGTGCCCTTTGTGGGGCGTAAGTCTGGGGTGTTGTGTCGGGGACAATAGGAAGTAATGGTCCGTGGTGAAACACACCAAGATGGGCAAGTACTGTTAGTTCTCTTTGGCTCCCTCTTGTGGTGTACTGCTTGGGCTTTTCCCGAAAAGTCCGGCTTTGGTGCCTACCCGGGAAGATGTGCTTTAGAACTGCCTGGAAAAGTCGTGACCCTTGCAGACCTTCCTAGACATTGTCGGCCACTTCTTGCGACGTGGGCTGGCCCCCTGCGTGGCAAAGAGCGTGCCTGCTTGCGAGTATGGAAGCCCGAGCCTCATGCCGTGTGAGGGAGGCGGAAGCTCATCCCACCCAGGCGACCGTTGCCTGCGCGGGGACGCCCGCTAAGGTTGAGCCTGCCACCTCGCGCGGCCGTGATGATTGTCGGAGCTGGTTTGCTGATGGTCTTGGCAGGGTCCTTGGGGTTGGTAAGATAGGCAGCCATGAGAAGTATCCTTGACTATCTCTGCAGTTTCCCATGTTAATGAAGTAGTTGGGAGTTCTCTGGTTTTCTCTGTAGCTGGAGTTCTTGAGCTCTGGAAGGGAGGTGGTGGGTTTTTATAAGCACAGTGTAGCTGTGTAGTCCTGATGATCTGTGTGAATGGACAGAAGAGCTCTGGGAATAAGCTGGTAATGAATGAGTCGGGGGCAGAGAGTCTGCTCGGGAGTGGGTGTGATAGTATATGTGGAGTTAGTGTGTGAGCTGGAGGGCGTGAGGGTCTGTGTCAGTGTGTGACTGCATGTCAACCTGGGTGTCGGTGCGAGTGTGGCCTGAGGCTTAGAGGCAGGCTAAGCTTTTGCTTGGCGTTGCGGTGACTAATGCCAGGTTGTTCTTGCAGATGGCGAGATGGATAGCCACGTGTGAGAGGCTGCTGTGGGAGGCTTGAGCGGAGCTGAAGGTACCAGGGGGGTGAACTTGGTGTGTCAGAAGGAAGAAGTCCCAGCTTACTCTCCTGGCTGGCTTATGCTTTGCTGTTTATTTTCAATTAGGAGGTGCAGAACAAGGAGCTAAGCGAGACCTCCGAGCCGGAGCTGCCTCGGGCCAGGTGAGCTATGTTTAGCGGACTGAAGCAGCAGCTGATGGAATGTCTTGCAATGTTCATGAAATTGGAAACGTTCCTTGTTTTTGTGTTCTGTGGCCAGTGCACGGGCTTGAAGAAGAGAGCCGCAGGCCTGCGAAGGCCAGTGGATGAGCAGTAAAGTGACGGGAGAGGGCGGTGGGACTTTGGGAGGCATGGTTGCCGCTTTGAACCGTCTCTGTGTGTTTCCAATGAGTTGTTTTTCAGGTGGTGCAGCCAGCTCAGGAGAGGTGAAGACGCCAATGGAGGAGGGCCGTGAGAAGGTAAGTGGGTTGTGTGTGTGGGTGACTGCTCAGAGTTGAGAATATCATGGCAAAGGGGTGCAGTATTTGTGTTTGGTATTGCAGGTCCTGCGTTTTACATCTGGAGTCAGATGAGTGTGCGCGGTGAGGCAGGGAGGTAACAATAGGGGTTGTGGGTTGGTCGCTTTTCGCAAGCACGGTGGTAATTTGTCTCCCTTGTACTCCTAGGTTCTGGAGGGCAGGAGAAAGCCCGGCATCGGACTCGGCAACCACTGTGGAGCATGCGAGCACCGTGTCGAGGAGCATCGGAGGGGGCAGAGGTTTGTTACGGAACTCGCTGGCGTTGCTGGCTGGGGTGGGGGTAGTGACAGCCAGCACAGCGTGCTCCCGTTTGTTTGTTGTTGCAGATGATGGAAAGCCACTTGGCAAGTGTGGCAAGATCCTGGGACTTTGATGTGGGAGTTGGGAGCATGGAGGCTGTCTTGAGAGCCACGGCACTACGGAAGCTAAGTAGAGGGACTCCTGTTTGGGATAACAAGGTTGAGGTACCCTGTCATGAGAGCAGGAAGGTG